>NW_027437200.1:23044547-23489547 GCF_033239565.1 Halichoeres trimaculatus
GTACGAGGCCGGCGTGAGCGACGTGCGCTGTCGAGGTGAGAAAGTTTCAAAATAAAAGCCTTTTCCCTGACTTGTTGGGACCCGTCTCAGACCTGAACCTCCAGACACCCGAGACCTGAATCCTGGGACCTGAACCTGAGACCTGGGACAGGTTTAGACTCGTTGAGACTTGCTGACCTGACTGTCATTTGTTTTACAAAGTAAAAGCTTCCAGTGTGAGAAGAGGAGGGTCGTTTATCAGCACTTAAAATTCTTTCTGTTCACACACACACACACACACACACACACACACACACACACACACACACACACACACACACACACACACAAGTAAACAGAAGATTAGAGACAGTGTGACGGAGAGGAGGAGCAGAGGAAGAGGAGGATAAAGCTGTGATCTGATCTCTTAGTATGACTGTATTTGATTGAAAAAAAATCGCTGAGCTTCTTCGATTAATCGATTGATTAATCGATTAATCGCATTCTTATCGATTAATCATCAGAATAATCTCTTAATGAATTATTCGGTAGCGTTAGCACACTGTACATTCTTCTGACCATTCCTCTCCTCTGACATCACTCCTGTTTTAGAGTGTGTGTGTGTGTGTGTGTGTGTGTGTGTGTGTGTTGTCAGACGAAAGCAGAATGAGTCCGTTTGGTTGTCCAAGCTTCCTGTTATTCTCTGTAAGGTCAGAGGTCAGCTGACTGCAACCAGGAAGTGCTGCAGCGGCGACATCAGCAGGGCAAGAGGGACGGGGGGGGGGTCTCTGGTTCTGGTGAACCCCCATGGACACACACACACACACACACCCACACACACACTTAAACACAGAGAGGGGAGGTTGGAGTAAAAGCCTGGTTGAGTGAAGAGGTCAGAGGTTAACTTCTGCAAAGAGCTGCCTCTGTATGTGTGTGTGTGTGTGTGTGTGTGTATGTTTGAGTGTGTGTGTGCGTGCGCGCTCTTGGCGGGAGATGGCGTCGATGACATCATGGCAGCACTTTCCACATCCTGCCAAAGTCAAGGTCTCTTCCTGTCTCTTATTGTCTCCCTGTGATGTTCCCTTTCCTGTCCAAACCTGAAAACACACACAACCACACACACACACACACACACGCACACACACACACACACACACACACACACTGAGTCTAGAGTTAGAATAGGGTTTATTCTAGTATCTAAACTGCTGATGTGTTAATTCTAAAGATGTTTGTTTGTTTGTTTGTTTGTTTGTTTGTTTACCTGTGTTGTCATTTTAGTCTCACCTGGACCCCCCCCCCCCCTTCATAAACCCAGTCTAACCCTGATCCTGTCTCTGTGCCCCTGCAGCCTGTCCGTCAGGTCAGTTTAAGGCGGGGTCAGGACCAGGCGGCTGCAGCTCGTGTCCGACCAATAGCGACACACGGATTCCCGGCTCCTCCTACTGTCCCTGTCACCATGGATACCACCGAGCCGACTCTGACCCGCCTCACGCTGCCTGCTCCCGTAAGACCGTCTCTCTTAGTCCACTTCTTAAAGGGATGGTTAACACCTTTCTTTTTTTTACTCTTCTTTACCTTCAACAATTACAGACCCTTATGACATCACTGTGACATCATCATCATCATCATCATCATCCGTTTCTTCAAGTCAATAAAATATTATTCTAACATATCACACACATCTAACTCTGTTTAAAGCTCATAAATACATCCTGACCACACACACACACACACACACACACACACACACACACACACACACACAGCAGCTCCATTAGACCGTCTGCCAGCAGCTACACACGCCCCTTTAACTACACGGCCCCAGGCAACGACAATTAGGCCAAATTAATGGGCTCATTACCTGTGTGTGTGTGTGTGTGTGTGTGTGTGTGTGTGTGTGTGTGTGTGTGTTTTATCCATCACTCTGTCTGATCCAACGCTTTGAAACCGTTTGTTTTCGCAGCAGAGAATCATTTCTGCCTCCAGACCTGTTCCTGGGCACCGTCCCGCCTCAGAGTCTGGACTCAGGGTCGGACTGAGTCCAGACTCGCTTGGTGTTTGACCTCTGACCTTTGACCCCTCTCCTCCTCCTCCCCCCAGGCCCCCCCTCAGCTCCTCGCTCCATCGTGAGTCAGATCAACGACACCTCAGTGACCCTGGAGTGGAGCGAGCCTCTGGACCGAGGAGGACGTGGAGACCTGAGCTACAGAGTCCTCTGCTCCCGCTGTGGGCCCACGTCAGTGAACAGGGTAAGACCAGCAAGACCAGGAGGACCAGCAGGAACAGAAAAACCACCCACACCTGTTAGACCAGATGGGTAGTCGTTAGTAGTAGTTGTTTGAAACCTGAAAGAAGAGACAGCTGAGACCAGTTAGACCAGGACGGACCCACGAGCCCATAAGACCACTGAGACTGGTTAGCAAGCCCAGTCAGATCTGGACCATCGAGACCAGAACTCAACAGAGCTAGTCCTTGTAGACTGGAAGTACCAAGACCAGTTAAACCAGTTAATACAACTCAAAACCAGTGGAACAAGATCGATTAGACCAGTCGAACCAGTTAGACCAGATCCAGCTGGTCCAGTTTGACAATGTAACCAGAGACCACCATGACCAGTTAAGTCCCACCAGTCAGGACCAGTAGAACCAGAACCTTTACCCCACAGTCCAGTTTTCCCACTCAGACCAGTATCAGTCCCTGACCCCGCCCCCTCTGCTCTCCTCCTCAGGGATTGGCTGGTTCCTGTGTTCCCTGTGATGACAGCATCCTGTACCGACCAGCACAGCACGGGCTGACCCAACGCCGCGTGGTCATCTGGGGACTCCGCCCACACACCAAGTACATCTTCACCGTCCAATCCCTGAACGGGGTCTCTGCTCTCAGCCAATCAGAGCCGGCCTCTGACAGAGTCAACGTCACCACCAGCAAAGACGGTACAGTGACACTACGTTACCCAGAATGCCCTTCACCTGGAGGGGCTGTGTGATCTGATTGGACGTGTAGATAGTTCTGACTGTGTGTGTGTGTGTGTGTGTGTGTGTGTGTGTGTGTGTGTGTGTGTGTGTACAGTCCCCCCTCCAGTGTCCGGCCTGAGGAGGGTGGCGGCCTCAGAGAGCAGTCTGTCTCTGGAGTGGAACGTTCCGGTTCTGCAGGGTCATTACCAGATCCTGGACTACCAGCTCCGCTACAGCCCCAAGGTACACACACACACACACACACACACACACACACACACACACACAAACACACTCAGGGTTGTTTTCAGTGCTGTAACCTCTGATGTCATGATTACATCATCAGGAGGGCGAGGAGGCGGGGCAGTGGCAGTACACGACCAGCAGAACTTCCTCTGTGGTTCTGTCGGGGCTGCAGCGAGCGGTGCAGTTCCAGGTTCAGGTCCGGGCTCGCTCTCAGGCCGGGTACGGATCGTTCGGCACGGCGAGCAGCTTCAACACGCTGCCTGATGGTAAGATGTCTGCCTGTCAGTCACATGTGGTCCGCTGTAACCTGGAACCTTTTCTTTAAAGGTTCCTGAACTAATTCAGTGACAGTTTCTAAACCACTGAAACAATCTTGGATCACCAAGTTTCCAAATGTTCCTCCAAGGCTGATCCCCTTGACAGAAACATTTCCAAGGAACCAGGAACCTTTAGAAGAACTATGTGTCTTTAAGAGGAAACTGGGATTAAATGTATCAAGGAACTCATGAAGGAACCAGAACCCGGAACTTGTAGTTAAACTGGTTATCCCAGGAGGAACCAGGAACTAGTTCAGCTGAGGACTCTGCACAGTAAACCAGGAACTTTTTGGTTGAACCGAGAACTTAAAAAAAAAAACAGAAATTAAAAAAAAACCAGGAGGAACCGCAACAGTAAGAAGCTCAAGAAAACCCAGGAATATTTAAAGGAACTCAAGGGGAACCAAACACTTTTAGGAGGAACCTTAGGGGAGGAACCATATGAACTAATGAAGAGCCTTAAATTGAAGAAGGATCTTTAGAGAAACAAGGAACCTTTAGGTACCGTTACTGCTGTTAGTTCTTCTTATCTGGTGTCGACTCACTCACTGTGAACAGGTACAGTTAATGACACCTGGACCCCAAAGGCAGGAGGGAACCTTTAGAGGGAGCGAGAACCCTTTGGAAGAACCAGGTCACCTGTAGAGTCTCTAGGAACCCTTTGAGGAGAGAAAAATGTGGAAGAAACAGAAACGTTTTAAGGAAACAGGCAAGGAACTTCTAAGAGAGCCAGGATCCTTTTAGGGGGAATAAGGAACTATTGAAGGAACCAGGAACCTTTAGAGACATTAAGATCACAGACATTATTAAAGCAGTGAACTGATGTTTGTTTGTTTTTTTGTTTGTTTTGAAGGTGTGGGTCACTCTCAGCTGGTGTTGACGGGGGTCCTGGTTTCCATGGGGATACTGCTGCTCGTCGCCATAGCGATGGTCGCGCTCTACTGTTACCGGTAAGAGGTGTTACCTCACCGCACCTAAACCCCGCCGACGACTCTGAGCAGAGTTAATAATAATCTGAACGCAGCATCCACAACACACAGCTCTGTGGAAGAGGCCCGAGTGTGTGTGTGTGTGTGTGTGTGTGTGTGTGTGTGTGTGTGTGTGTGTGTGTGTGTGTGTGTGTGTGTGTGTGTGTGTGTGTGTGTGTGTGTGTGTGTGTGTGTGTGTGTGCGCGTGTTTTCAGGATGCTCCCTCCCTGCTGGTCTCGACAGAACAATGAAACACTGACCTCAGGTTCACACACACACACACACTATAACTACACACACACACACACACACACACACACACACACACACACACTCACACACACACACACACACACACACACACACAGCAGGGTGGGACACGTCGACTATATTAAGACGGAGAAACTCGACACTCTGAGAGGGAGATAGCGAGAGATAATAACATTCCTGAGAGAAAGAGAAGATAGGAGTGTGTGTGTGTGTGTGTGTGTTCATGGTATTGTGTGTGTGTGTGTGTGTGTGCCTCACGGGAAATAAAGAATCCTGCAGCTGCTGAAAAACTAAAGACCCGTCCGTCTTTCTGCCTGTCTCAGGAGGAGATCCAGGGACCTGGACTTACACGATAAGAGCGGTCACTACCAGATGGGTCAGAGTGAGTGTCAGCCAATCAGGTCGCAGCATCTTTTCTCCTCTAACAATGATGATGACGATGGTAACGATGATGTTTTTGCAGCGATGAAGGTGTACATAGACCCCTTTACCTACGAGGACCCAAACGAGGCTGTGAGGGAATTCGCCAAAGAGATCGAGGCGTCCTTCGTGAAGATCGAGGAGGTGATCGGAGCAGGTGAGGAACCTTTTCAGGAAGCAGGAACTTTTCTGTCTGAGCCCAAACCTCACAGAGATGACGTTAGAGCTCAGATACAGCTTTTATTTTTCTTCCTCGATAGAAAAATTCCAGTGGGTGTTAGGGGGACTTTTATTTTGTAATGCCTGCCAGATGAGGCGGTGACCTTTGACCTCCCTGAGAGGAGAACATTCGTTTTCCCATCGTCAGGAGAAGCTCTAAAAACACCACATCAGATCTGTGCTGCTGCATCAATCCTGTTTTATTAAAGTAAACACTGGTGTGTGTGTGTGTGTGTGTGTGTGTGTGTGTGTGTGTGTGTGTGTGTGTGTGTGTGTGTGTGTGTGTGTGTGTGTGTGTGTGTTTGTGTGTGTGTGTGCAGCCACTGTAACAGTAGTGCACTCTGGTGATGGCATTAGTCAGAGGAAACATGATAGCAGTTAGCACAGGACCAAACCAGCCTCACACACATACACACACACACACACACACACACACACACACACACACAGATGTATGAGGTGTAGAGGTGTTGGTATGTGGTAATGAGTCTTAAAGGGACAGCACACCTCTCTGGTTTGAACACATGCTTCTTGTTGGAGTGAGGGGTCCCTCAGGGTTCAGGTCTCGGTCCTCTGGTGGTCTGACAGAACCCTCTGGTGTCCCCGTCCAGGTGAATTTGGGGAGGTGTGCCGAGGCCGGCTCAGGGTGCCGGGCAGGAAGGAGAACTACGTCGCCATCAAGACTCTAAAAGGCGGCTACACGGAGAAGCAGAGGCGGGACTTCCTGTCCGAAGCGTCCATCATGGGTCAGTTCCAGCACCCGAACATCATCCACCTGGAGGGCGTCATCACTACTTCCTGTCCCGTCATGATCCTCACCGAGTTCATGGAGAACGGAGCGCTCGACAGCTTCCTGAGGGTGAGACAGGCTGCTCTGTCAGTGTCTGTGTGCCCACCTGTCTCTGTGCCTACCTGTCTGCCTCACTGTCTGTCTCTCTGTGGACCCGTCTCGCTGCAGATGAACGACGGACAGTTCACCACCATCCAGCTGGTGGGGATGCTGCGTGGGATCGCGGCGGGGATGAAGTATCTGTCTGACATGAGCTTCGTCCACAGAGACCTGGCAGCTCGAAACATCCTGGTTAACTCCAACCTGGTCTGTAAGGTGAGACTGTCTACCTGTCTGCCTGCCCACCTGTCTGTCTGTGTGTGTGATCCTGCTCTGACAGCCTGTGTTTGTTTTCAGGTGTCAGACTTTGGCTTGAGCCGGTTCCTGACTGAGAACTCCTCTGACCCCACGTACACTAGCTCCCTGGTGAGCCAATTGCTAATAATGCTAACCAGCATGCTAGCTAATCAACCTCTAAGACTGACTGAAGTGTATTTGAAAGCTAAGCTAGCTGAAGCTAAGTTCTGTGAATGTGTAACTCACCGGATACTCACAGTGAGGTTGGCGCCTGATCCTGGCGTCCCTCAGGGTCCCGTTATCGGTCCTCTGGTTTTCTCTTTGAGTCATAAAAACTGTCTTTAGAAATCCTCCAGCCTTTTTTTTGTACGTACATCCGTAAGCTAACCACCTGTTTCCTCTCAGGGAGGGAAGATTCCCATTCGCTGGACGGCTCCAGAGGCCATCGCCTACAGGTGAGTGTTGGTACTGCAGCTCTCTAAGAGATAATTAAAGAGTTTTTGTTTCTAATCTCACAAAGATAAATAAAAGCGATTTATTTAAGGATATTTGAGCAGCTAACCTGAGGAGTTGTTTGTTGACCTACAGGAAGTTCACGTCAGCGAGTGACGCATGGAGTTACGGCATCGTCATGTGGGAGGTGATGTCATACGGAGAGCGGCCTTACTGGGACATGAGCAACCAGGACGTAAGAGAAACGGATCAAACTCATTTTGGGACATACAACGTAACCATGGAAACAGTATTGAGTGATGTAATCATTTCTTTTTGAACACTTAGGTGATCAACGCCATCGAGCAGGACTACCGGCTCCCCCCGCCCCCCGAGTGCCCCGCCTCCCTGCACGCCCTCATGCTGGACTGCTGGCAGAAGGAACGGGCCAACCGGCCGAGGTTCTGCGACGTCGTGGCCTCACTTGACAGGCTGATCCGAAACCCTGCCTCCCTGAAGGTGACGCACCCTGAGGGCCCGAGGTGAGTCTCCTTAAGTCCTCAGTACAAGATATTTGGGGGAGGGGGGTCAGGGTTGGAATGTAATTCATGCACCAGCTGCTGGGGGTCAGAGGTCAGAAGTCGGTCTGTTGTGTAGATGTTTAGGATGTGTGGTTTTGTATATGTGTGCAGGGGGCGGGGCCAGTTGTGTGATTGACAGCTGTTTACATGAGCAGGTGCAGCCTTCGCATTCCTGAGTGAAGAGAACCAACAAAAACAAATACACAGTTTTTATGAAGCCCCCCAGACTGGATCAGAAATGTAATCCCCCTGGTGCATTCTGGGAGATTCCTCTGAGCTGGATCTCCTGACTTTACCTCAGAAATATTTAAAGTTAAGAAGTAAAGACTGAAAGAAGCTGAGAAAGAGGTTCAAACTTTGAGTTTTTAAAGTGAGCGTGTCAGCCCTCTGAACTCCCCCAGCAGGTGAGCCCACCGCCGAGAGGCCGGCTCACCTTCGGGTTGAAGGTCTGACCTGGACTGAGGTCTCAGGTTACTCCAAGGCTGGAGGGAGGTCAGGAGGTCGGCTAACATTTTACAGACGCTCCTCTGAGTCGATGTTTACAGCCTCTCAGTCTCATTCTGTTTATCAATCCGTCTGCCTCTCAGTCCGTCCCAGCCTCTGTTGGACCAGCGGATCCCCCCTCCTCTCTCAGCATGTGGTTCGGTCTCCGAGTGGCTCCGAGCCATAAAGATGGAGCGATACGAGCAGAGCTTCCTGCAGGCGGGCTTCAGCAGCCTGGACATCGTCTCCCAGCTCAACACCGAGTGAGAAAGAACAACAAACCTGAGAGGTCACATTATCTGAGAGGTTGTGTTTTTATAATCTGTGACGTTACTCTGTGTTTGTTCCCACAGAGACCTGCTCAGAGTGGGCGTGACCCTCGCTGGACATCAGAAGAAAATCCTCTCCTCCATTCAGACACTCAGGATACACAAAGCCCCGCCCACCCTGCTGTACTGACCAATCACAGCGCTGCCAAAATGTCCAAAACCTTCAACACTCAGGACAAAGCTGAGCCTTCCCCCTCACAGAGAGCTGAGTGACTCTGAGGAAGCTCGTAAAAACCCACCTCTGAGCTCTGAACGCTTCATGTTTGACTCCGCCTACCTTACCAATCTGACCAATCAGAACAAAGGACAGTCTTTGGAGCAACTTGTTCAACACTCAGGATGCCCGTTTATGACCAAACCAGCCAATCACTGCTCAGGAAAACCTACACTCCACTTCACGAACCAACCAATCAGCATGAAGCACTGTGATGATGTAAGCGGACATGCTTTGAGTTCAGCAGACGCTCTTATTGGATACGAGATGTTGTGAAGATCTCAGACGTGGGACTCGAAGCAGGTTGTGGACTCACCCCCTTGCTTCCAGTCGCTCTTTAAGGAGTCTGTGGTCCGAACGACTGCCTGGATCTGGAGGATCTACAAAGTCCAGGAGGTCTCTGAGGGGAACATTAAGTTCTGTGGATGACTGTCGTACTCTGTCAGGAATATTCAGGCTTTGAATGAAACTTTGTCCTGAGGAAACTTTACTGGATGTTCTGGACCAAATATTCCAAATGGACCACTCGGTGAGCTCCAAGAACAGGTGTCTGTCTCCCTGAGGGACGTGGAGATGGTCTTTGTGGATTTATTTTCTGACTCTTCAACATGTTTTACAAATATTTCAGAGTCCTTTTCCCCAGAATCAATGAGGGAGACTCTGGGACTGACTCACGAAGCAGCAGTGGACGTTTTGAGGGAATCTTTGAGGTACCTTCTTGTTTGGAGCTCCTGTCTCTGACGTCCTCACAGTTAAATCCAGACTCCCCAGTGATGAAAGTCTGAGGAGCACCTGGAGGCTTTAAAAAGACTTTGTTGAACACTTTGAACCCACTGAGGAACTCTTCAAAAAGACTTTGAGCTTCCTGAACCGTGGTGCCTAAACCGTAAAGAAAGAACCGGGTGTGTTTTTAATGAGCCTTAATCCTGAAACGTTCCTACACTGATGGATCATAAACCTGAAACCCGTCCCGTTACGAACAACACTCATCATTTTCTGCTCTGAATGCACATCAATCTGTGCAACAAAGGTACTAAAACTTTTTGAGAAAAGTTTTAGTTTCACCTTCCAGAACAAATTAATCTGCCATGACAAGCCGGTTTGTTTAAGTACGAAGGGGATACGGACGTTTTTTGGGGGTAGAAAAGGCACAAAAAATATTCTGAAGGAAACAAATGTGACTCAGAAGAGAATTCTGAGATTAAAGAGGAATCGAGATTATTCAAAAAATTACTTTTTAAAAAGTACAATTCTTAAAAATGTAAAAATCTGATTTTAATCTAAGTAATTGGAGGAAAAAAGTCAAAATAAATATGTAAATCAGTGAGAATAAAGATGTTAGTTTGAGATTAAATTCAGAATTTAAAAAATCCTAAAGTCTTACGATAGATTTTGAGAGTAGAGTCTGAAATCTGAGATTAAAGGAGGAACTCGGAGATTAAAATATGAATGTAGAGATTTAAGTCAGTATTCTGAGACTAAAGTCAAAATTAAAAAAAACACAATTAACCTCAGGTTTTAGTTTGAGAAAACAAAAGATCGGAATTCAGAGATTAAATTCAGTATTCTAAGATTACAGTCAATAATCTGGGATTAAAGTCAAAAGTCTGGGGTTTAGGGATGGGAATCTGGGAACTGAAAACCGGTTCCTGTTGAAAATCGATAAGAAATGTTTCAATCCATTGATATCGTTAGCCTTTGTGCTTAATGAATCCCTTATCAATTCTTTACATTGTGCTGGAGCCGCCGGGCCTTATGTCGACTAGTCTGCTGCAGCTAGCTTAGCTTAGCAGTTAGATAACGTTTCCATTCAATTCAGAATTTTCAGCTTGAAGTTTTCCTGAAGAACTGACTTCATAAAGAAATGTACATCACTCTCTCTCAGGAGATTCATATTCAGAACATTCAACATGGTATAAATCACCTTATTTACCAAAATAACAAAAACGCACAAGCTTGATGCTAACGTATATGGCAAACTGCATTGATATGCTAGCAGTTAGCATACATCAGTATAACTTCAGCTTCAGAATAGAATTTAAACTTTCATCATAGAAACATATCACATCAACTAACAGGCTAATGAAAGGCTAACGGCTGACTTCATAACTACAGAAAGGTTCCAAACGACTTAAACTATTGCTATAACCACTTTGAGACACTAGATGGCCTACTTGAATTATTAATATATTACAACACAGAACATCAACGTCACATTGTGTGCATTTTATACCAGTTTCTGTTTAATTATGCCCAGAAATATCCAGACCCAGGGACCAATTACATTTTATTCACTGACAGTTAAAACTCAATTAAATGTTGTTGACACAGAAAACCTGTAAAGATACTTTTTGTACCAAGAAAATTCACAACAGGAATTGATAAGGGAATCGGTATTGACAAAATCTTATCAGTTCCCATCCCTACTGGGGTTAAACTAGAGTCTTGGTTGTGAAGCTGTAATTTGGAAAGATCAAAGTCAAATACTGAGATTAGAGTTGGTAATCTCAGATTAAGGTCAGTGTTCTGAGATAATAGAGTCAGTATTTTATATTCAGGTCAGAATTTTCAAAAAAGTCTGAAAAATGTTAAAAAAGTTAAAAACCTAACCTCTGGATTAACGTCTGTACCACAGTCGTGGTAATCCGAGCAGGTTGGGAACGTGATGCTGAACTGGTTTGAAGGTGTTGATCCCTGAGTGTGGGAACCGTTTCAGCTTTGAGGAAGAATAACCGAACAAAGAGTAGAACTGTTTGTATTTTAGCACTTTTTTGTACCTGATATTTTATTGTCATCATGTTTTTATGCAGAGTCAGAGATCGTGTTTTATACTTTACATTTCAGGAGGAACTGTGGCTTTATTATGTAAAGAAACCAAAAGAGAGGTCTTATATTTCACAGCTGTGTGAGGAAGAGGAGGAGGAGGAGGAGGGGGAGGGACCAAAGATGAGGAAAAGATCATGAAGTCATTTTTATTGTGTGAAGAGAAAACTGTGATGTGTTCCCCGGGTTTTAAAGCCTTTGGATCTCAAACACTAATAAACATCATCTCACAGCTTCCCTGAAAGAGTTTAGCCTCTTCTGTCTGCTGCTGAAAGACACCAAGCTAACCAAACAAGCTAACCAAACAAGCTAACCAAACAAGCTAACGACAGATCAGATGTTCACAGACTGATGTAATGTCGTCTGAAATGGAGGACGTCAAAGAGCAAACCAAAACTGTCTGAATAACACATACTAAACCAGGAGGACCAGCCAGCCAATCAGGCGAAAGGGGGTACTCTGCTTCCTGATATCTCACTTGACGACTGAAATAAAGGTTTTTTAAAACAGTAGTGAGAGAAAAAAAGATTTGTTTGAGCTGTAAATCATGTAAAGACACTACAGAGGCACCAGAGGACTGAAAAAAGACAAAAAAAAAAATCACAGTACCCCCTCTTTAAACTCTGTTGGTGATGTTGATAAACGAGGGAACACGGCGCTAAACCACAACAGAGCAAAGACAGACAGGTGTGTGTTTACACTCTGCTTATAAAGACATCCACACCTCCCGTCCACAGCTCGACGCCGGAGTTTATCTGAAGTACGCGCTCTGTTTGAATCTGCAGGAGAGCAGAACCTGAGCTCATCGTTCTGTGTGACCTCTGACCTCTGACCTGTGTGTGTGTGTGTGTGTGTGTGTTATCAGGCAGATAGTGAGTGTGTGAGGGACACACAGCAGACCTGGCAGCGAGGAGGTGTTTGTTCTGACTGTAAACTTAAAGAGGGGATGAATTTCAGTAGAGATCCTCTCCGCTGCAGACGCTCTGCTCGGTGGTTTTCCTCAGGACTCTGATGAACACGGATCCATCATGGCGTCCGCCGGTCATGTGACGTGTTGAAGAGTGAAACTCTGCAGCTCTCGTCTCCACAAACCAGCTCCTACTTTATAAAAACCATCTGCTGACTTCAGATCAGAGCCTCGTGTCCTGTGTGAGTGTGTGTGTGTGTGTGTGTGTGTGTGTGTGTGTGTGTGTGTGTGTGTGTATGTGTGTGTGTGTGTGTGAGATGTATAGGAAGGAACATTTCAACATGTTATTTCACTTTAATGAGCACAATGTTGGCAGAGAAGCGAAGAAACAGAAGGTTTGTGTTTCATCTGGGAGAGCTGACGAGTGTGTGTGTGTGTGTGAGTGTGTGTGTGTGTGTGTGTGTGTGTGTGTGTGTGTGTGTGTGTGTGTGTGTGAGACTGATATGTTGGCCGCCCTCCTGCTCTGTGTCTCTTTCTCCAGGACAATCAGTACTGACAGCTCTGAAGTGCCTCAATACATGTGTGTGTTCCATGTAGGTGAGTGTGTGTGTGTGTGTGTGTGTGTGTGTGTGTGTGTGTGTGTGTGTGTGTGTGTGTGTGTGTGTGTGTGTGTGTGTGTGTGTGTGTGTGTTGAACAGTCATGCGTGTGATTTTTCCACTTGAAGATTTTCCAGTTTCTGACAAACCTCCTGACCTCCAACATACCAAAGAAAACCTGGAAAGTCTTCAAGGACCTGTGGAAGCACCCTGGAGACCTCCTTAAGGACTCCTGGAAACCCCCCAACAGCCCCAAGCCCTCCTCAAGTGTCCTGGAACCATCCAGCACCTCCTCCATCAAGATCCTCCAGGAGAGCTCCTCCTGAACCTCGGAAACCACGCAGAGCCCCGGCATGTGTTCTTATACTTTATTACATGTATCTGTGTGTATGCACACACACACACACACACACACACACACACACACACACACACACACACACACACACACACACACACACACACACACACACACACGCACACACTGGCCTGAGGAGCTTCCCAGGCAGCCAGAGCCCGCCTCAGGACCCCCTTTCAGGACCGATCATCCATAAAGAAACCCTGAAGGTCTCATCCCTCTTCTCCACACACACACACACACACACACACACACACACACATCTGACAGATGTGTCTCTGAAAGATGAGACTCACAGGCCCATCACCATGGTAACGATCACACCTGTCAATCAACAGGTGATCCGTCAGCTGATAGGCTGACAGCCTGACGCCTCACTTCCTCCCTTTAACCCTCCGACCCACTGACGACCTCACACACACACACACACACACACACACACACACACACTGTTCTATGTGTAACTCCATCCCTGTAAGGTGTGTCAGGTGTCTGATGCAGCAGTGCATTCTGGGTGATCCTGCAGAGAAGCAGTGTTCAGGTGAGAACCAGCAACTTTGACCTTTGACCTCTGACCCCGTGTCTTGTTAGAGGACCTTTCACCCGTCCAATCAGAGCGCAGGAGAAGAGGTCAGCGACAACCGCAGGTCGTCTGAAGGGGAACAGGGTGTGTGTGTGTGTGTCTGTGTGTGATTGGCAGTGTGTTGAGACACACACACACGCGCGCGCCACAGGGAAATTCCAAACCTCACACACACGAAAATATTTGAGATCTGGTTCGTCATGTTATTGTTGGCGCGTGTGTGTGATGTGTTTCATGACCTGTAGGACAAAAGGAGCTGGAGTGTGTGTGTGTGTGTGTGTGTGTGTGTGTGTGTGTGTGTGTGTGTGTGTGTGTGATGATAGCAGAGTTAGAGAACATCTGTTGGAAACATGTAAAAGTGTAAGAGTTGTCACCCACAGTCTGGCTCCGCCCCCTTTCCATAAACTATTAATGAGCAGCATTCCGTGGGCGGGGCTTAAGCACAGTAAATATCATATAAGCCCCTCCCCTTTGGTCACCTGGTGTCTCAGGTGTTATAACCTCTGCTCTAACAGCTTGGACCGCACACGCTGAAAGGCGAGCCCCTGATTCCCTCTTGTGACCTTTGACCCCTCGCCGCAGCGGCAGAAAGAGGCTCCTTCCTCTTCCTGTTCGCTCCTCCCTCTCAGGCTTCCTGTCTGTCTCTCTGGCGTCTGATTGGCCGGTCCGCATTCCTGCAGTTCTTCAGAGAGGACGTGATGTCACCAACTGTCTCCTGACCCTGCTGTCTTTCCAGGTAGGGGTTTCCTACGTTTCCCATGATGCCTTTCAGCTTGGAGGCAGTCAGTGCAGTGCAGTAAGAAAACAGAGCAGAAATCCAAACACTCTGCTGCTTATCTGACACGTTCAAAACCAGAGAGGTTGTGGGTTCAAATCCCGCTCAGTCAGACAGACAGACACACGGACGGATGGACGGACGGACGGACGGCGTGGTAAGATGGCTGCTGCTGCTGTTTCCATGTCACACAGTCCTCCATCTCATGTCTCCTTTTTCCTCGTCTGATCCTCCACATCTGGGACCAGTTAGAGAGGAATGAGGAGGGAGAGACAGAGAGCGAGGCAGACAGACAGGTTATGTTAAATCTGAAAGCATGTGTGTGTGTGTGTGTGTGTGTGTGTGTGTGTGTGTTGTCATTATAGAAACCAGATTGGCAGCTTGTCGAGAGTTTGACCTCGTCTCTCTCTCAGGAATAAGCCCGATCCAAACGTCTTTGTTCTTCTCATGTTCCACTTTTTTCAGCTTTTCACTGATTTTTTTTAAATTTCTTTGTCTCACGGCTCAGACCAGGAAGTGACATCGCAACATTTCTCTCCACCTTCAGATCTCTCAGGCTGAAACATGACACAAACACTCAAGTGCAAGAAACTGCAGTTCCCTGAGTGTCCACTAGAGTCTGTTTCCTGCAGTGAGCAAATCATCAAAGAGACACAAGTTAAAATGAACTGCAGTTCTCTTAGTGTCCACTAGGGTCTGTTTCCTGTAGTGAGCAAATCCTTATAGAGACACATGTTAAAATGAACTGCAGTTCTCTTCGTGTCCACTAGGGTCTTTTTCTTGCAGGGAGTCAGTCCCCATAGTATTGAATGTTAAAATGAACTGCAGTTCTCTGAGTGTCCACAAGGGTTGCACAATTCAGCAAATTTTTGAAGTTGTAAACTTTCTATAGGACTTTTTTGGAATTTCCAAAGAATTTTAGGGAATTTTTATCAACTATCTTCAACTGGTCGTAAAAATGTGTAAATATTAAGAATTTTGGTAGAATTTTGGTCTAAGAATATGAGAAAATGCTGAAGTTTTAAAATCTGCTGTTTCTTGAGTGTCAGCTTGAGGCTGGCTCTGAAAGTAGTGGAAGCCACAAACACATCAAGCCAAAAAAAAGCTGTTTTCAAAGCAGAAATTAACCTATTTACAGCCTGGTCCAAAAAACGTCTCCTGTCTGAGTCGCTAATTCTACTGTCAGCACACACTGTACGGGGGTGAATTTATTTTCTAACTCGGCCGTTCAGAGGATACTACCAATATGGCCGCTATAGCCGATCTGCTTCAATTTCCTTTTCAGAAACAGACTGGTGACGTGAGGAGACTAAGTCCATGTTTTATACAGACTATGAAACAATGTGTAATTTAATATTTATCCAATGACATTATTAATCAATTTTCTCCAAACTTTCCAACTGGGTCTAGCTGTCATCAATGTAGACATAAATATTTTTCATAAGTAAACATTTCTGACACTCATAAATGACACTCATCAGTTTCTACAACTGTAGGACTTTGATAATTTTGTTTGTTGCTGAACGATAAGAAGTTTTCCAGTATCCTATATTTTATAGACAAATTAACGGAGGGATGAAAGCTGATATTCATTAACCAAGCTGGATTGCTAGCAACATAGGTTATGTTTTAAACCAAAGCTCAGGAACTGAGAAAAATAATTTTCTTTCTAGCTAGCTAAGTTAGCGGATTGCAAGTTTCATAAAGTTGAGTTAGCTAACCATTGTTGGAATTTGTTTGTTAACCAATGTTAGCTCGCTACAATGCAAATTATTTATGTCAGTTGGTGGTATATGGCTAAGCTAACAAAAACTGGCAGGCTAACTGTCTAGCTAAATGTGTTCATTTCTTAAATTTAAACCATACCAACAGATATATTTACATCAGGTACATCATCAAAAGTTAACTAGTTTAATCCAAAAATGTGGTCTCCATGGAAACGCTGTAGGCTGGTGAGGTAGTGACTGACACTGATCAAATAGAACCGTTTGCACGCTAACATTCCGGAATGTTCTTCCAAAGATCAAAGAACACAGCAGGATGTTTCTGATTGGTTTGTTCTTGTTCATGATGCTCTTGTTAAGACATTCACCAATCTGTGATGTCACAGATTGAGCCTTTCTGATGAGCCTCCCTGGGTAATTCTGGTGGGACTTTTAAAGATTCCTCCAATGAAGTTTCACGTCACGTTTCTCGCTTGGGATCACGGCAACGGCGATGATACGTTCAAGGACCTCCATCGGTGAGAGCTTCAGCTCATTTGTTCTTCGCTCTGTTCGCTTTCTCTCCTCCACACGTTCTCACTCTCTCCACATTATTTTAATCATCCATGAAACGACCAGGGGGAGTGTGTGTGTGTGTGTGTATGTGTGTGTGTATGTGTGTGTGTGTGTGTGTGTGTGTGTGTGTGTGTGTGTGTGTGTATGTGTGTGTGTGTGTGTGTGTGTGTGTGTGGTTTGAAAGGCTAATATTATTTTAAACTGTTGACCGAGGCTGCTGAGAGCTCCAGCTAATACCTATACACACACACACACACACACACACACACACACACACACACACACACACACACACACACACACACAGAGGGGTGTGTTTGATTCAGGTGGGGCTGTGCAGACTTTGGGGTCAGGGTGGATAAAACAAGCTCCTCGTGTGGTTTAAAGTGAACACAGAAACTTCAGCCAGGATTTAACTCAACCTCTGAGTGAGACTCGATTCTTGACTGCAGTATGTCCTCCACTGCAATAGGTGGCGATGTACCCCCTTCAGCTTGTTTAGACTAGTTTAGTTGCAAGGCGCCGCCCTGTTGGTTGTGGCTGCTTGTTGCAGCAGCTCTCTCTTCTTTGTCTGTTTCTTGTAATTTCTTCATCTCTTTTTTCGTCATTTTTGTATTTGGAGTGGATCATTACTTTGTACGGTTCATTTGTTGGTCGTGGACACCAAACTGTGTTTATCTTCTGTGATATTTTTACTACTTTTTCTTCTGTGTTTGTCTGGAGATCCTACATGTAACCATGGCTGCATTGTTTACATGTGAAATCAGCTGTTTGCAGCCTGTAGCATGTCAATGCTAACTGGTGCTAGGCCGGATGTTTCCCCACATGGTGAGGAGAAGTGACGACATGCACCTGTCCTTCCATCCATCGTTATTGGGAACTTAAGATCTATCTCCAATAAGATGGACGAGCTAGCTGTGCTAACCCAGCAACAGAGGGAATACCAGAGGGCAGAGTAGCATCATGCTATTCACAGACATGGCTAACAGAGCTAACAGCAGACACCAAGGCCACATGTGAAGAGCTTCACCTGCTGTGAGCAGACAGGATCCAGGAGACAGAGACTGAACAGACTGCTGAAGAAGCTCAGTCCTGGACCCTGTGGAGGTGGAGGCTGGCTGACTGGACAATGATGGACAAGCTGTCAGCATCTATTTTCTTATGGAGCTTTTTACACTTTCTATACACTTTCTGACTTTGGTTTTCTTGATTGCTGCTGTGACTCCTCCTGAATTTCTCCTCTGGGGAAAATAAAATATTTTCTATCCTAGTCAATCACATGCCAAATAAATGGACGCTAGCAAGAGGCTAACGTGTTGTGTATAGAACAGTGGAAATGTAACTTTACAGGTCAGTGTTTCCTTCTACATTTACTCTCTAAATGAGACCATAACTGAAAAACATGGAGCTGTGATGAAGAAGAGTCCGAAGCAAGGACATGAACATGTTGGAGAAAATGAATCAGCTGAGAGGGAGGAACAGGCGCCCCCTGCTGGACAGACCAGAGGATCGAAGAGAGGATCAGGAGTTCCTGAACAAAAAAGAACTCACACAGGAGGAGTCACGGCAAGTTTTCCTACCTGTTAACACACACACACACACACACACACACACACACACACATACACACATGAGACAGAGTGAAGCTGTGCAGACAGACAGCAGAGTGTGTTTGTCTTCCTCGGGGCAGAACCTCTTAGTGTCAAACTGACAGAGATAAGGACGACAAATTACCATCACACACACTCACACATACACACACACACACTCACACACTCTGCAGGTCAACAGTTCACTGTGTCGGGCTGAAAAAACCAACGAAGAAGAAAAAATCATCCTCTCTGACGTTGATTGAATCAAATGTCATTAAAGCTGCTCTGATCAGCTGATCATAATTATGTAAATGAGGTTGATAAGCCCCGCCCACTGCCAAACACATCACACTATAAACAACAACAATACACACCCTGACTGCTCTGATGAGCTCAGCCTCACACACACACACACACACACTCACACACACACGGTGTATTTAACACGGGCTGTAAAACACTGACAGGCCTGATAATCGTGTGTGTGTCTAATTCAATTGGGCTGCTGTGGATTTCATGCCTCATCAACACACACACACACACACACACACACACACACACACACACACACACACACACACACACACACACACACAGATGTTAGCGTGAAGAATCAGAGTCTGATGTTTAACCTTTGAAGAATTTGAAGGAGGACACACAGAAAGGTAAAAGTAGTTTAAACACAGACTGGAACACTGCCCCCTGCTGGATGGAGGCAGCAACATGCAGTTACACAGGTTTATTAAAGTTTTATTAATATTCTTTAAGTACAAAAACGAATCCGGCTTCACATCCAGAGAGGAAGACAGAGCTGACGTCATCCTGAGGTGAACATCGGAGCGGCACAGACCCTGAAGTCCTCCTGGATCTTTGTGACCGTCTTCTTCCTGCTGATGGACTCTCTGACCACACCCAGAGCCCACCTGTGCTTCTTCCTCACCTGGACTTGGAAAGAAAACCCTTCAGGTGAGTCTGTGAGAGTCTTCACCCAGTCCCCCAGACGGACTCACTTTCTGTTTTCTTCAGGGAGGATCCAGAGTCTCCTCCACCGAGTGTTAGAGTGATGTTAGAAACAAAGAGAAGGCTGGAAGGAAAAAAAAAAGGTAGAAATCAAGATGTGAAAACACAGAGTTCAAACACATAGATGGTATTATACTGCCCTCTGCTGGACAGAGACCAAACTACACTCTGCTCTCATTAAAAAGTCACACATGCCCCTCATGGAGCAGGGGATCGACTTACACGGTGTGAAGAGCCGGTTTATTCTGCTCCTACCTGACTGGTACTGACTGACAGGCTGAAGACAGCTAACTGGCAGCTGGGCGGCACTCACTAGTGATGTTCGATTTCACTGATTTCCTTTCCGATCCGATACTGAGTAAAATTCAAGCTGGTTTCGGCGATACTGATCTAATACCGACACTTAGTGTAAATACATGTAATGGGTCTGGTTAACCTAAAGATAAGAAAATTAGTGCAATTCAAATCAAACCACTAACTTGAATTTGTCAGTACAATATATCATTAAATAAATAAATGTCCCAATGATTTCACAAGTTTGTCAATACCTACATTTTGAATTATTTCTTCAACAGTTGAAGAAAATTAGATGGGTTGTAAATTTATAATGGGTATATTTTATAGATTAAATATTATCTTTTATTTATGTTTTCCAGAAGATAGTTTTCTTAACTCAACATGACTGTTTTATTGCAACTGTTCTGTGTAATTTAATGACACCTGTTGTTTGTAATCCACTTCAAATAATCAATTCCTTAGGGAACCTTACCTGGATTAATCTAGGCTGTTTTGCCTATGTGAGATTATCTCCTTGACTCATGTATTATTACTCTAAATGAACTCATGCAGTTATTTATTGAAGCATGTGTTTTTTTTTACTTATTTCATAGCCATGTCTATTAACTGGAACAATAGCAACAGTGCTTAGCAACACTTAAAGCCCCACATTTTCTTCCTCTGTACCTGGATGGTGACCGCCTGCAGCACTGAAGGATTTAGAGAGGTGTGTCTCACCCTAGCAGCACCTGACGCACCCCAAACTGCATCTTGGCTGTTTGTGGAGCTAAAAACATTACGCACTTAGTCAGGCGGAAGAAAAAGTAGTTCCGTATCATTCAGATACGTTCTGAACAGTTTGGTGACTCGCTGTGCTCCTGTTAATGATTTACAGGACCTCAAATGACTGAAGTACCAAAAGTATCGATGTTATGGTTTTAGAATCGATTTTAGAGCACAGAGAGCTGGTATTGGAAGTATCGATCCGCACATCACTAGCTCACTGATGACGTCTGTTTGAGCGCCCGGCGGTTTGAACGAGTACCGCGAAAAATCCGAGAACAGTCCTGATTGGTGGACGCCCGAAAGTCGAGGTAGATAAGTCCTAAATTCGGATCAGCAGAAGAAAAAAGGACACTCTAAATCTCCTCTGGACAGCTCCCTTTCTCAGGACTCTCAGACCAGCAAAACCAGAACTCCACATCTGGCTCCTGGATTCTCTGACTGACTGACAGATCGTCTGAATCAAGGACACGACCCTCCTCCGTGAGTGCTTCATATTTACTGTCTACTGCTGTTAAACTGAATGAGAAAAGCTAAAACTAACCATTATCCACCGAGCTGACACTGAACGGAGTTTTCCTCCTGTTTGTTTAAAAAAGGAAGAACTGTTGAATGCTTTAGAAGGTTAAATAACTTTACAACACAACAACAGTCTCACAACTCATCGTCAGGACATGTTCCACCTGAATAAACTCAAAGACACTTAGACAGATTTATGCAGATTTACAGAGTGAGTGTGTTTAATTTCTAGAAATTTCAAGAAACAAAACAAAACAAAACAAAAAAAAACCTACGTTGTCGTTTACAGAATAGAATTTATTCTGTTTTGGACCGTGGCTGTAACAACAAAATTTAGAAAAAGTGAAGTAATGTGAATACTTACTGTACACACTGTAGATAAAGATATAGATAGAGATAAATGGTGATTCACTTCAGGCCTCGCTTATCTAACGTTTTGGACCCAAAAAGTCGACTTGTAGAGGGATTTGTTTCTATAAACAACTAATGAATCTTCATGTGAAATGGAGTCGTGTGGGTTAACTGATAAATAGATGGGACGGGC
Source organism: Halichoeres trimaculatus (assembly GCF_033239565.1). Lineage (NCBI taxonomy): Eukaryota > Metazoa > Chordata > Actinopteri > Labriformes > Labridae > Halichoeres > Halichoeres trimaculatus. The sequence goes on from NW_027437200.1 coordinate 23,066,145, forward strand.
TCAGACCGGGGAAGGGCTCGGGTAGATATCTGCCTGTGCTCACACAGGAAGCTTACTTTCACAGACGCTCACCCTGAATCAAGGTAAGACCAGGTTCCTTCTTTCTTTAAACTCCACGATCTGATTGTTTCACGGCTCGGTGTGGTGAACAGAGCAGGGACGTCATCCATCAATTTTCCAGGACATGACCAGACATTTTGCTGTTTGGTAACAGAGAATCTAAAGCACGACTTCCTGTTCACACCTTTTCCCCAGAAACACGCAGAGCAGCTGCTCCATTAAGTTTTGTTTCATAGGAACCAGAAACTCAGCAGGAAGTAGGACACTCCTTGTTTTGGCCTTTTTTTTTTCTTTTTTTTTTTTCTTTTGTTAAACTTAGCTAACCTTTATTTAAATCGGAGGAAAGAAACACATTGAGATTAAAAAGAAAAACTTAAAAAGTTTCTGTTTTTCCAGTTTACTTTGGTCAGCAGCGGCACAGAGAAGGTGTCTGTTAATCACACAGCAACCTCATAAAAAAGCTCAAAGCAGAATTAATACACATGCCACTTGTTGCTGAGAGGAATATTCCAGTTCTCTAATGGCAAATTCCAGTTTTCACACTGGCATGCCTCGTGTCTAAGACTGGTGTGTTCTGTTATCTCTTACCAGGCAAGCTGTACAGTGTAATTAAAGCTATGGTCTACGATTTGGAAGTTTTCTACATCTTAATAATACCGGTTATAGGGCTGTGATGGTCCTATGGTCCAATCTACACAATATAAAGACCAAACGAACAAATAAATCCATTCAGTATATCCGCTGCAAAGCTGCATGCTAGTTGACCAATCCGAACCGCGCGTACGTGAGTCCATCCAATCCATCTCCCTCGCTTCACACCCTCATGCCCATGGTCCCACCTCGTCCTTCCCCACTACCCCTCTCACGTCAGCTAGCTGCTTAGCTACTGAAGTGTCATGGAGCCAGAGAAGACCGACTGACTCAGAGATAGCTGAGTTTCTGTTGAACCGTGAAACACTCAGTTTGACCTTTCAGGTGGAAAAATGATTACTTTCTCTAATTTCTTCACTAGTGGCCATTGATCCAACACAATCACAAACATTTCTCCCCCACGCCACAGTGCCTCACCACCACAACAAGTGCCTCGCTGTATCCACAAAAGAAATAAGTGTGATCTTACCGGCTGTCCGTTCAGCTCTTGGATTTTGGTCCACACACAGCTCAGTAGATAGCTTGATGAGATACCCCAACTGATCTGACCTGCTCACATTTACCGTCTCCTTTCCTCCTGCTTGATTCGACACAGCTGAGCAATTAACGTGCACATGAACCAGCTGACAGGACGGCTGCGCTCGCCACAACAGTTACACATAGGGCTAAACACAAACTAATTAGCTTTAACAGTGGATGCTACTACTCCCACTGTAGCCGAACTCATGCCGAACTACTTAAAAACCCCCCAGGACCGCCCCAGGGTGGATACAGGTGCCTACCTGCTCTGGTGAGTGCTTCCTTAAAAACCACAGAAATCTTAGATGGGGTTTGGCTGTGTGTTGTGCGCATCACGGGGAAACTGAGGCTGTGCTTCACGTATCAGCTGGCAAACAGCTGTTCGCTGCAACAGGTAATGACTTTGTTTCCCACAGTGGGAGATGTCAGCTGAATAACTCTGGTTAGTCTGAGCCTGTACCGGCTAATGACTGAACGCTGCTGGTCGGAACGGGTCGGCTCTGTCAATAGATGTTAGCATAAGTTAGCCATGCATCTTTAGCATTGTAAACTGAGCTGGTGAAGACTCGCAGAGAAAGGTAAAGCCCCGCCCACAATCGGCTCTGCTCTGATCAGCTGGCAGTGGCAACGTCAGACCTGCTTTGCTGCACTAATTCATGTTTTGATCGCGCTGGTCCCACTGAAAAGCTAACACTGTGTGTTACAAGGACGGTGACTGTCTTTTTTGTTACATTTTCTGCCGGCCGCTTCTTGCTCTGTCGGAGGGGGCGTGTTGTTAGGAGGCGAAGAAGGGCGATACGAGCTGGGGGCGGGATCTTGGAACATGGAGGGGAGGGGTGAGTGAGGCTGTGTTTTTCAAATGTGTCTCATCAGACAAACTGGGTTTCAAATCGTAGACCATAGCTTTAAGAGTTCTGAAAGGTGCAGCCTAATTATCAGTATTGCATTCAGCAGTTGATCAGCTAACTTAGTTAGCATTAGCCTAGCTCAGTCACCATGTCTGGTCTGTCAATATGGGGACTGACTCACTGCTGGAAAAAGACTCTTGTGGACACTCAGGGAACTTCACTTTTTATTTCAGCATGGGGCTCTATGGGGACTGACTCACGCCTCAAACAGGAAGTTGTGAACACTAAGGAAACTGCACTTATTTTAACATGGGGCTTTACGGGGACTGAGGGGCTGGTTACACGACAACGGTTTCAAGGTGAAACGCAAGAGTTTCACCTCCCGTTTACACAGAAACGACATTGCGTTTTAGCGTCTTTGGTTGAAACGTAGTTGTGTAACCGGGGCCTGCTGGCCTCACAGCTGGAGACAGACTCTGGCGGACTCTCCAGGAACTTCAGTGTTTCCTTACAGCCTGTTCTTCTGCTTGTGAAAGTAATTTTCTTAATGATAGGTGAATGTGTCCTATTACTGATCGAGTTAAAGAAGAAAAGCCTGAGTACCATGATGAAGCTGAAGCCTGTGTTTATCAGATCATCCTCTTTCTTTCATCAGGACCATCATGGCAGAAGACACAAGTATGCAGAAAGGTGGCGCTGCAGCCTCTCAGGTGAGCTCTTACCTCTTTCTCACCGTCAGGAGAAGAAATTTAAGTCCCATTTCCGAAGAGTGGTTCAGTTTCATCCATCTCAGTGCAGCACGTATTTCGTTGCATTTCCATTGATTAAAACCAGAGCAGGTCTCCAAATTACCAACCTGTACCATCCCGACCCATTGACCCCATCTGTTGGGGTGCCAGACACACGACACAGTTGGGGGCTGGAGACACAGCAGTCCGTTGATTGGTCGAAAGAATAGTGACCTCCTGTGCAACAGACGTATTTCTCCTAGCAGCACACCATCTTGCTTGTTCTTTGTAACAAAGAGCCACATGTCAATCACAAAGAAGATGAATTGCTGAATGTCAATACAACACGCTGCCGAACAAGAAGGTCACGGTTGGCTGTTAAAACGCAAACAGGATCAGGGTTCACTGATCCAACTTTTACCAAGCTGTACTGATTCATATCGGACCACTTCTGTTTTGCAGACTGGTTTGCCAGGTGGAGTGAAGGTGAAGAAGGAGTACGATGGTTACTACACGGTGAGGAGAGACAGTCAGTTTGTTCAAACACAGATTTTCCTACTATGATAAAGATCTCTCACGTTTTCTCACTCTGTTTTCTTTCAGGACCAACATAACCACACTTTTTACATTCAGTTCAAGGGCTCAGATGGTACCAACTATGAAATTAACTGTTTAAAGTCTCAAACTGTGCTAGACGCCATCAGATCATGTGAGAAATGGGAGACCACATGGTCAGATGATAAGATAGTGATTCAGCGGGGGACAGGGGATGGAGAAAATATCATTGCCACACATTTCCCCTGTTCCTGTCTCAAAGACGATGACATCCTGATCGTGTCACCAACATTAAAGGCCGTTGAAGAGAGACAAAATGATCAAGAAATACTTTACAAGGATGAATACTCTGTCTTTTGTATTGAGAAAGAAGGAGGAAAATACACCAAAACAAAGCCGCTTTTTAAAAACAGTGAGGTCAAGCAGTTCAGGTTTCTCTGTGTTTATGGGGAGAAGGGCATTACTGTCCAAGAGGCTCTAGAAAGAGACGGACGCTTTGCTAAACTTAGCAAGTTTAAACTGTCTGACTATGATGATCCAAAGATTATCATTCAGTGTACAGACAAAATAAATAGACTTCATGGACGGAAATTCAAGATAGAGCTTCCTCGAGGAGTGTGGACCAAACAGGCAGGGGCGTCTTCAGCTCGAGACCAGCAGAAAGGAGTCAGAGACAGTACACCTGAACCATCAGGTGATGACACTCAGACAGGACTCCCCAGTAAACTGCGGGATTTGGTGCAAAGGAGTAGATTTAGAGCAGAAGATTTTGATCTTACCGACGTTATAAAACAATTGCGTGCTCAGTTTCCAGACCTGAAAAAACTGATGGAAAGCAGATTTCCAGGTAACTCTTTCCAGGAAGCTTTGAACCTAAAGAAAGAAAACTTTGGAAAGATCCAAAAGGACTTTAATGAAGTTCACACACTCTGGAAACTGCTACAAATGGGGGAGTCCGTCTGCAAAGTGGTTGTTGAGGGTGGCTTGACTGGCACAGGGTTTGTTTTGATTGACAACTTCATCATGACCAACGCACACCTGTTTGGAAAATTGATCGACTGTAACAAACCAAGGGAGGGTACAGTTGTGAACATTTTTTTTAACTTTAAAGATCTTCCACCACACACTTGTTGCAAGTTCAAGGTAGAGGAGTCCTACATCTGTCTCATGGATGATGAACTGGACTACGCTGTACTGAAGGTCCAACCTGAGGGACAAATGTTTGGTTCAGCAGAGCAGCTTAAGGTACCACCAGAGGTACCCCCAGGGCTCCTGGAGCATTTTGGGAAAATGCCTGTAGATGGTGGAGCCTGTATCATTGGTTATCCAGGTGATGGTAGGAAAAAGATAGATTTGACATGTGTCATTGAGCCAGAGAAGAGGGATCAAGCTGCCAGCGATAATTTAAACCAGTACAAACATCCCCAACTCATTCTCTACAGCCTGGTCAATCTAATCAAAGGACAGGGCATTGACAAGATAATGATGGGAGGAAGTAAAGCAGGAAAGGTGATGACCTACAACACCTTCATGTATCACGGTGCCTCAGGCTCCCCGGTGTTTGATGCTCAGGGCCGAGTGTGCGGTTTACACACAAGAGGATATGTCTATGGGTTTCCAAAGGCCACTCAGAGTGTGATAGAGTTTGCCCAGTCCCTTGAGGTCATCATGAAACACCTGGTGGAAACACTAACTCAGGGTAATGATCAGGAGCTGTTGGGGAGGATTAGGGAGGTGTCAAAAGGAAACTCATTCCTCCGTAAGATTTTAGCCTCTGTGGGTGGAGGAGGGAGCAACACTGCTCAGCAACCAGACTGTGGTGAACCAAAAGCTAAGATGATGAAACTGGAATGAGGACAAACCAGGCTGCTCAGGTCGTTTCTTGCAGGGAAGACCGTAGGGGGGGCAAGACCACAGGACTATACCATGGCACCAACTTACCTGGTCCCGGCAGAAAAGAGGGGTTGTCCAGAACAGGATGACCCTGATCTCGGTGCGACCTGTGTAGCTGACCAGTCCTTGGACTGAGACCCTGACCTACCTGCCTCGTCACTGCCCAAGAAACGACCTCAGCCCTCAGTTCCCGACCAAGAGAACCACCTCCTCCTGTTGGTTCCAGATGCTCTGGGTTCTTCGCCGTCCCCTCAGAGACTTTGAGCTACACTGACCTGTGTTCTGCCTGTTCTTCTTAGTGATTAAAGTTTTTAAACGAAGCTCCTGGTGATCCAGTGGGCTGCTTTTACCTGTGACATACACATATACGTCCTTCAAAAGTATCTCTGTAGTTTAATCATGCCTAACGATGTCACATTTACTGTTTTTCTGTAACTCACTGATTCCTTTGTTTTTACCCTCCTTGAGTAATAAATCAGTGTTTCTCCATGTTATCATCATGTCCACAGAGCTGATGTGGTAAATCACAAAGGTGGAAACTGATTCTACAACCACGACTGTAAAACTTGGACACCTATAATTTAACCCTCTGATGCATTAAACATGAAAGCCTGTGTCATACGTTTGTCCTGAGTTTTGATTCTTCTTAGTGCAGTAAAAAGTTTCTTTTATTGTTTCATTCAAATACTTGATTGTGTTTGTAAAGTTGCAGACATGAGTGAGTTTAGCATCAAACAGTGTGAACCTCATGTAAAATCTGAGTGATTTTTTTAATTAGTAATTCCATGAATAATTATATCATTTTAACAAATTTAAAGTTTGTGTTGGAAATATACTTGATGTTGCATAATGTCAGTGAACACATGGTTAAACGTAATTTTCTGCTTATTTGAAACAAAATGTTCAAAAACAATAGAATAACAGCAAAACTGAAAAGTGACTGTTTATCATCATATTTTAGGACTTTTTGGAAAAGAAGCATTAACAGGATTCACCAGCAGGGGGCACAAGTGTTGCTGTCTATCAGTCATCTTTGGACTCTGAGAGAATTTACTTGTAGTTACAACGACTGACCACTGAACTAACCTCAAAGGAGGGTGGCAGCAGAGAGCCCTCCACTCCACTACAGAGACCAACGCGTTCAGGGGAACGAGCCGGGGGCCGCCTGATACAGGGTCCACAGTGTCCTCGTACCGTGGGTTAGCGTGATGAGAGGAAACAAGGAAAGGAGGAAGGAAACAAGGTGGAAATCAAGAAAGATAAACACAGAGTTTAAAAAAGGAAACAAGGAAGAAAGATGCAGACCTGATCAAAATCTTAAGACCAGTTGAAAAATTGCTAAAATATGCATTTTGCACATTTGGATCTTAACCCTCAGGATCCCAGGCGAACTGGCGTGCCCAGAACGCGCTTATTTTGTTTTAGCTCAATTCTGTCAAAAACAAATAATTCTACAGTTTTTGCTGCTTTCAACAAGCCCTGAATGATCGATATGTGTCCTGTATCTAAATCTAAAGAATTATTTGAAAATTTCCTTCCATCTTCCTGGTTATCACGTTTCAGCTTTGGGCTGCTCTGCACCAATGAAGAACTCTTTATTTGTAGAATTTTTTAAAATCAGAAAATCAGTAAAATTCAATTTTTGTTTCTCTTTTTTTGTAATGTATTACAGGTTTTAAATCTTTTTTTTACACTAAATGAAGGCAAAATGGAGTTATACCAGCCTGTAACCATGGTTGTCCTGAGGTGCTGGACTTCACTTTACAGAGAAAAATGTGACAGAAGCAAAAAACACTCAGAAAGTGCTTGGGATCCAGAGGGTTAATGAGATTTTGAGGCCCTGTTTACACGGAGACTCCCGCAACGATTCTTCCTTTGTGTTTTCAAAAGCGACCTGCGTTTACATGAGGAGGGCGTGAAAACGATCCGCGTTCATACGACTCCAGGAGGACAAGTCTCTTCTTCTGTTCTTTCTTTTTCTGCCGTTTTGTTGTGTGAGACGGTCGGCAATCCAACCATAACGCGCATTACCGCCACCTACTGGACCGGAATGGCTCAACTGGAAATGTGGCTGAGCGCGGAGCCTACACCTGAAACTGCGAGTGCGCATGCGGTGACGTCAGCGTTTCACCCTGAGACGCTCCGCTCTGTGTTTACACGAAGCTGGATGGAGGAGCGGATTCAGATCTTTCCACTCTGGGGAGCGTTTTCACTGAAAACGCAACGTTGTCTCGTCTAAATGGAAGGCCAAAACGCAACGAAATGTTTGCGGGATCGACAGTTTTCGGCGTCATGTAAACGGGGCCTAAGTAGAACTACAATATGCGGCATCTGCAGGAAAAGGGTTTCAAAAACAAAAACCAATTCAAAGACCTCGTCTCTTTCAACGCCACAAAACTGCCCGTTTAGACTTTACCAGGGAGCATCATGGGACATTGGAAGGTTGATTCTCTGAGAAAAAGTTTCACCTTGACGTTCCACATTTGATCTTTACCCCACATGGCATGGACCAGCTGTCTGTGCTCCACATGGCACTCAAGGTTGTCCCTTTTCCCTTATTTGTTCATCTTAGTCACAAAAGTAGTTTACAATCTAACTAAAAACTAATCCTGGGACAGGTCCCCAGATTACCGACCTAAACCGTCCCACTTTTTGGTTCCGTTCTGTTGGGGTGCCGATCTGACCCCGGAAAGGGGAACATCTCTGTCGCTTTTTAAAAAGAGCAAAAACCAACCCAGAGCTGATTTTCATCCACAGATTTTTATTTTAACACAAAATCACTGAAGCAGTTTCCTCTTCAAAATAAAAGCATGTACAAAAACATTTTTTAAAGTTACAGATTGATTAAAAACTAAGACATGGGCTCAGATCATCAGCTGAGGGATAGAAAATGAAAACTGATAATTGGACTAAAGAGGAAGTCGTCTCTTGATGTTTTCTGACTCCAGCTAAAGATGATCAGAGGCTCTTGGCACAGACGTACGGGAACAGGGTAGAACAGCTCAAATCGTTCCAGCACGTTCCTCCTGTGGGTTTTAGAAAAGAAAGAGTGTCTGTTATTCAGAGCCTCAGCGTCACTGCTCAGTGAGTCAGACAGACGAGGAAAAAACATTTAGGATCCTGTAATTATGAAACGATCAGCAGAGAATCTGTGTCACAGATGGCTAGTCTTACTTCAAGTTTACTTAATATTTACTTGTAAAGTTTACTTTACAGGTAAGGTGAGTTTAGGCAACTAAAATGACTCAATCTAAACTCTAGTAACCACGAGTGAGGAGGGAACTCAGTGGACGCTGAGATGTTCTGTTGAGGGCACAGTTTGTCTGTGCTGCACATGGCATGGACCAACCGTCTGTGCCTAAAATACGTAAAGTTGAGTACAATGAAACACGACTCTATTAATCCCTTTTAGTTTCAAAAATGGCCAACAGAGCATAGTCCAGTCAAACATCTCATTTATTAATGTATAAATCATCAAACACACTGTAAAAGTTAACATGTACAATGTCCGCGCCATGAGGAGCACCATGATAATGTTACTGAAATAATGAAATTAGAGCTGGCGATTGAAAGACTTTGGAGAAATCACCAAAAGACCCTGAAAATTTGTTTTCTACTAGAGTTATTTTCTAGAAACTTCTCTGTACAGCTCTACTGAGCATGTGCTCCAGTTTACGAAGGTGAGCTTAGTCTGAAACCTCCTTAAGGAAAAATGAATCCATGCTCACATTTAATGATTAGTAAACTTCACTGTTAGCGTTTAAGGAAGCACCTCGTAGAGTGCACTGAAAATAAACAAGCTTGACATTTGATGTTAACACAACTTGTCTTCAGTAACTGCTGATCATTTTACTCCAACCAAAACCTCCACGCTAACAAAACAAAAAAATGAACTTCAACCCGTAAAGAAACTCTGTCTTACCTCCAAAGTTCCTCTCGATGCAGTGCTGCCGCCAGCTGAGGTTGTTTGGCTGTCCCGAACACCAGTTGGTGAAAGTGAACCGTGAACCGTCGCTCCACAGCCAGATACCCTCCTGGACAACAGCACACACATGACGTGATGAATGAAACGCTTCAAGGAAACATTTGATCATGTGACTTGTAGCTGGTGTGTCATCAGTCATGTACCTGCTGAGCGTCCGAGCCTCCGATCCATGTCCGTGGAAACTCATTAGTGACCATGTGTATCAGCTCCTTGATGAAGCTGTCCTCAGCATCGTTGTGGACTGAAGCAAGGTTCCCCCCCAGAGCCTGGCAGTGTCTCTGTGGAAAGAGACACGTGAGACTCCAAGAAGTACAAACGGGGACAGTTTTTCTGTTGGGGGGCAATGTGGTGACCACCCAGGTCCTCCACCTGTTATCAATAAAGTAATCCTGACGTCTGATTCTTTCTGAAAGAAGAAAAGGAAAAGGGGAGAGGGGGCGAGTGATACTTAAGTTTCAGTTTCTTTTCTTTATATACGCCCTTACTCCCCTGTGGGTGTCACCGCTCAGTCACGTCACTCTGCAGCGCTCTGCTGGCTCCATGTGGCAGAGACGATCACTGTTTGGTGTTATTTTACAGCTAAATACCAAAATACTAGGGGGCGCCAATCAGTGGCGGACTGGGACTGAAAAACAGCCGGGACTTTGACTCGGCTCTGCCCACAACAACAGGACACATCGGTAGACCGGCAGCCATTCTGGTATTCTCCAGAACGTCGAGATCTCCAGTCCGCCCTGACGTCATTAATTAAAAAAAAAAAAAAAAAACGCTCCGACTATCGGCCGGTTAGGGTCTGGAAAAGTCCTGCAGCCCGTCCCTGCAGATTACACAATCTTCAAATCCTCCAACAACGTTGTCTGGCAGTGTCCCCCGTTCGAGCAGCGTGATTGATCTGCCACAGCCTGATCCGCCCCACCCATCGGGGAATCCCTGGTTTCCCCGTACACTAGTCCGCCCCTGGCGCCAACTGTAAAACCTCTCTCTACATGTAGCTCTAAAACATCACTTTTTCTACAGATTTAGAGAAAAATTAGTGAAATATAAATGTTGAATGTTTTATCTAAATGTTATAAATGAATGTCCTGGCTCTAAATATTTAGCTGCATTTCTAAACAGTTCATTCCAAATATTTTGCTCAGACTATTTATCAAAGATTTATAAATATTTAGCCAATATGCAAATTCACACTCCTTCCCACAGGAAGTACCAAAATAAAAGTTGGAAGAAGTGATCCAGCCAAGCGCATTTTGAGAAAGTCAAACACAGTCAGCTGTTAGAAAATAAACGTACCAAGTGCTGTGATGGCGCTGTTGAAGATCCTGTGGCCGACATCGAAGAAGTAGAGCTTGACATTCTCAAAATCGCTTACCCCGACTTTTATTTTGGTAACACAGGGCGGTTGCTAATAAGAAAATTAGCTAAATATTTAGTAATCTTAGCAAAAAATTAACAAATGTTTGCTTAAGATTTATAAATCTTTGATAAATATTTAGTCTTAGCGACACTTTTAGAATGAAAACTAAATGTTTGGAAACGTAGCTGAATATTTGGTATCAGGACATTTATTTACAACATTTATAAATAACATTCAACATTTTTATATAATATTTGACAAATATATTTCACAAATATTTCTCTAAATCCGCAGAGAACCAAAAGAGAACTAGCAAGTGGGCAAAGATAATTCAGCACCTCTTCTGTTTCTGTTTGGGTTGATTCCCAGGTTGGTGATAACAACCACGGAGCTCTCAGAAAGATTAACAGACATGAGAGAATAACTGTGTGTATTTCTTAAACCCCATCTTGGATTTAGTGTTTGAGATCTCTGGACTGAACCCAGATCGGCCTGGTTACCTCGGCTAAAGCCCAGGTCTTCATTGTTCCAACGTAGAGGAAACAGCGATCATGGTAGCGTGCCCAACCACCGGGACAACCCCCTGAGAAGGCGAGAACATCATCTGCAAATGTTGAAAAGAACCATCATAAACATGGGAACCACCAAGAGGGACCAAACTGGTCTACAAAGTGCTCAAAGAGACTTCCTGAAGGAGTTGTGTGTGGACTACCAACCCCAGCTCACCTTCTTGAAGCAGCGCCTCCTCTGGCATTTCCTCGTGGGGCTCTGCTTCTGGATCAGCTGGAGAGGAAACACAGCAGTCAGTGATGAGCTTCTTCTTCTTCACTTCTCACTGAACACACAGAAAGATTTCTGCAGCACATCAGAGCATCTGAAGTGGAAAGAGCCAGTCGGACTGGACTGAGATTCAGGAGCAGTTCCCCACCTTGGATGGGCGCCTCCTCCATCATTTGATCAGGCTCTACCTCTGGAAAGGCTACGAGATCAAACAGCATTTAATCGTTAGTTTCCAGATTACTAAACAGTCTCTGTCTTTGTGTTGGTGTCGGGACTCACCAGCAGCGTTGGTCAGGGCCATCCCGGCACAGACCAGGAGAAACGCCGTCAGCATCTTCATGGCCAATGGATTCCCGTCTTTCTCAGTGTCCTCTCAGAGATGTGTGGAGATGCTGAGGCTGTCCGCTCTTATATACCTGAACTTACCTCTGACCTTGTTTTGAATAAATTCTCAGAATCGTATCTGAGCGGGCATATGTAAACTTTATGACTTTAAGGGCTTTCCAAAGTTCAAGCAAAGAAGAAACAAACCCAGTGATCAAGGAAAGGTGAGAGTGGGTCACGATCGACTGTAATGATGACAAGAACACATCATATATGTGTTTCATATTCCGTTTGATCATAATTGGGAGCCCAAAAAGGCCAAGACAGGGTCAACCAGAGAGTCCAACCCTAGAAGACTGTTTGTTGAGTTATCATGTTTTCTCCAACAGAACGGTCAGGCAATGGGCTGATTTCACAGACTGTCAATGGTTGTTGGTCTGAGTGTTTCACAAACCATTGATCTGCTGGGATTTTCACCCACTATCGTCTCCAGAGGTCAACGGTTCTCTTGGACGAAACACCTTGTTGATGCCAGAGGTCAGAGGAGAACGGACGGACCAGCTGGAGATGATAAAGAAACCCACTCCAAGGTCTGAAGAAGACCATCTCTGAACGCACAACACGCCCAACCTTGAAGTGGACCTGCTACCACGACAGAAGACCACACCAAGTGACCCTCCTGTCAGCTGAGGACAGGAAACTGAGAGCTCCAAATTCTCAGCAAATTCTCATCATGTCATTGCCACCAAGAGACAGTAGTAGAGGAAAAAGGGGTCCAACCTGGTACTAGATGGATGTAAGTGGTCAGTGAGTGCATCTGACACCAGGGATGAGGACAACGATCAGCTTATCCCAGACAGGTTAAAGTACAATTCCTATAAAACCCACAAAGTGTGTCAGTAGTTATCCTTTACTGTCAGTTTTACTGTGAGGGCTTTCAAAGTTCAGTCCATGTGGAAACAACACCAACAACAAAGAAAGTGGGAGAGTTCGTCACGTGCAAAGAAAGACTTCATTACATCCCCTCAATGTCCTCATGTACAGAGCAAACGAGAGGCCCCCTGCTGGAGGTTGTTTTCAACTGCTTCATGTTGTTTTCCAGATGCTGGAAAGATCTAGATTTGCTTATTGAACGGGCATATAAAGTTTTATCAGCTGTTCAAGTCCTCTAGAAGAATTGGTTTTTATTACCATTACCTACACAGGACATTCAAAGACGTCTTCCTCACTGATTTCTCCAACTGCTCATGTGGATTATCAAATCATCTCCGCTTTCAAAACACACAATTTTGAGATTTAACCTGAGCAAGATTAAACTTACAAAAAAAATAAAATAAAAGGAAGAAAAATGGGCCCAGATGAGGATGTGATCTGACCTGGTTTGAACTGATTCACCTCACACAGAGCAGGTAGATACTCGTCTTGGGTTTATGATGGTGAAGTGTCCTCGTTTGACACTTCCTGCTGTTCCTGAATGAGCAACCATTTATAGAATATTACAACAAAAACAACTCCATGAAAAATTAGGTCCATCCAGATCAAAAAACCAAGTCGCATTCTCCTTGCCTTATTATTAGTATTTAATTTATATTTTTCTCTTACTCTTGTTTTATTTTTTTTTATTTTTTTATATTGCATTTTATTCTTATTTATTTATTTATTTATTTTTTATTTAACTATAATTTATTTATTTATTTATAGTTTTAATTTTATTTCATTATTATTATTATTATTATTATTATTATTATTATTATTATTTTCTCTCTTTTTCTGTTAATGTATTTGTGTATGTTCAGTTGTGTTGTGTGTGTATTGGTGTATCCATTTTTGTAAATACATGTATATATGTGTGCAGATATATGTGTGTATGTGGATGGGCCTTTATATCACACCATGAATGTGTGAGCAGATGCAAATATTTATATCTTTTACTTATGTTTGTACTTGTATGTAAAAAAGGAAAACCACAAATAAAGAGAAGTTCAAAAAAAAAAAATTAAACTGTGATAAATCTGAACTTCTTTTAATGGGCACTAAATCCACACGTTTAAAAGTTTACACCTTCTCTCTTACAATCGACAGCTCTCGTTTTTGTCCTGTTGTTGATATTGCTCCATGATCCTAACAACTTCTTTGGCAGCATTTCAAGATGTTTCTTGGATTTTATCTGATCGTAGCTGGATGGGTGGAATTTCCCAGTCTTTGATGCATATCTCTCCAGCGTCCTCTCCGCCACTCTTCCTCCTCTTCGGTTGTGTTTTCTTTGTCCAGCTGTGACTGAGCTCCAACACGGTGAGTATGTGGTGTTCTCATGTCTTCTTCTTTTAGTTCAGGAGCACTTTGAAACTAAAGGGCATCACTTTGTGTCTTCTTCAGGACAAGTTTGAACACTCCTCTTTTGTTTGAAGATGTTTTGTACGTTGGAGCAAAACCTCAAAGAGCTGTTCATGTAGATGCTGAGTGTGTTGGAGGATATGAAGTCTGTTGACAGGTGAAAACCATGAATGAGAGAGCTGTGTGTTAAAAAAAAAAAAAAGTTACTGTTTGTCCACAAATTTCTAATCAGCCAATCACATGGCAGCAACTCAACACACAGATGTTTCCTCTGTATTCCTTTCAGTCTCCATCTGTAGCAGCTCCTCTTCTGTGTGCTCCGGTTCATATAGGTATCCTTTTGGTTCCAAAGTGAATGAAACTTCATTGTCGCTGTCATAGTCTCTCATTTTGAATTTCCTACGCTGCCTCACAATCCTTAGAGTACAAACAAAATAATTACAATACTTGATCAAACTTACACGAGGCTAAAACCAGCGCCCGAAGCATAGCTTGTTTACATTCCCTACAGCTGAAAGGAGGAGGGGGGGACGGAGCGCACTAGCCCTGCGCGGAAGGACACTTGAGTTAGTTAGGTCCAGATAAATGTTTATATTTCCGAAGACTTAATGCACTTAAAAAATATTTCATGTAGCGTACTCTTAAACTGTGGTATTACTTTTTGATTTTAGTTCTTGTAGGCAGAGAAAATAGCCTTTGAATTTGGTACCGTCTGTCCCTGTTAGCGTCTATTTCCTCGTCACCATCAATTACGGTTTGTGTCTTACTGAGGGAGAGGAGACAACTTTCTACTGTATCTAATGTCCTTAGTGGTCACATAGAGCTCATACAACCCCACTTCAAAAAAACGGAACTATCCCTTTAATGGTTAAAAATGTCCCCATCAGAAGCAGAGCAGGATGCTTCATCTTATTCACGTCCACGTCTGATTAAAAAAATCTGGGTCAGATATTTTTTGCATTAAACTCAAATCACAACGTTAATGAATCTTTGTTTAACAGTTAGATATCCATTTATAAAAAAAACAACACCACACCTGATGTCTTTGTCTTTTCACACTCACTCGTTGTTTATGGTCTGTGCTGTCGTTTGAACATGATGATGTGAAGTGATTCTGGTTGTGTTACTTTATTTGGAATGATTCTTTGTAAAAAGTTTTTTGTTCTTGAAAATCTTTAAACTCAATTTTCAGAGTTTTTTCACTTGTCAACAAAACACTGGGATCAAATTTACAACCTTTTAAGACATCTAAGGACAAAAATGTCCTCTTTCAAAAAATGTAGTAAAAGACACAACATATTAACATGATTTTCTACTTTTTTTTCTACTTAAACTCAAATCTTTCAGTTAACGTCAGTCCTGATCAAAATACCAAATATTTCATTATTTAGGGCGCCCTCTAGTGACAGAAAGTCCTCACTGCAGCTTCACACTCAGCTGTGTCAAGAGCAGGATTCTTCATCACTGTGTTTTCATGATTCAGACAGACTGTGGGCCTGACCTTTGACCTTTGACCTTTGACCTCTGAGCTGCTGTGTGTGTCCTCAGGGAGCAGATGGTGTCCTCCAGGTTCCTGCTGCTGCTGCTGGCTCTGAGCTGCTGTGTCTGTGGTTAGTTTCCACCTTCACTTTATGTCCACAGAGAGAAAAGAGGAGATCCACTTTGAGACTGTTTCTCTGCTCCTCTCTCTGTCTCCTCTACAGGGTTAGAGCTCCACGTGGCTCACAGCTCCTATCAGGCAGAGGAGGAGCAGAGCCTCACCCTGGACTGGACCTTCACACCTAAACCTGACCCCTCTCTGAGAGGACTCTCTGTTTTCTGTGCTATGATCACTGAGAGTAAAGTCTCAGTCCTGCTCGATCTTCAGGAAGGAGTCGAGATCTCAGGGTCTCAGAGTGAAGAGTTTTCAGGACGAGTCCAGTGGGACAGGGACCCCCTCAAAGAGGGGCGGATCAGACTCCATGTGTCCTCACTCAGGACTGAGGACTCAGGCTGGTATCAGTGTCAGATCCCCTCAGTCTCTGGTTCCAGTTTGGACAAATGTCTCCTCAGTGTGACTGGTGAGTAACTAAAGGACTTCAACCAAACGTCACATAGAGGCTTGAAGTTGTTTTCTTTTATAAATCTAAAAAAAACAAACTTGATGTTTCAGACCAGCCCAGTCGCTTTAGGGGAAATGTTTGTGTGTCTTCATCTCGATGACAGTTTGTTTTCTTTCTAACAGAGAGGAGTCAGACCATGAGTGAGATCAAACCTGAGACAGCAAACGCTCAGAGTCGGGAAGGGATGGTTGTGCGTCTTGGACTGTCAACGGCAGCGGTTATGTTCTGTGTCTTTATTGTTTTATACTTTCACAGGAAACGTTAAGAGTCCAGAGCTAGCTTACAAACTGTGACAGCTCAGCAAAGTCATAATCCTGAAACAAAAAGTAGAAGTGATGAAAAAAGAGAGAATTTTGGTAATAAGGAAAAATAATGAGGAAAAAAGGCTGAAATTCACTAACTGAAAGGATGAAGTTAAACGGGAGAGAAAAAGAGCACGGGCTAAAGGCTAAAACATGTGCTAATAGCTAAAACTCAGGCTAAATGCTAAAACACAGGGTAGAGGCAAAATCATGTGCTAATGGCTTAAACACAGGCTAAAGGCAAAAACACAGAGAAGAGGCCAACATAAAGGCAAAACACAGGTTACAAGCAAAAACACATGCTAAAGGCAAAAACATGGGATAAAAGCCAGAACACAGGCTTAAGGCAAAAACACAAGTTTACAGCAAAAAACAAAAACAAAAACAAAAACAAAACTGAGCTAAATGCAAAAAAACACAGGCTAATGGCTAAAACACAGGCTAAAGGCAAAAACACAGGCTTTAGGCAAAATCACAGGCCAAAGGCAAGGACTCAGGCTTAAGGCAAAAAAATGTGCTAACGGCAAAAACACAGGGTAGAGGCAAAAACACGGGATAAAAGCCAGAACACAGGCTAAATGCAAAAACACAAGTTTACAGAAAAAACAAAAACAAAAACTGAGCTCAATGCAAAAACATGTGCTTATGGCTAAAACACGGGTAAAAGGTTGAAACACAGGCCAATGGCTTAAACACGGCTAAAGGCAAAAACACAGGCTAAAAGCAGAAACACAGGCTAATGGCTTAAACACGGCTAAAGGCAAAAACACAGGCTAAAAGCAAAAACACAGGCTAAAAGCAAAAACACAGGCTAAAGGCAAAAACACAGGCTAAAAGCAAAAACACAGGCTAAAGGCAAAAACACAGGCTAAAAGCAAAAACACAGGCTAAAAGCAAAAACACAGGCTAATGGCTTAAACACAGGCTAAAGGCAAAAACACAGGCTAATGGCTTAAATACAGGCTAAAGGCAAAAACACAGGCTAAAAGCAAAAACACAGGCTAATGGCTTAAACACAGGCTAAAGGCAAAAACACAGGTTAATGGCTTAAACACAGTCTAAAGGCAAAAACACAAGCTGTGGGTTAAAATACAGACTTTGACAACAGGTACAGGTGCCAGAGAGAAAAACTCCTGGCTCTACTGGAAACCAGTTAGCTTCAAAAACACACATTTCATTTCATCATAAAGGCCAGAGTATTACAACACTACTGGTTCCAGCCACAGGGGTCACTGTAGTCAACACCACATAGATACTCCTCACTGAGCCTTCAAAGTTTTAATGCTTTTTTGGTATTTTTACCTTGAAGTATTCTACTCTTAGTCCACCTGTGGGTTGTTGTTGTTTGTTTATTTGGTTGATTTACGGCTGTGTGGAGCCTAACTTGGCTGTGGAGGTGTTGTGAGTCAGTTTTGGCTCCAATCTTTGTAAACTGGGCGACTCAGTGGATTCTGTTTTTATTACAATAAAACTTTCTCTGATTTACTTCCTGAGTTTTTATTCACTGTCTCTGTAACATGTTGATGTTTGTGATATAAGATAAGCTAAGTGTGTGTCAGCTACGATGTCCTCATATACCTCTGACTCTATGTGTGTGTGTGTGTGTGTGTGTGTGTGTGTGTGTGTGTGTGTGTGTGTGTGTGTGTCTGTGGGTAATGTGGTCACACTCGTCCATATGAAGCCTGTCATTTCTCCACAAACCCCAAAATTAACATTTTTCTGTCGCCGGGCAGAACTCCTAAAATATTTTTTCTTCCTCTGAAGAAGGCCTGGTGGGCGTGGCCTCACAGCCTCATACTGTAAGGTGAGTCACACACACACACACACATATACACACACACACACACACACACACATGCACACACACAGACATGCAGACTTTTGTTCTTTTGCTCCTGACTTCACATCAGTCAAGTCCTCCTGTCCCTGACGATCTCCAGCTTCCTGTCTCTGTGGCCCAGCCCACCAGGTGAGGACCAATCAGGTTTGGTTTATGTGAGGTAACAAGGTGTCAGAGTGACTGGGTTAAGTTAGGCTAACATGGTCTGTGTGTTCAGAGAGATCGACCCTGAGTTCATCTGTATGTGTCTGTTTTTGATGTAAACATTCAGACTTGAAGAATCATTGATATGATCGAGGCTGTTTTTGTAGATAAACAGATTTATATTCTCGAACTTTACCATCAGAGATTCCTTTTCAAACAGTTTGTTGTCAAAGAGATGTCAGCTGTAATTTGTTGTCAACATTTTAACCTGGTAGCTTTACATAAGAAAGTAAAACATCTTCCAGTATGATGATTTATCTGGGCTCAGGTTGGACCTGTTTACCCTCTCAGACCCAACCTGGAGTCTCCTGGAGATGATGCTGCGGTGTGTCATCGTCTGCCTGCTGCTCCGTGTCTTTGCTTCAGCTCCGGTAAGAAACAGGAACTACATCTGCTAAATGAGATGAGACAAGATGAGATACAATGAGATGAGATGGGATGAGACAAGTTACAATGATATTAGATGAGATGGAATGAGACAAGATGAGATACAATGAAATGAGATGGAATGAGACAAGATACAATGAGATGAGATGAGATGGAA
The DNA here is from genome assembly GCF_033239565.1 of Halichoeres trimaculatus. Classification (NCBI taxonomy): domain Eukaryota; kingdom Metazoa; phylum Chordata; class Actinopteri; order Labriformes; family Labridae; genus Halichoeres; species Halichoeres trimaculatus. Next base: position 23,085,168 of record NW_027437200.1, read on the forward strand.
TGAGATGAGACAGGATGGTAAACAATAGGACAAAGTTGGATAGAGTACAATGAGATAAGATGAGACAAGTTGGGCCCTGAAATAAGATGGCATGGGATACAATAAGGTACAGTGAGATGAGATGAGATGAGACAAGATTAAATGAGATAAGAAGGGATGAGATAAAATGAGTCCAAATTTTTGGATGGATGGTATGAGATGCCTCATGACATATGAGAGAAAGTACATGTTTAAATGAGATAGGATGAGATGAGATGAAATATAACAAAAGTGAGCTGGTGCTGAACAAGACAGGATAATAAAAGGTACAAGGGGATAAGATGAGATAAGAGATGAAATGAGATTTAATACAATAGATTTGCTGAGATGATATGGTAAATGATGACAAGGGATAGGACAGCATGGAATGAAATGACATCAGATGAGAAAGGGGAGAAAAAAATTAGATGAGATTAGATATGATAGGTTTAGATGAGATGAGACGAGATGAGCTGATGTGAGATGAGACGAGATGAACTGAGATGAGATGAGATGAAATGAGATCAGATCAGATGAGATAAGATGGTAAATGATGACAAGGGATAGGACAGGATAGAATGAAATGAGATGAGGTTAAATCTGATAGGTTTAGATGAGATGAGATGAGATGAGATGAGATGAGATGAGATGAGATGAGATGAGATGAGATGAGATGAGATGATGAGATGAGATGAGATGAGATGAGATGAGATGATGAGATGAGATGATGAGATGAGATGAGATGAGATGAGACAGGATAAATCAGGATAGAGTAAAATGAGATCAGGTGAGACAGGATAGAATAAGATTAGATTAGATATGATAGGTTAAGATGAGATGAGATAAGATGGCACTTTATGAGCCAAAGATAGGACAGGACAGAATAAAATGAGAGAAGACAGGATAGAATGAGATGAGACTGGATTGGAGGAGTTGAGATTTAGGTCTTAGTGGTTTGGGTTTAATGTCCTGTGAAGAGTTTTTAGATAGTTTGAAGCACATTGAAAAGAAAACAAATGACAACAGGCTCATCAGTGAGATGTTTCAGCTTTTCTGGTCTCTGGTTTTTCTGGACCACCTGACTCAAACTGGTGCTTTTTCCTGACCTGCAGAATAAAATGAGATTATCAGTGATTGGATTGTTTTTTCTTTAGACTATCACTTCCTGTTTCAGTTTCTCACCTGTTTCTTTTTCTCTGAATCTTCACTAAATCTTTCATTTTGGACTGTTTTATTGTGAAAGAGTCACAGTGTTTGACTTCCTGTCCCTGAAGTGTTTTTGGACTTCTCTCTGAGCTCAAACTGTCGAAACGTGAATCATGTTCCTCTGACAAACATGTTCGGGAACACCCACAGGAAGTGTGTGTATGTGTGGTGTGTATTTACAGTGTGTGGTTTTGGCTGGCAGATAAACAGCGCATTTCACATTTAGAGAGTTGATTTAGAACGGACCGGAAACAACACGCATACACACACACGCACACACACACACACACACACTGGTGGTGGTGTAACACTGACCGCTGTGCTGCAGATTTACAGTGCCTGTCTTCACGTCAGATGTTCATTTAGAAAACAGCTGTTTTTGTCCACGCTGGTGGTGTCACATGACCCACAGGCAGCCAATCACATCACTGAAACCCACAGCAGCCTTTCAGAGTGATTGACTGTTTCTGCCATGATTCATGGGGGGTGCAGGTCTAAGATGACATGCAGCAGGTAAACAGGCCTGATGGATCCGTGTGTGTCCAGTTACGTTAGTCTCTGACCACATGACAGAAAAGATCCTCAGAGACGGATTTTTGTCACAGAGAAGAAAAAAACTGAATGTTATTTAATGTTAACCTCAGGTTCACCTCTCACCCTCTCTGCAGCTGAGCTCAGACACTGACCCATGGTCGGCCTCTTCCTCTGATGAGGATCCACAGGTAACACTAAGATCTCAATCTATTGCTTTGATCACAGTTTGTTCCTTTGACCTCATTCTATGCTTTGATTAAACTAAAATTATTTTATCATATTTTACTGCTCTGGTCTCATTAAGTTGCTTTGATCATATTTTGTTGCTTTAATCATATTTTGTTGCTTTAACCTCATTTTGTTGCTTAAACCTCATTTTGCTGCTTTAACCTCAATTGGTCGCTTTGACCTCATTATATTGCTTTGACCTCATTTTGTCGCTTTGACCTCATTAGGTTGCTTAACCTTAGGTTCTTGCTTCAAACTCAATATGTCGCTTTGACCTCATAATATTGCTTTAATCTCATTTTGTTGCTTTGACCTCATTTTGTTCCTCTAACCTTATTTTGTTGCTTTAATCTCATTTTGTTGTTTTAACCTGATTTTGCTGCATTAACCTCATTTTGTCACTTTGACCTCATTAAATTGCTTTAACCTCATTTTGTAGCTTTAACCTTATTATATTGCTTCGACCTAATTTTGTTGCTTAAGCTTTATTATATTGCCTTAACCTCATTTTGACTTTGACCTCATTTTGTTGCTTTAAACTTATTTTGTTGCTTGGATCTCATTTTATTGCATTTATCTCATTTTGTTTCTTTAACCTCATTTTGTTAATCCTTATGTTCTTGCTTTGATCTCATTTTGTCACTTTGACCAAATTAAATTGCGTTCCTTTCGTTGTTGCTTTACCCTCATTTTGTTGCATTAATCTCATTTTGTCACTTTGACCTTATTTTGATGCTTTAACCTCATTTTGTCGATTTGATCTCATTGTATTTTGTTCCTCTAACCTTATTTTGTTGCTTTAACCTCATTTTGTCGCTTTGACCTTATTATATTGCTTTGACCTAATTTTGTTGCTTAAACCTTATTATATTGCCTTAACCTCATTTGTTGATTTTACCTAATTTTGCTGCTTTGACCTCATTTTCTTGCTTTGATCTCATTTTGTTTCTTTGATTTAATTATTTTTGCCTTAATCTTATTCAAATGCTGTGATCCTTTCTGTTGCAATATTATTGTGAGTTTATTCTATCGCTTATTTTTTCCATTTCTCTTACCTCATTTTGCTGCTTCAAACTCATTTCACTGTTAGATTTCATTTTATCATCTGTGTATGAGAGTTAATAAAATCATCATCTACAGAAAAACAAACCTCTTGTTGTCATCAGCTCCCTGCTGTGTTCCCTGTGGTGGGAGGAGCCCCCCAACAAGCCCCTCCCAGTTTAATCATGGAGGTCAAGGACACAGAAACAAACCTCACGCTGAGCTTTGCCATCTTCATCCTCCCTGAGGAAGAGGAGGGGAGCGCGATGGACAGAGGAGGAAGGTAAGAATGATTCTCACGTCCCCTCCTCATCTTTCTTCTTCATGTTAATTTCGTTTGTTTGTTTGTTTGAACAAAGATCTGACGACAGCAGCAGTGATGATGTCAGCAGTGAAGAATACTCGTCACAGCACATCCAGCCAATCACGGTGCTTCACGCCTCAGAGCAGGATGACGGTTTGATGGTCTCTGAGACGGAGAGGCCGTTGTCTGAAGAAATGATGAACGATCAACCTGTGCTCGATGAGTTCAGCAACACCTTCAACAGGAAGTCCTGGGACCAGGGGCGGACTCTCTCTGTGGACTCTGATAGTCTCAACAAAAACACAGAGACAAACCCCCCTCCAGCAGGGGTCACTGTGGATCCAGGAAACGAGCGCAGCGACAGTAGGCAGCCGGGGACGTTTGGTGCTAAGGGGGTCAGCCCGAGCTCCAGCAAGGATCTCAGCTCAGGTCTGAACTTCAGGGGGGGGGTTGGGTCCATCCAGGAGGTGATGGATCTGCTTTCTGGGTCTGGAGGGACTGCTAGCCACCACAAGGGACATGGTTCGACTCCAGATTCTGTAACCGTTCGTCAGGTGGGTTTAGGTCTGGGCTCTGAGGAGAGCGCTGAGAGTCTAGAAACACTTCACTTCAGGAGGGTCAGCCCAGATACAGATCATCCAAGCAGTCTTAGTCCAGATCCTGACAGGAAAGGAAGTCCCAAAGCCATCCCCGGTCTCCAAAGCAGCTCAGATCCCTCATTGACTTTGACCTATGACTTAATAAGTCCTGGTTCAGACAGTACAGAGGTTCTGGATACTTATAAAGGTTCAAGCTTAAACCCGGTCAGTCCAGGTCAGGATGTGCCCCCCGTGGTCTTGAAAGTACCAAAGCAAACCATTGGTTTAACCTCAGACAGCTCTGAGGAGGGTCCTCTGGGTTTGACCTCACCTGGACCTGGACTCTCAAAAGCTGGTAGTCCGGAGGATAGCTCCAGCAGCGAGGAAGTCCTGTTCGCCATAGCCTCCCTTCAAACAGAGTCTGACAGCTCTGAATCCGGGGATCAGACACCAGCATCAGACTCTGGGTCTGAATTAGGGCCCCCAGATCATGGACCAGGAAACGACTCCCAGAGCGCAGAGCTCCTTCCTGATCCAGATCTCGAGTTAAGTCCTGGTTTAGAGACAAACTTTAGCTCCACTTCTAGGATCAGTCAGGACGAGTCTGAAGAATCCCAAACCTCAAAGACCCCTGGAGATGCTAACACAACAGGAGGCCGCGGCTCTGCTAGCATAGCATCCAGCTCTGGAGTTAGCATGGAGGATGCTGACGCTGATGTTAGCACAGATAAAGATCCTGCTGCTCCTACGTACACCACCAGTCCTCCTAGTGAAACTGTTATCTCAGGAGCTAGCAGTGATGCTATCACAGATACAGGCAGTGATATGAGCGCTGAGGAAGAAGATGCTAGCAGAGAAACTGACACTGCTGACTTAGCGCTAAACATGAAACCGACCGCTCCCACTGGGTACATAACACATCCTCCGTACTACACAGATAGCGCTGATGCTAATGCTAATACTAAGGAGAGAGGCTCAGATGTTTACACTCAGGCTAACACAGAAGCTAATAGCCTGAGTCAAAACCAGCCGGCCAGCCGTGGACACAACACTGCGTCACCTCCTCGTAGGAAGGAGCCGTACCGCTTCGGCTCTCTTGGTCCAATCAATTATTCCCATAACAACCAGCCTGCGTCGTTGGTCACCAGGGGGCGCTTTAGGGCACGACAACAACCCAGATACGAGCAACGCGTTCACTCTGGTCAACTCCACACCTTCTTCAAGGGGCATTACAACTCAGGCAGGGGGCGTTACAACTCGGGCAGGGGGCGTTACAACTCAGGCAGGGGGCGTTACAACTCAGGGAGGGGGCAGCCTTTCTGGAGGCTGACAAGGGTTAGCAAAGCAAAGGCGGCTAATTCAGAGCAGAGCAGCAGTGAGGAAGACTAAATAGATATCCCAACCTTAATCAGATTAATGTTTGTTTAAAACTTTGTTTACCCCAGTACCTGAGCTTCAGCTGAGTCCTGATCCTGAGCCAACATGGAGAAACCTGAGGCTAAAGCTAACATGTCCCAATTTGAAATAGAATGCTAATGCTACTTATGAAATGAGGTCGAACTTAGTTTGAAGCTGTGCTAACAGCCAGAGGCTAAACTTAAGAGGTGTTTGTTGACCTTTGTGTGAAGTTGGACATTTTAACATGGGGCTCTATGGAGACTGACTCACTGCTGGTGACAGCCTCTGGTGGACACTGGTGGAACTGCAATTTATTTTCTCCTGGTCTCTGCTTAGTAACAACCGTCTTTATAGATATAAGTAATTGCTGATGAGCTGTGATTGGACAGTCAGTCCTAAGGGGGAGGGGCTTGGTATTTTGTTCTTAAGCCAACAATAAAGTTTTCTTCTCACACCTGACAGGTAACTGTTGCTCTCTTGATCTTATGAATCCAATTAAACCCTGAAGCTTCTCTGGATCACACATGCGTTCAGAAAAAATCCCCAGTTCCATTTTCAGATTAAAAAAAGTAGTGAAGATATTTCTGTTATCTAATGTCATCCCTGTGTGTGTGTGTTAAAATCTGTGTTGTGAAATGTGTTTACTGCTGTTTTGTTTGTGTTTTTACCACACATTGGTCACCGTGACAAACACATAGAGCTTAAACTGGGCCAGAAAGTACACGCAAGAAATCCCCTTACATCATTTCAGCCGGGTGTGTTCAGACTCTCTGCGTGGTATCTCAATAAAACACACACACGTCTTGGCTATCTGCACTAACAGCTGTAATTCAAGTTTCATTAAAGTGCCGTAGAAGTAAAAAGTACCAAATTCAAGGTTTAACACCAAAAAATGTAGAAGAACTAACAAAGAAAACAGCGACAACTCTTGACGAGCTCACAAAAACTCAAAATTATTGGCGGTAAGTTGGAAAACTCAGGTTCTTATGGATGTTTGTTTCATTCTTTCTCAAAATCAACAGATTAAAATGTTCAACATGAGCTTAAGACCCTCAGCTGTAAAAACTCACATAGGGCCGGACTAAAAAATAAAACTAAAAGAGCGTGGAATTTATTTATACTTTTACTTTTTAAAGAAATCCTAAAAGAGAAGTTTTTCCATTCGTCACAGCTCGGGTTGTTTATAGGTGATAAGGATATATAAAGACACACACACACACACTCACACACACACACACACACACACACACACACACACACACACACACACACACACTCACACACACCTCTATAAATCATGTTGTTTATGCTGATGGGTGCCAGTTAGTAGGAGGGGGGCGGGATGCGATGGTCCATCACTTCCTGTTGAAGAGACAATAAAACAGACGGATCAGGGTCAGAACCTTCAGAACCTCAGACCATCAGGACGGGCTACTTTGGACCAGTTTGGACCAGTTTGGATTGGTGTGCTGGGTGAAATCACGATGTGGGTGTTGGTGCTGGCGCTGTGCCTTCTGGATCAGAACCAGGCTGCTCCTGTAAGAACCTGTTATTGATTTATGATCAGTTTACTGGATACACATGAAAAACTATTGATGACTGAGTGAGTGTGTGTGTGTGTGTGTGTGTGTGTGTGTGTGTGTGTGTGTGTGTGTGTGTGTGTGTGTGTTCATGGTTCACAGTTACCAGGTGATCAGGGCACCGTTCAGCCCACCCTTCTCCAGCAGCAGGTTTACCAAACGACAGTGAGTATCCATCTGTGCTGTACTCAGAGTATGTGTAGTATTAACATATACTGTATAATTATTCCACCTACACAGGTGTGCTGTCTTGTTTACCTGACAGGTGTGTGGGGGCGGGGTCAGAAGTATCATAAAATTCTGTATCAGGTTGTGTCGAGCACTTAAATCAACACCTTTAAACCTTGAGTTCAATAGAAGCCTATGACAAATGGCCCCGCCCACAATACAGCTGTCCTGGTTTTGGGGGGGGGGGGGGGGGGCACCTGTAAAGATGGTAACTTTTTCTGTGAGATAGAGGATCTAGTTTACAGCTTGCTACTGTAGACCTACTGACCATCAGCGTTAGAATCAATGTTACCATTAGCTTCAGAATAAGGGTAAACACTAGTGTTAGCACCAGTATTAGCAACAAAAATTACATCAGGATTAGCATCAGTGTCGGTATCAGTGTTTACACCAGTGTTGCACCACTTTTCCCATAAGTAATAGCAACACTGCTAGCTTGATTTTGAGTATTTGTGTACCAACAATGTTAGCATCAACATTGTTAGCATAAGTTTTAGAATCAGGGTTACTATTTGTGTCAGGATCAGGGTTAGCATTTCTGTAAGCATCAGGATTAGCTTTAATGTTAAAATCAGTGTTAGCATCATTTTTTCCAAAAAGTGCTAGTATAAGTTTTAGTATCAGTGTCATCACAGTGTTAGCTTTAGGGTTAAAAACAGTGTTTGCATTAATGTTTCCATAAGTTTTAGCATCAATGTAAACGTTAGTATAACCACAAGGGGATGTTAGCATCAGTGTTAGCAATACTTATAACATCGTGATTAGCATCAGTGTTACACAACTGTTTTCATGAGTGTTAGGAGCACTGCTAGCATAACTTTGAGTATTTGTGTACCAACAATGTTAGCACCAGTGTAAGAATCTGTGTAAGCATTGATGTTACTAGCAGTATTAGCCGCACAGCTAGCATGAATTTTATTATCAATGTTACCATCTGTGTAAACATCAGGGTTAGCTTTAATGTTAAAAACAGTGTTAGCATAATTTTTTCCAAAACTATAAGAACGGTTAGCAATAGTTTTAGTATCAGTGTCGTTACAGTGTTAGCATTAGGGTTAAAAACAATGTTTGCAATAATGTTCCCATAACTGTTAGCATTAATGTAAACATTAGTATAACCATCCCTGTTAGCATCAGTGTTAGCATCAGTGTTGGCATAAGATGTCGCATAAAAGTTAGCTCTGATGTTACCCATGTTTAAGCATCACTGTTAGCATCAATGTTAGCATTAAGGCGCTCAGGGTGATGTGTAGCTGTGATGTTTAAATGCTGTGTCTGTTTAACACATACACACACACACAGACACACACACACACACACACGATGATGACATTAACACACCCTTCTCATCTCAGCAGCCTCCTCCTTCTGCAAATCCTGCTGCTGGTCGTCGTCAGAAGACGTCCTCTTCTTCCTCCTCATCCTCATCCTCATCCTCTTCTGAGTCCAGCCACAGCTCAGAGGTCAGAGGTCACCACGGTCACATCACCCACATGAGTAAACACAGCGAGTCCTCCCCTCAAACTCTGAGACTGACAAAAACTGAAAACATGGATCACAGCAGCATCTAGTGGACATCACAGGAACTGCAGCTCAGAGCAGTTTAATCCTGAAACTGCTCATCAATCAGATTATTAAACTGTGACATGATGACATCACATGATACAACATGTGATGTCATCAACACAACAGCTACACAAAAAACTACTCTGACTGTGATTGGTTCATTTCACAGGACGTTCAGCAGCTGGTAGACAGACGACAGAGACCAGAGAACACGGTAACACACACACACACACACACACACACACACAAAACTTTAACGACCTGTGATGTCATAATGTGACTCTGATGTCATATCCTGCAGGCTGTGGAGCAGGTAGACTCCTCCCAGGAGGTGAGCTGTCAATCAAACCTGATTTATCCAATCAGTGTGAGGCTGTCAGTCTCTTTGACTATGTGTGTGTGTGTGTGTGTGTGTGTGTGTGTGTGTGTCAGAGCACAGAGCTCCTCAGGTCTCCCAGCAGCAGCCTGTGGGTCAACGAGCTGGTGTTACTGGGACAGAGAGCAGGTGAGCGACAGGGAGACAGAAGCACAGGAGACGACAGCGCAGGGAGCGCCGAGAGCCGCCAGAGGGTGAGGACGCACCTGTCAGGTGACATCATTCTCTGACATCACAATAGGTAACCATCTGACCATGCTCCTCGCCCTTCCTCAGGCTCTGACACTGACCTTCCACCCCCTCCTGACGCGGCCTCAGCACGCTGGAGGCGGAGCTTCCAGCCTGATCAGGGCTGCAGGTGAAGGAGGCGTGGCCATTGTGGATGACGCGGACGTGGGTGCAGCTGATGTGGAGGAGGGCGGAGCTAGAGAGGCGGAGGTTGATAACATGCTTCCTCACCTGTCAGAGGACAGCACAGAGAGAGGGCTGACCTTTGACTCACCTGGCCACACGCATCATCGTCATGGTTACGACGGAAACAATGCAGAGCTGGAGCTGAGCCTGTGACGGAGACACTCCCCCTGCTGGCAGCTGTCGGTCATTAATCTGATTTTAAGTGCTGATGTATCATCCTGTGTGCTGTTCCTCCTGTGTTTGTCGTTTCACACGTGTCAGTTATCACATGCTTCTGTAAAGTCTCATGTTTGTTTAAATGTTTTAACTACAGAGTGGAAAGAAATTAAATATCTGAAAATAACTCTCCTGTTAGATCAGTCCGTTTTATTTTCAGTTTCAGACATTTTTTTTTTTAAGAGAACATGTGAAAATAAACGTGTTGTATTAAACATGTTAACGTCTGATCAGCACATGGATTAATAATCCAGCAGCTGATCACTTAATATCAAAAAACACCACGCTCCAATCAGAGTCCAGGATAAGAAATGACAATCTCTAAAATCCCTCGCTTTGGCCTCATACACCTGTCGTCCAATCAGATGCAGCAAATAGGTCTTAGGTATAAAGAGGCTCCGCCCATCAGTGTGTGACGTCCTGACTTCACTGATCAGGTCACTTCCTGTCTCGAAGAATCACTTTCTCTGAGAGGGGCCTTTGTGGAACAGGTAGATGGGACGCTGGTTACCTGGACACACACACACACACACACACATACACAGGGATTACACACACCTTTAAAGACAGTATCAGGCTTCACAGGATTAAAGAGCTCAAAGCCTTACCTGAGTGTGTGAGCATCCTGTAGGACGTGAAGCCCACAGTGTCGGTCAGGTAACAGGTGAACTGTTCAGGTCTGAGCCTCAGAGTCCTGTAGTTACTGAACGTTTGACCCTGAAGGCGACACACACACACACGCACAGAGTCACACACCTACACACTGAGAGAGTGTATTCTTACACACTTTATCGTTTCAATCACTGATCACAGTTTGATCGTACCGAGGCTTTCTTGCTGCGGCTGTAGCTGCTCCACGGCTGAGGCTCCAGGATGAAAAACCCGCCCAGCGACAGGCTCTGATAGGCTCTCCTGAACAGCCTGGCCACGCCCACGTCCCCTGACTGCAGCTGCACCCACTTAGTCACGCCAAGACACATGATGACATCGTACTGACCCTGACCAGGCCACGCCTCCCGCTCGGACACATAGTCGCCCTGTGGGAGGAGTCAGAGCAGTGATGTCAGCAGGATGGTGATGTCACTGTGATGATGTCAGAAGAGGTGACAGAGACTCACCTGGATGAAGGTGATGTTGTCTGGGAACCTGGAGGAGCTTTTAGGACGGGGGAGGAGGAGGGGAGGAGCGGAGAGAGGACCCCGACTCACCCTGAAGGAAAGAGGGAGGGGGAGGAGGGACAGGGCCCGCTGAAACTCTGACATCACCTCCTCCACACCTTTACCTGCCTCCTCCTCCCCTCTCACTCCCGATGAGGAATCATTGGACCCGTCTTCCTCCTTCCTTCTCTCCTTCACCACCAGGTCATGTGACAGGAAGTGCCGAATGTTCTGTTTGGCAGCGTGGACCAAGCTCTTGTCAAGCTCCACCCCCAGGATGTGGGCGGGGTTAAATCTCCGGGCGACAGCCAGCGTCACATGCCCTGCACCACATCCTATGTCCAGCACCGTCTTGTCTCTGAACCAATCAGCTTCTAGGAGGCGGAGCCTCGGGTCCTCCTTTGCCCCAACCCTCCCCTCCCAACTGTCACCATAGAAACCTTGGTAGCCATAGTAACAACTGTGGTTGCCATACTGGTAGCGGTGTTTGTCCTTCTTCTTCTGCTGTGTTTGAGCGGACTGAGGCTGTAGTCCTTCACACCTGCAGGCGGCAGTACACAGGTCATGTGACCAGGAAACGAATCAGATCGGAGGATCTTCACAGTGTTGACATGTGAGACTTACCTGCCGCCTTTAGCTCCGCCCGTCAAGGGCGTCTGAAACTTTGATGGCCGCACAGAGGTGACGGTGTTTGCTGAACAGTCTGATGACCTCATCGAGGTTGTCCGGCGCCGTCTCCGCTGGTTGTTGCCCTGGTTACCGGGTTTCTGAGCCTGGCCGGGTGGAGGATGGGTGTGTCTTCTTGGGAGGATTGGGGGCGGAGCTACATCATCTCGACATGTGATGGCTGTGTTGAGCTCACAGGGGAGAGGAGAGGGTGGAACGCTGCTCTCACTGGTCAAAGCTGGAACTGCAGGAAAATGTTGATATTAATATTGTCGTAGGATTCAGGAGGAAACTGGTCGTCCAGCTCTGTTAGCATCTCTGCTGGTAGCTTAGCTTTGATTTTAAGTAATCAATGTTGAAGACACACAGATATACTTTCAGGACATTATAGATCGTCTGTAGTTTCTTCCACCTTCCACAAGGTGCGTGCACACTACAAGGTGTTCCAGTCTCACCTGTCAGTCCAGCTGTGGGGAACAGTCGGGCAGGTATGGCGTCTCGATCTCCTCCTCCTCCTCCTCCGTGGTGTCTGTTTCTGTGTCTCTTCCTCGTCTTCAGGGGGGAGAACAGGACCCCTGCCCCCTCCTTCCCGTCCCCGTCCCCTCCCTTTAGGTTCAAAGGGTCTGTGATGTCTCTGGGCACAAGAATCTCTACAGGGTCTCCACCCCTCAAAGGCAGGGGCGAGCACTTGGGTGTCTCCAGGTTTGTTGCCCTGAGGAGTAGAAGAAGAGTTTAACTTTGTGAAGACACTGAAACTTCTTCATTCTCTGATAAACACACGAAGCGTCCGCTCACCTGCTGATGTCTTCATCTAGCAGCGAGTTCAAGTTCAGCGGATCAAAAATGTTCCCACCCAGCAAGAAGTGAGTGGGCAGCACTGGTTCTGATTGGCTCTCGCTGTTGGCACGGCGTCGGCGCTTAGCCAGCCCTTTCAAGTTGACCCCCATCGAATATCGTCTCTTGGCGAGTCGCTGAGCAGAGGGAGCAGCGGCGGCGGCGACTGTAGGTTGACCGTCACCAGGTGCATGAAGGCCGTTTTTAGGATGAAGGGGGCGGGTCTTGGCCAGCTGTGGCTGCTCTGATAGGCTGCTGGTGACAGGAAAGGCAGGGCTGACCTCGTGGGGGAGGACGGCCTCATTGTCCAGAGACATTCTGATCATTTTCACACGCCAGCTAATCACAGTGATCTACAGGAAGAGAGGAGGAGCATAAATAAGACATACATCATATAAATAAAGATGAATTAAAAAAAAAAACTCTGAAGCTGAAATGAAAAGTTAGAAAAAGTTTGAGACACAGATAAATTACAACATATTTCATTTGTTTTAAAACTTTAGTATAATAAAAACACGTATTCACTCTTTGAAACCACCTATGTACAAATATTGAGTAAACTCACTGGTTGTGTACATTCAGATCATGTCACAGTATTCATCACTCACCTTCTCCTGTTAAATCACACCTCCTCTTTTCTGATGTTTCCAATATTATCTACTCACACAGAAACACACCTGTATGTGTAGCCTACCCCCTCCTTTCTAACCCCGCCCCCAGCGCTCTATCCACCAATCACGAACAGCGGACATGAATAATTCAAACTAACTACACCACACACTGGTAAACAGTTAGCTTCTTCACCTAGCCACATCCGGCTAACATGCAGGAAGTAGCTAGCCTGTGGCTAACACACACCCCCTACGTATAAACAACTACCAAAACATCCCTAAATAACACGCATTGTGCGTGAAACGAGCCCCTGCAGGACTCTGCGCGTGTCAACGTGTGCGCGCGGGCGGATGAGTCAGCTTTCAGTCGAGCTGTTAGCTGTTCGTGTCTTCTCGTCGTGTCCAAATCCCACTCCATGAATTTATACCCCAGCAGTAGGGCCACGTGAGCGACGACTGAGCGCACCAATCACGTGCTGAGCTCATCTCACGCCCCCTTCGTACTACAACCAATCATGTGGCTGTGATGTTTGCGCGCTGGTTTGATTGGTCGTAGTAGTGGGAGGCGGGAGAATATCCGAGGAGAAAGGCGACTTCAGTAATGCCTGACTAGAAATAACGAACAACATTTGAGAAAAAGCAGTGTTTGAGGACATATATAGCAACAGTTAGTACAAACGTCTACACTGTGAGTGTGTATAACCATGTTATCGCCCGTTACGTTGGTTTTTCTGTCAGTTTGAGCCCCCAGACACACTGAACTCGCCCCTCAGACACGAACCTTTTGTAAGTATGCCCTGAATTCATACTCGCAGGCAGCACTCACTCACTCTCCTGCTTCTTATTTCCCCGCTACGAGCTGTGAAAATTATATAAATCATTCAATTTATTTGTACGTCCAAGAATAATAAAATATCAGGCTGTCAAGTTAGCATAACAAACGTATAGGTGTTTAAATCAAGGGAATAGTATGCCTGATAGGTAAGACTCAGGGCTGAAGCATACACGTATGTAATCAATAACCAATAAGTAGGTTAACTGTCCTGATTGTTTTTCTTCGACTGAGCTGTTAGTGTGTTGCTGTATTATGTCAGTAGTGTCATTGATCTGAGCTACTGATCCATCACTGTGATATTTAACACTTAGTATGTTGAGTTTTACGTGTTTAAAGGAGCTGAGGAACTGTGATCTGAACCACTTCTTTATATTAGAGTCAGATTTGACACCAACATGTTTGATACAAAACAAGTTAAATAAGATTTTACCATGCTTAGTAGTTATGCATGAGGGTAAAAACTGACAACACTGGAACCTCAAGAGTTTTTGTTTAGGACTTCAACACCATGAATAGTTACCTGAAGTCTGTCAGCCAACATGCAGATTAGTTGACAGTTGTTTTTTTTAAATCTTTAACTTTTCTTTAAAGTAACTATCTGTCCAACGCCTCACTGTGACAGACACAGATGGACACAGACAGATGGACACAGACAGATGGACACTAGATGGCAGCAGTGTTTGACCACAGAAAAGGTAACATGTTGGGGCACTTTCACCATTCACATCACAACCCACTCACCATACATTATGCCGGATCTCCTTTCTGTGGATTGATCTGATTTGTGTGATCAGGCTGTCCATGATGTTAGACATGCACGAGTTTGTGAATATGCTGATATTACAGAGTTCAGATCTACTTTAACAGTCAAAACATCTGTTTGTTTGTTTGTTTGTTTTACGTTTACACAAAATAGAGCTGTTAATCAAACTCAAACCAGCGTTACGGTCCAGTCCTGTGCTGTGAACACTAGAGAGGGCAGGGCCTTGGTGTGTGTCCGTTTGTGTGCCAGAGGATTGATGAGAGACAGGATTAGGACTTCATTACCCAGCATGCCCTGTGTGTGTTTGTAAAATCCCCAAAGAGGATTTATGTGGATCAGAGAGACGACATGCCGCTGAAAAGAGAAGGTGAGACGTTTTTATTGTCATAACCTGTTTCACACAGTGTGTGTGTGTGTGTTAATTACTGTGTGTGTGTGTGTGAGTGTGTGTGTAATGCTGTGTTAATTTGTGCTCTCTGTGAGTCCTGCTGCTCTTCCTGCTCAGTGAGTTTCCTCTGATCATCATCAGCAGCATATTTATGTTATTTCCTCTGAGAGGTGTCACCTCAGACCTCTGACCTCAGCCTGTTGAACAGGAAGTAGCTGTGTTTTCAGTCTTTGTTGTGTTTGTAGTTTAGTTTGTTTGTTTGTTTGTTAGGCAGTGGGATCACACGTCATGTGACCTGCTCTCTGAGACAGAAGCACTACAACGACTACTGTAAATACTACAGTTACCTCTCCTCTTCCTCCCCCTCCTCTTCTCTTCCTGATGTTTATGTGTTTACTTCATGTTATGAATTACTACAAAATAAAAGCACAGAGTTATGGACAGCAGAAAAGCTTTAATTTTTATTCAGAGTGTAAATGTAAATAGATATACCGAAAAGCCTCAGCGAAGGACTCTCCAGACCACTGCAGTCCTGTCCAGACCATCAAAAACCACTTCAGCCCATTACAAAGAATTGACCAGTAAACACAGGTCAAACATCCATAGACCACTATGGACTTGTTTAAACCAGCACAGACCAGGTTTAACACACACACACACACACACACACCAGTTTAAACCTAAGCAGACCTGTACAGACCAGTTTAACTCAAAACAGCACAGCTACACAGACCAGTACAGCCCAATACAGACCATTTAAACCCACACAGATCACCACAGACAAGGTGAACTACACAGACCACCAGGAACCAGGTTAAACTGGACCCCGTGGAATCCAGTACAGACCATGTTTGACCTTTTTTAAAACCTCTGCAGAGATCAACAGCTAAGAGATTCTTTCACTGGCTCTGTTGTCTTTGCCTGGATTGCAGGACAGGATGTTTTCCCTACCTGGGATTGTTGGGGTCCAGGAACTCCTCAGGCTTCCTCTCTCTCAAGACCAGACTGAGACAGACTCAAACCTTTTTACCACAGGGTCATCAGGCAGAGAGACGAGAGAACCACTTCCTGTGTAGTGAGGTTGTCTTAAGGGGTCGTTTACCGTTTACACGACAGTTGTTTTAGGATGAAGCGGGAAAGTATTGTTGCATTTTGGCCTCTTGTTCACACGCGTTTTAGCCGACCTAAAACAGAAACGTTTGAAAACGGCCTCCAGAGTACAAGGTTTCTGATATGCTTCAACCATGGTTGCCATGTCAACAGCAAGCCTGAGTTACCAGTGGAAACGCTGACATCACGCTCCGTTTTTGTGCGTTTCACTTCCATGGCAACTTGAATTGAACCAGACAACAGAAACAGCAGCTAGTTTGACTTCTTCTGGTCTTTGGAGGGGTGTGTCTCGACAGTTATATTTCCCCTACAGGCTTCGCATGCATACTACAGCGTTAACATGTAAACGCTGTTTTTTTTTCACTGCGTTTTTTTTGCATTGTCAGATGAAACGTTATTGTGTAAACCGGGCCTTAAAGGTAGGGTTTGCAGGAATTTTGGTTCCTTGTCAGTTAACGCAACATTCAAACTGGGCTCCTCCTCCTGGGCTCAGTGCCAGCAGCAGCACACACCCACTGCCTCTGAATGTGACTGTGTGAACAAACTCACTAGCCTAGCAACCGCCTGTAGCGTCATGTTTCTACGTGGGAGAGACTTGAGAGCCGTGCGCCTGACTTAGCATGTTAGCACAAGCTAATTATAGGTATTTGACTCATACCTGGTTAGCAGAAAGCTAACTCACGTCACTCTTTGACCCAGGCTGCTTTCCAAGTTCCTGAAAGCGAATAAAAGTCTAGCCAAGCTTCATCCTCATTTAGGAAAAAGCTTTACTAGTTTGGCGTTTTGTTTCACTCTGGTTGTTTTCTTTCTTTGTGCTACGTCCACTATCGTAGCTATCATCAACTAGCAAAGTCACTAGCACACTGTGTGCTCTGTGATTAGCTGATGTAACCACGCCTACTACCCGCCTAAAAACGTCCTAAAAAACTACTAAAACATCAACATCCAGGCTGAGGAGGGGGTTGAGGCAGACACAGACACTGACACACATGTATAGAAGCCCATAGGAGACGACTGAGCAGGATTATTCTTGTTAAAGTTGACTTATTTGAGGAAAATCCTGCCTTCTGTACCTTTAACTTTAACTTTTGTGGTTAAGAATGAATCTGTGATGTTTGCAGACACGGAGCGCGCCCTGCAGGTCATGGAGGCCTGTCAGGCCGGAGCGGCTGAGGGGGTCAAAGGTCGCGCAGAAAAACTGCTCAACATCTTCCAGAGTGACCTGTTCCAGGCTCTGCTGGGTAACACACACACACACACACACACACACACACACACACACACAAACACAGACACACACACTGACATTGTTAACTTAAGAACGGGTCATCCCAGACCAGTTTGGACTCTGGGTCCACATCTCCAGCTCCCCTCTCCACATCCTGTTAATCTGGTCTTAATGATGTCATCAGCATGACATCACAGACACTTCTCAATCCAACGATTGGACGAGATCTTCCCCTGTGAGCGGGATTAGTCCGGGGTGTGTGAGTGTCTTATTATCGCTTTAAACGATCTGTTTGGCAGCGTCTGCGCTCTGATTGGCCGATCACAGAGGCCGGTTCACAGGTGTACGGTTGATGTCAGGTTGAGGGTGAGAGCGCCGTGTTGGCGAAGACAGGCTGCCAAACAAAACCCGACAGAGCTCAGACCAGAGTCTGATCTGAGGGGTCAGAGTTAGTTTAACCTCTGACTGTCCAATCAGGAGTGAGATTACTGACTGATTATTAAACACAGCGACACACACACACACACACACACACACACACACACACACACAGACATGTCTGTATAAACACACAGTTAGTTTGGTTTGATGATGTGAAACAAACATTTAAACTCAGAGAATCAACTTTATTTCAACAAATTTATAAAAGGAGCGACGTGATTGGTCAGAACATTCAGACTAATGTGTGTGTGTTTGTGTGTGTGTTTGTGTGTGTGTGTGTGTGTGTAGACATACAGGAGTTCTACGAGCTGACAGTTTGTGAGAACCAGACGACAAGTCGACCACACACACCTGGACAGGTAACAACACTCACACACACTCTCTTTGATCCACATGGCAACACCCATCACTGTTACCTAGCAACAGCTGCAGCAGCATTACCGGGGCAACAGCTGCATAACACCATGGCAACAGGAGCCCAACCCCCACCCCCTCCTCCTCCTCCTCCTCCTCCTCCTCTCTGTCTTCCTGTTGAGTGACTCAAGGAGGTGCACCCCCCCCCCTTTAAAACACACACACACACACACACACACACACACACACACACACACTCACACACACACACACACCACTCTTAGTCTGTCTCGCTCGCCCCCTCTCCCTCTCTCCCTCGCTCTCTCTTGCTCGCTCGGCGCTGACAGACGGAGGAAGAGGAGAGCGGGCGAGCGAGCGAGCGAGTGAGCGAGGACAGACAGACAGACAAGGAGAGAGAGAGAGAGAGAGAGGGAGAGTGAGAGGGGAGGGCGACAAAGAGAGAGAGAGAGAGAGAGATCGAGCATGAGTGTGTGAGTGTGTGTGAAAATGTGTGTGTGTGAGTGTGAGTGTGTGTGAGTGTGTGTGTGTGTGGATATGGACTGCCTCTGCATTGTCACCACCAAGGTAAGAGCAGACCGCCCGCATGCACCGCTACAACACACACACACACACACACACATGGTCTATGAGAAGACACACACACATGTCCTCATGAAACATATGTGTGTGTGTTTGCGTGTGTGTGTGTGTGTTCTCACAAAGCTTTAAAGCCGGTTTTATGTGTGTGTTTGCTCCTCCGTCATTTTTTCATTCATGTCTTCTCTCTTCGTGTGTGTGTGTGTGTGTGTGTGTGTGTGTGTGTTAAATGCGTGTATATGTGTGTGGGGGGATTAGCATTTCCACATTAGCATGTATGTTAGCTGATGCTAGCATCTGTTGCCAGCGCCGGGATGTGGACACATGTGTTCACCTGTCACATGACTCAGACACCTTGATGCCAGGTCTGAATGGAGCCAGCCGCACCGTGTGTGTGTGTGTTTGTGTGTGTGTGTGTGTGAGCGTGTGTGTGTGTGTGTGTGTGTGTGAATGACAGAGCAACAGGTGTTGTTGTGTTAAAATGCTCCGTCACTCTGATCACCTGGTGTCCTCTCAGGTGACGAGCTCTTCCTGTTGCTCGGTGAAGGTGAGGGGAGTGATCACCGTCAGGAAACATCTCAGAGAAACTTCAGGCCGTCAGCTGACTTTATAAAAAACACCATTTGACGTGACGTTGGCGTGACTTTAACCACAGCAGTGTTTTTTTTTTAGTTTTTAGTTTTTGCCTCTTTAGCTGCTTTTGTCCTGTACTTCCTGGTTTTACCCATAGACTGTAAACAGAGTGGACCGCGTGGCTCCGCCTCTTACCATTGGATTGTTTCACAGGTATTGTTCAATGATTTTCAATAAAATAAGATTGAAACATTAAAAGTTTATGCTGTCAGTTATAAAACACAAAAATAAAAAATCTTCCCAAACCAGTATCGGCAGGTCAGGCTTTTTAAAGATCGGTGATCGGCCAGAAAATTGTGATAGGTGCTCCCCTAGTCTAACCTCTTCTTGGCTCTCCTTCCAGACGTATTTTACTATTACCGAAAAAACGACACAGGAACAGCAGCCATCAATGAAATGTGACGTAAAACCAAGTTTTTAACGTCTAAAAACGAATGAAAAAGAAACTTTTCAGAAGACTGAGGACCGGAACACAACGCATTAGAATGAATGGAGAGACAGAGTTTTTGACCTATTCTGCAGCCAGCCACCAGGGGGAGCAGTTTTTGTGAAGACCTCACTCTGAGCAAAGTGAGGTGTCCTCTTTTTTTACAGTCTGTGGTGTTGGCCGATGTCTTAAAGTATAAGTTCGGTTTCTACAGCTTTTACATTGTTTATAAAATTACGTAGAACAAAATACTCACCCAGAAGGTTTTCCTGATCCAAGCAGTGCTTCAGGAGATATTTAGATCCAAAATCGTGCAGCAGACGTCCGTATGATGGGATCCATCGGGGCATAGACAGCACCGCTCCTAAAACTGCATTAATCGTCCAAAAACTCGTGTTTTTCACCAATTTTCCATCATGGTCCGTTCCGGGTTAGTCCTCTGCTGCAGTCTGTGTCACTCCAGACAGCGCTGTGTGGCTGCACTGACCTCTGAACTCACAAAGATTTTGTTTACGTTTGCCCCTCCACGTATGCGCAGTGCGGCTCATTGTTTCAGGGGAAGACGGCAGGCTACATGACAACGCGCAGAGGGGCAATTGTAAACAAAGTCTTCGTCAGTTCAGAGGTCATTACAGCCACACAGCGCTGTCTGGAGTGACACAGACTGCAGCAGAGGACTAACCCGGAGCGGACCATGATGGAATATTGGTGAAAAACACAAGTTTTTGGACGATTAATGCAGTTTTAGGAGCGGAGCTGTCTATGCCCCGATGGATCCCATTATACAAACGTCTGCTGCACGATTTTGGATCTAAATATCTCCCGAAGCACTGCTTGGATAAGGAAAGCCTTCTGGGTGAGTATTTTGTTCTACTTCATTCTATAAACAATGTGAAAACTGTATAAACCGAACTTATCCTTCAAAGGAAACAATAAGTTGCTTAAAGGGGCAGTGAGGAGTTTGAAAGTGATCCTAATCCACACTTTAAAATGAGATTGTGCTACTTCTTAGCTTCCCGATCAGGTCAAACAGAACCAGCACGTTTCAGTCTCTATGACAACACCACGTTGGCTGACGAAGTTTAGTAGAGAGAAGAGAGATCTGTGTTTTTCTCTGCTGAAAATGATTTCTGTGATTAATTTTGTAGTGATGGTGGACACTGGAGCCTAACTGTCAGACAGAAAAAGGACAAAAGAGCAGAAGAAAGAGAAACAGGAGAGAGACAGAGCACGAGCTAAAGGGTAAAAGGGCTAATCTGTTTGTGCTAAAGTTGACTCCAACCCACAGTCAGCAGTTATTCTGCAGTGGTCTGTTCAAACTTGAGAGTCTTTCAATAAAATGAAGAGTGAGGTTACGTTAGCATATTTGTACAAACCCATCACTTCACTTCACTAAAAGTGTTATGAGACATGGTAAAAGGACTTTAGGTTACAGCAGCTGTTCAAACACAGAGGAAGTCCTTCTCTAACCTCTTCATCAGGACTCGTCTCTGAGCTGAAACATGGCTCCTT
The DNA here is from genome assembly GCF_033239565.1 of Halichoeres trimaculatus. NCBI lineage: Eukaryota > Metazoa > Chordata > Actinopteri > Labriformes > Labridae > Halichoeres > Halichoeres trimaculatus. Next base: position 23,106,411 of record NW_027437200.1, read on the forward strand.
CTCTGCCATGGCTTTATGCTTTATGTGGGAGAGTGGTCCGCCGCTTTAATGGTCGAAGCAGTTTTGGGCTTTTAGAAACGGTTTCAACTAGCGCCAGCTTTGCTACTAGCTAGCTACACTCGTCTCCTTTCAAGTGTCAACAGCAGTGAAATAAAGCTTCATCTACACCAGCACAGGCTAACAGGCTAACTACAGGGCTACATAGCGTGTCTGTCTTCTTCTATGGTGTCATTTTTCCTTTGCTGTCGTCTTACTGCCCTCTGTTGGTCTGGTGATGTTTTGCAGTTACCTTTATTTTTTTCTTCTTACGTCATTTTTCTGTTTCACATCGTCTCCCTTCTCTTGATCTCTGAGGCTTCTGAAGTGCTTTATTCCAGATTAGCTCCAGTGGACTGCAGTTTTTATTTTTAACCCTTGCTTTGGTTCAGCCCTGTTACTCCACTGTTCCCACTGATTTCGTTTAGTTCTTTGGTTTGAGACGATTTTTCTGGGTCCTTTAAATGTCCCATATTCTGCTCCTTTCCTGCAGTTTAATCTGTATCATTGATGTCTTCATGAAATGGTAGTAACATGTTTTGGTCCAAAAAGCCAATAAATCAAGCACAGCAGCATTGTTTCCAGGCTCTCATAGCCCCTCTGTTCAGAACGCTCTGATTTAGTGGGCGTGGCCTTCATATGTAAATGAGCCACCGCTGATACCGCCCCGCTCTTCCACGTCACTGAGAGCGGCGCCACGAGCTCCGAGTGCACAATGTTTAGAAAACAGAGAAGCTCCTTTACCGTAACATTACAGGCTAAAACAACAGGCTAACTGCAGCTAAAGTTAGCATCCTGAAGCTAACACAGAGACAGGGGGGACACTGAGGAAAAGCTCTTCCATCTGCTCCACAGCACACAGCATTTAAAATACTCACATTTCCAGGGTCCCAGGTTTGTTGGAGGATGGTTGGTAATGCGCCTGGATTCAGGACCAGTCTATTGGCTAGCCCTCTGTTGGACTGTCCAAAGTTGGAAAAGCAGTCGGCCGTGAAGTGACTAGCACACACATGCTCAGTTTTACTGAGTGTAGCTGGAACATTTCCTGATAAATGAACTCTAGACACTTAGTCTGTCTTCTTCTGAGATGGGAAGCTTGAGCATGGAGCTATGTGGCTGTTTACAGCCAAAAACAGAGCAGTGATGGCTCTTCAACTTTGGCATTCCCCTCCCCAATGCTTTGATGGACCAATCAGGTCAGACTTGCTCCTGATTGGTCAAAAAAGGGAATCGCTGACATTGGCAAATCCCCAAAATCCAAACAGCTCTTTTAGGTCAGGTTTTATCATTAAATATCACATTTTGTGGGCTGGGAGGAAAGATAAAGACCCACAGATTTCACTTAAAGACTTAATAAAGTGATTTTTGCATAATATTGGACCATTACATGTGGTGCTTATGGCTTCGCTGGTCCTGTGTTTTTAGGTGCTGGAGTTGTTTTTGATTAAAGTGACCTGCTTTGTAACTAGACTTTAAATATGTAAACAACGAATTCTTGATCCGGGGTTTCAGGGGGTGTTTTCCCGTTTGGTCTTGGATTTCTAATTGTTGATTATTTGGTTCTGGGATTTCTGGATGTTTGGACCTGGTTTTGGTCAGTATTTCTTGTTTTTAAAGCCTTGTTTTGGACCTGGTTTTGGTCAGTATTTCTTGCTTTCAAAGCCTTGTTTGGTTCAGTGTTCTCAGCTCTTTCATGTGCAGTTTCTTCTGAAGGTCTTTCTTGAGCTAATATTTTTTTATTTCCTTCAGAGAGAAAGAGAGGGAGAGAGGGAGATGGATGTGTTGGATCAGAAATAGCTTCTACTATCTTTAGCTACATCAGCACTGCTAATGGACACACACACACACACACACACACACACACACACACACACACACACACACACACACACACACACACACACACACACACACACACACACACACACACACAGAAGTCTTGTTATGTATTCAAACCAAAACTGCAACTCCATTTACTCCTGATTGGACGACTGTGCGTCTCATCGGACCAATGAGACAACAGCGCAGTTACATCACCAATGAATGGGACCAGTGCAGACCAGTTTAGACTGGTTTTCAATCTCTTTATGAACCGTTTCGACCACCTCAGACCAGATGTTTCTCAGCAAATCCAGAGCAAACCTAATCTACTCTCCATCCTGTGATCGATCACTAAAAACTCTGCTCACCTGTTGAACAGGACTCAGCTCTAAACCAGTTTATGGTCTGGTTCTAAACTGGTTTATAAACCGGCTCACAGGCTTTCTTTGAGTTGATTCTTGGGTTAACTCGCTGCACACCAGCTCACTGCGGTTGAACTGGATCTGTTGAAGTGTGAGACCAGTTACGAGCCGTAAAACCCATGTTCAGAATAAAGGGCCTGTTTGGTGACTGTTCAGACCAGTTCAGACTCTAAACCAGATTCGGGGACAGTTGATAATGAAGTGGAACATGTTTCTGGTGTCATTGGTGTCGTTGTTGTGGTTGTTAGTGCTGCTGGCGTTGGTGTCAGCGCGGCTGATGTTGAAGCCGTCTCTGGAGTCGCTGGAGTCGCTGCTTGCTGTTAGAGTCGTCGCTGTGATGCTGAAAATTCAAACTAAAAATAAAAACAGATCTCACCTCAGTGAGAAAAATTAGGTGTGTGTGTGTGTGTGTGTGTGTGTGTGTGTGTGTGTGTGAGAGACTGTTTGTTTGTGTGTCTATGTGTGTGTGTGTAGTGTGTGAAGCTCTGTGGGCCACATGTCAGTCACAAACACGCGTGTAAACACAGACTGTCATTATCAGCCGGGCAAGTTTCCAACAGCACGTCTACACACACACACACACACACACACACACACACGTATTTATAGAGTCGCCAGTGGATTAACTCTTCACTGTCTGCAGCTGATCAGAGGTCAGATCTCTGTGAGGCTCGGCCCAGAGGTCAGAGGTCAGGGGTCACCACTTCTTCTTCATGTGTTTCATCAGAGTTGTGTTCACACTTGTTGCTTTGAACCTGTTTCACACTGAAACTGGTTCACATCACTCCAGATCTGGATCAGAGGTTTTTAGGTTTCAGTTGATTTTAATCACAACAAATTAAGTTTTCAGCTCTGATTGTTTCTAACTCCTTATGTCAGTTTAACCTTTACATCCTGAGTTTTTATATGTGTTAGCTTACGTCATAACTGCTACAAAAAGTTGATTTAAGTCTCTGTGTGGAAGACTTGAAAAGTTTATCAGCACCAGTACAGGTTATTCTTAAACGGTACTTATTAGCTTCCCAATCAGAACGGACAGGATCAGAGTGATGTACGACACATTAAAGTCTCTATGATGACACAACGCCAGCTGACGAAGTTTTCTGTGATTAATTTTGTAGTGATGGTGGACAGTGGAGCCTAACTGTCAGACAGAAAAAAGACAGAAGAGCAGAAGAAAGAGAAACCGGAGAGAGATAGAGCACAAGCTAAAGGCTAACACATTAGATAAAGGAAAAAAGGGCTCAAGGCAAAAACAGGAGCTGAAAGCTAAAACACAAGAGAAATGCTAAAAAAATGCACTTTAGGTTAAAAAACGAGCTGAAGGCTAAAACATTAGCTTAAGGCTACAACACTAGCTGAAGCTCAAACACAAGTTAAAGGCAAAAAATTGGGCTAAATGCTTAAACACAAGTTAAAGGCAAAAACAAGGGCTTTAGGCAAAACAGGAGCTAAACACTAAAACACAAAATTAATGCTAAAAAATCGGCTAAAGGTTCAAAAAGGAGCTAAAGGCTAAAACATCAGCTAAAGGCTAAAACACTAGCTAAAACTTAAACACAAGAAAAACCCAGGCTTAATGAAAAAACACAAGCTAAAGGCTAACACAAGGGCTTAAGACAAAAACCGGAGCTTAAGTGCTAAAACACAAGATAAATGCTAAAAAAAGTACTAAAGTCTTACCACAACATTAATGCTAAAAAATGTGCTTTAGGTTAAAACACAAGCTAAAGGCTAAAATGCTAGCAAAAGCTTAAACACAAGAGAGATGCTAAAAAAATGGGCTAAAGGCTTAAACACAGGTTAAAGGCAAAAACAAGGGCTTTAGGCATAAACAGGAGCTAAGGACTAAAAACACAAAATATATGCTAAAAAATGTGCTTAAGGCTTAAACAGGAGCCAAAGGCTGTAACATTAGCCAAAGGCTATAACAGTAGCTTAGGGCTACAACACTAGCTTAAGCTTAAACACACGATAAATGCTAAAAAACAGACTAAAGGCTTACCACAATATAATTGCTCAAAAATGCACTTAAGGTTAAAAAATGAGCTAAAGGCTGAAAATCAAGCTACAGGCTAAAACAAGGTCTTCAGGCAGAAACAGGAGCTAAAGGCTAAAACACAAGATAAATGCTAAAAAACAGACTAAAGGCTTACCACAAGATAAATGCTTAAAAAATGAGCTTAAGGTTAAAACACGAACCAAAGACTAAAATGCTAGCGAAAGCTCAAGCACAAGACAAATGCTAAAGAATGGGCTAAAGGCTCAAACACAAGTTCAAGGCAAAAACAAGGGCTTTAGGCAAAAACAGGAGCTAAATAAATGCTAAATAATGGGCTTAAGGTTTAAACAGGAGCTATAGGCTAAAACATTAGCTAAAGGGTTAAACACTAGCTTCAGCCTAAACCCAAGATAAATGCTAATAAATGAGCTAAAGGCTAAAACCCAGGTTAAACTGTTTGTACCAATGTTCATCTAAACCTACAGTCAGCAGTTATTCTGCAGGGGTTTGTTTAAACTTGAGAGTCCAGTTTGATCCAAAGGTCAGAGGTCAGACCCCCCCCCCACCTCCTTTTCTTTCCCCCTTCTCTCCTTCTCTCCTTCTCTCCTTCTCTCCTTCTTTCCTTCTCTCTTTCTGCCCCCCCTCCTCCTCTCTCTTTATGAATCGGGGCTGACTCCTCCTCTATCTGGTGATGTCAGTTGCTGAGCAACGGAGGCTCTCTCGGCCCCCTTGTTACCATGGCAACCGCATCACCATCTCCGCCTCTCATTCTCTACTTTCTCTCCTCCTCCTGTTGTTTTTTTTTCCTTTTCTTCCATCTCTCCATCCCTCCTCCTCCTCTCCTCCTCCTCCTCCTCCTCCTCCTCCTCTCTCTCTATCTCTCTCTCATTCTCGCCTACCTCGATCGCCCCTCTGTGCTCTCTCTCTCTCTCTCTCTCTCTCTCTCTCTCTCTTTCTGGAGGAGGATCTGAATGGAAATGAGTCTTTAGGTCACCTTGTGTGTGTTATCCTGTGTGTGTGTTAGAGTGTGTGTTGGTTGATGATGTCATGATTCCAGAGCCAATCAGGCGAGTCTATCTTCACCATGACATCATGCTGTTGAGTTGTGTTGTAATAAATCCCAGATTGATGAATTCAGACCCAGAGAAATGATTTTTATTTCTTCTGAAGGGAAATTCCGAAACTTTAAAGTTTGATCTGTGGATGTTTGACGATCAGTGGTTTATAGATTTATCTAAACGTCCAAACAGAGACGACAGATTCATGACTCTGAGGGGGCTTTAGGAGGTCCTCCATTTAATCACAGACCACATGGGTTATTCATAAACGTCCCTGGTGACACTGTGGGGGTCCTTCAGGAAGTTTTAAGGGTCATTAAGTAGGAAAGGGTTCCTTGCCTCAGTTTTGGAGCTCCTGGAAGACTTTAAAGAGGTCCTTGGAAAGCTTAGAGAGATTTGGGGGAAATATAAAGAGATCCTTGATGAAGCTGAAGAGGTCTTTTAGAAGTTTCTGGGCTGTAGAGGTCCTTGATAAGATCAGATAAGATCAGAGACGTCTTTGAGAGGGTTGTAGAGATTTTGAAGGTGGTCTCAGAGGACTGTCAAAGATTTAAGAGGTTTCTGAAAGACTTCTGAGCTTTTCAGGAGACTTTGAAGGCTTTGAGCAGGTTGTCAGGGTCCTTGGTAAGGTCAGAGAGGTTTTTTCAGGAGGTTTTAGATACACAAATATCGGTATCAATATCAGAATCGGACGATGTTGGTCATTTTTCAACATATCGGTATCAACCGATATTTACTCATTAGCTGCCGGCCATTTTCAGAGCATCTTGAACGATCTTTCAAGACCCAAATAATCTTGTTTTCTCTGACTCTGTAAACACCAAAACTACCTAAGGAGAGTGGACTCTCTTCTTTCATGTCTCTCTTCCTGTTTTTGATCACGTTCATCCCGGACGCTCCATCCTTTGATCCTCTCCATGGTCGTCTTTTCTCACGATCGCGCCGCTCTTTCTCTCTTACCTACCTTGACACATTTTTTTTTTTTACCAATACTGATATCGGTAAATACCAGTTATCGGACTTAACAACAATATTATTATCATCCAAAATGTTCATATCGGTGCATCGGTAGTCTTAGAGTTCCTTGGTAAGGTCAGAGAGGTCTTTAAAGAGGTCACAGGGGTCCTTTAGTTGGTGATGCAGGTCTTTGGAGACTTTGAGCAGTTTGTGAGGGTCTTAGATGATGTTGATGTCCTTGAGGAGATTGTTATGGTCTTTGTGGAGATCCTGAAGAAACAGTCTTAACAAAGTTAAAGATGTTCCTGGGACAGTTTGAGAAGTCTGTGTAGAGGGTATAGGGGTCCTTGAGAGGTTTTTAAGAGGTTTGGAGGGCCTTGAAATAGTTGTACAGGGTCGGGGTCAGGGTTCTTGGGTTGACTTAGGGTCTTGTAGAAGGTTGTAGTAAAACTTGAGGTCCTTTGAGGTCCGTTTGGATATTCTTTGGATTACTGAGGAAGTTCTTGAGAAAGACGTTACGCTCCTCGGGGTAACCCCAAAGATGTTTCAGTTTGTAGCGGTCCTTGATGAGGTTAAGGTCCTTAGATGTTTAGGGGGCCTTTGGATGATTGAAGGGATTCTTAGGAAACATGCAGGAGTCCCCTGTTTAGTTGTAGAGGTCCCAAAGAAGGTTTGTGAGGTCATTGAGGGGTCTGAGGGGTCTTTGATGAAGCTGAGATCTGAAAGATCTTTGTGGAGGTTTCAGAGGACCTTGAGAAGGTTATTAAGGTCCTCTGAAGTTTTAAGAGGTCTCTGGGCAGAGGGTTAGGGGGTTTCAATGAGGTCATAGATCTCCTTGTGGAGGTTGTTGAAGACCATGGGAAGGTTGAATAGTCTGAGGTCTTTGGGGAGGTTAAGCTCCTGGAGGATGATGTTGTGGTCCTTGAGTAGATAAAGCTCTGCTCTACTCTAGAGCTCCTTGTTGAGGTTTTCCTGGTCCTCGATCTGGTTTAGAGCTCCTTGTTGAGGTTTGATGGTCCTTGATCTGGTTTAGAGCTCCTTGTTGAGGTTTGATGGTCCTTGATCTGGTTTAGAGCTCCTTGTTGAGGTTTGATGATCCTTGATCTGGTTTAGAGCTCCTTGTTGAGGTTTTCCTGGTCCTTGATCTGGTTTAGAGCTCCTTGTTGAGGTTTGATGGTCCTTGGTCTGGTTTAGAGCTCCTTGTTGAGGTTTGATGGTCCTTGGTCTGGTTTAGAGCTCCTTGTTGAGGTTTTCCTGGTCCTTGATCTGGTTTTAGGGGTCATTGAACGTTCAGGTGTGAGCCCAGAGACGTATGTTTACACACAAACAAAAAATGTGCTAATGCTAACAGCTAATGCTAACAGCTGGTGTGCTCTGTGTCTCTGCAGAAGTATCGTTACCAAGACGATGAGACTCCGCCTCTCGACCCCAGCCCCGGTCACATGACCCACGGACGCAGCACAGAGCTGAGCCACGCACACCTGGACGGATACACACACCCTGCCGCACTCACGGTACACACACACCAAAGATCACACACACACCCCGACTTTCATACAAAGTCTTGATAAAACCTTGAAACAGGGTCCTTGAGGAGGTTGTGCGGGTACTGGAAGAATCCTGAGATCCTTGAATCATTGAAAATCCCTTTGGGTAGTGAGAGTGACTTTAAGTGGGTTATTTCTGGTCCTGGGGCAGCCTACATGGTGCTTGAGAAATCTGGACTCGTCCTTGAGTCTTGGAAACAGCTGAGAGGTGCTTGAATTGGTCACTGATGTCATTGATCAAGCTGTGATGGTGCTTGAAAATGTTCCAGACACCAAACAGCAGGAACTTCAGGTCCTGGAGAGGTTTTAGAGGTGCTTGAGTTTGCTGGAGAGGTCCTTGAAAGCGTCACAGCTGTCTTTGTGGGGGCCCCTCAGGGTCCTTGGGAAGGATCCTGGAATCCTTGGAACGACTGAAGGGTCCTTGAAAGAGCGTCACATCAACGTGTCGGTTAGAGAGTTAACAGATCTGAGGTCATCACTCACTCACACACACACACACACACACACACACACACACACACACACACACACACACACACACACACACACACACACACACACACTCAGCGTGGGCTGCCTGTGCCCACTCTAAATGTGATGCATCTCTCTGCCTTTTTTGCTCGTCAGTCACCATGGCAACGATGAGAATGGAGGGGGGGTGACAAAGGGGGGGTCTTGTCACCATGGCAACAACATTAGCCTGAATGTGTGTGTGTGTGTGTGAGAGAGAGAGAGAGAAAGAGATTGTGTGTGTTTGCTGAAATCATTCTTTTTGTAAGAATTCATTTACACACACACACACACACACACACACACACACTCTCTCTCTCTCTCTCTCTCGTTCTTGGGGCGAGCGACCCAGTGACATCACAGAGGGGAGGGGATTCCTTCAGAGAGCGGGCGAGAGAGGTAGAAAGACATAGTGAAACAGAGGGAGGAAGGGAGAGAGAGAGGGCGATGTGCAGCGGAGCGTCAGGAGGGTCGAGCGGAGCGAGCGAGTGAGTGAGCGGAGGAGGAACGAGTGATGACAGAGAGGGCGAGCGACACACAGCCTCTCTCTCTTTCCTTTCTTTTTCCTTTCTCCTTTTTTTCGTGGATCTCGTCGTTCGTCGGTTTCTTTTTCTTCTTCTTCTGAGGATTTTCTGTCGTTCGACCCCCTCTCTCTCTCTCTCTCTCTCTCTCCTCCTCTCTCTCTGGGCGAGCGAGGGCTGACAGAGTGATGAGCCGAGCTGTCAGTCATGTCTGCGGCGCTGCGCTTCGTTAGGGCGAGCAGGAAGCAGCAGCCAAGGAGCCTAACGAGCGTGTGCTGAGAGCCTCCTCTCCGCGGGTTAATTATTCATCGCTCGCTCCATCCGTCTTTATGTAACAGAGGGGGGGGGGCAGAGAGACAGACGGGTGGAGAGACAGACGGGGAGGGATGTTTGTGTCGGTGTGGTATGCTAAGAAGATGGGAAGAAGATTCATCAACAACGTGCGCAAAGCCAAGAGACACAGGCAGAGGATGATGGTAGGAACCAGCGCTCATTAGCATGTGCTCATCTCTAAGGGGAAGGGGGAGGGGCCTCTGCTCCAACCAATCAGAGGGGGGCACCTCCCTCTGTCAGGGGGCGGGGCTGATGCTGCTTTCACCTGTGCTGTGACTTGACCACCCAAAGGTGAAGTTTGATTTGTTTGGAGGGATGGTCCTGATTAGATCGTGGTCGGTGGTGGTGAGTGTGCTCAGAGGTCAGGAGTCGGAGGTCAAAGGTCAGAGGTCAGCATGGACCCTTGTAGACCACATGTCTGATGTAGACGCTTGTGAGGTACAAGTCTGTGAGCTTCTGTCCACGTTGTTAGCATCGACTTAAATAAGCTACATGTCCGTTAGCTTTCTGTTGACACAATTAGCATCGAGTTAAGTAAGCAACATGTTTAAAGGCTTTCTGTCAAACAATTAACTTAAATTTCAGTTAGCTTCAAGTCTGTAAGCTTCTGTTCACGTTGTTAGCATGGACTTCAATAAGCATGTCTGTTAGCTTTTTGTCAGCACGGTTAGCATGGAGTTAAGTAAGCAACATGTTTAAAGGCTTTCTGTCAAACAATTAACTTAAATTTCAGTTAGCTTCAAGTCTGTAAGCTTCTGTTCACGTTGTTAGCATGGACTTCAATAAGCATGTCTGTTAGCTTTTTGTCAGCACGGTTAGCATGGAGTTAGGTAAGCGTCATGTTTAGAGGCTTTCTGTCAAACCACTGATTGTAATTTCAGTTAGCTTGAAGCCTTTAAGCTTTCCAGCAACATTGTTAGCATTAACTCCAGGAAGCTACATGTCTGTTAGCTTTCTGTTTACACGAGTAGCATCAAGTCATGTAAGCAACATGTTTAAAGGCTTTGTGTTAAACTATTACTTTGAATTTCAGTAAGCTTCGAGTCTGTAAGCTTCCTGTCCACGTTGTTAGCATGGACTTCAATAGGCTACATGTCTGTTAGCTTTCTATTAACACAATTAGCATAGAGTTAAGTAAGCAACATGTTTATAGGCTGTCTGTCAATCTATTACCTTGAATTTCAGTTAGCTTTGAGTCTGTGAGCGTTCTGTCCACGTTGTTAGCATAGCATGACTCGAATAAGCTACATGTCTGTTAGCTTTGTGTTGACAACATTAGAATTGAGTAAAGTTAGCATGTTTATAAGCTTTCTGTCAAAGCATTAGCTTGGACTCCAGTTACCTTCAAGTCTGCTAGCTTTCTAGCCACACTGTTAGCATGCACTTCTGTAATCTATGTGTCTGTCTGTTTGCTTTCCTTCAACAATGTTAGCATGGACCTAAGAAAGACAAATGTCTATCTTCAGTGGACATCATTAGCATGGATTTTAGAGAGCTACATATCTGTTAGCTTTCTGTCCAGACTGTTAGCATGAACTTTAGTAAGCTTTGAGTTGGCACTGTTAGTGTGTATGTGTGTAAGCTAAATGTCAGTTCGCTTTCCATCAACACAGTTAGCATTAACTCCAGTAAGCTACATGTTTGTTTGCTTTCCTTCAACAATGCTAGCATGGACCTAAGAATGTCTGTTACCTTTCAGTCAACACTGTTAGCATGGATTTTCAGTGGCTACATATTTGTTAGCTTTCTGTCCACACTGTTTTAATGGACTTCATGTAGCTACATATAGCTGTTAGCTTTTCATCAACACTTTTAGCTTACACTCCTATAAGCTTTCTGTTGGTGCTGTTAGCATATGGGTCTTTAAGCTAAATCTATGTTAGCCTTCCATCAACACTGCAACTATAAACTCCAGTAAGCTACATGTCTGTTAGCTTATCTTTTTCACTGTTAGCATTGAATTTATTTGGCTACATCTCTGTGATAAATCAATCAATACTGTTAGCCTGTACCTCAGTACGTTCCATGTCTGTTAGCTTTCCATTGACATAGTTTGCATGGGCTTTTGTTAGCTACAAGCTTTCTGTTGACGTTGTTAGCATATACTTTATCAAGCTAAAGGTCTGCTAGCTTGCTTTTGACACCATTAGGATGGACGCAAATAAGCAACATGTTTGAAAGCGTGCTGCTAATACACTTTGCGTGGTGTTCAGTGAGCTTGTCTGTTAGCATCTGATCCTGACCTGAACAGTACAGCGTTGGTCGTCTCCCAACTTTTTTCGCTTTTTACGACGTAAATCCACGTTTAAAGCTTTAACGACAAACACGTCGCCTAATGATTTGTTAATTTCATGCAACAATATTTGATGCTGTGTAGCTGTTTTGGGAGCTTCGTGCCCTTCCATGTGCCATGCTGAAGCCTGTGGCAGGGAGAACACACTACTCTTCCATATGCCCACATGGAAAGCCAAGGCAGGGGGAGCAGCAGCAAACAGTGAGCACCAACGAGGACAAATCTGAGGGAGAGCAGGTTTTCTGAAGTAGTTTTAATAGATTGGCTGAATAGATGTATTGGTGGGCGGAGCTTGTTTGATTTATTTATTTTAAACCTCCCTGATAATGACGGTCCCTGATGTAAGCAGATTTTTTCAGCTGTCTCATGAGTGAACGTAACATCCCTGTGCTCAGCCCGGCGGTGCTGATTCTGACCTTTCTGAACAATAACACGGAGAGGAAGGGAGCTGTCGAGGGACATGAGGAATAGGTTTAATTAATTCAGAGAGAACTGTAACACAGCTTCTCTCTGCTACTGTCAGTCTACCCCCCCCCCCCTTCCTCTCTGTTATATAACTCTATTGAAGCTCTCCTCCAGATTCTCCAGAGACAAACACAATGAAGACAAGCGAGCGCTGACAGCTGCTCCGCCTGCAGGGACCCCCCTCCCTGACAGAGAGAGAAGGAGAGGGCATGTTTAACCACTGATGATCAGTCAGTCTCTGGTGCCTTCAAACAGCAGCGGGGGTCTTTTATTTTGAAAGGGAAGGTGACAGAGTGTATCTGCTCGGGGACATGAAGCTGACGTGTCCTGACGAGTTCACACAGCAGCTGTTGAGGGATTACGGATGCTAGCATGTTGGAGCTGGGAGACAGAACAGACAGACGTGTGTCCTGACGTGTCGATGCCACCTGTCAATCACACCTGAGCCGTGACTGTGTCGGCGAAAAGAACACCCTGTGAGCTGCGACGTTCAGAGAGCGGACTGTTAAAGGGGGACCAAACCTCTCCTCCAGCCTTACATCACACCTGCTGCGCTGTTACCTGGCTGCTTACATAAGACACCTGTACGGTAAGACTGCCGTTATGCTAACATATAGCTTTGTAACATTATGGTGGTGGCTCTTAGCTCCACCCCTTTTTGGGGGTTTGTGCCCCAAAAATTCTGACGTGAACTCTAAAACTCATGCTGGCAACAGCAGAGGGCGCTGTCCGTCTTTGACTTCTCTTTCTGGACGTTGTTGCATCTCACAGAACTCAACATTGGCACGCTATCGGCAGATTCCGAAAACTCGCCTCTATGGTTAGCTTGACGTTTTGACCACTAGATTCAAAAACGTTTAAAATGCCGTGATACAGCTACGCCTAAAAAAAAAAAATGTGATGAGGTTCAAACCTGGAATTGGACCAAAGTGTGAAATTCCGACGTCATGCTGTGTCTGATTTGATCAGTGTCATATGTGAGATGTGCTCTCCCCACCTCTGCTTTGACAGTCCACATGGGCACCTGGAAGGGAGGGGACTCCACCACAGAGACGAACCACTGCATATGTCTTACGTGGTTGACCCATTGATGCTTCATGTTCTGTTCTGTCGCCTGATTGGAGCCAAAAGTCTGTGTCGCAGAAGCTGATTGGCTCCTGAGTGTCACATGACGTGTTTGTAAAGCCAAACAGTTCCTGGACCCCGTCTTTGATCTGACAGCAGGAAGTGATGTCATGGCAGTGGCTGTGTGTGAGAAAGGATGAGAGCAAGAGAGGTTGTCACTATAGCTACAGTAACAGTTGCCAAGGTAACCGGCTCCCTGAGGGCTGAACATCTGTTACCATGGAGTTGCCGTGGAGACGAGCAGTCAGCAGAGATGTGATTAATTTTTCTTTTTTTTTATTTACAGATGAACGGATCAGAGGGAGAGCTGGAGTACGAAGAGATCACACTGGAGAGGGTGAGACACACGGCACAACACACACAACACACACAACACACACAACACACACACAGTATCACAGAGGGAGGCACAGACACACAGCAATGCACAACCACAAAAATCAAGTACGAAACCACACTGACACACACACACACACACACACACACTCACACGTCATTGTGCATAGTGGGACATGTTGAGCACACAACACACAAACACACACGGTGCTGTGACATCAACAGAATAAACTCCGCCTGGCTGACGGCACAGTTATTTTTATCTCTGCTGGTTTATTTTAGAAACTTCCAGAAGCTGAAGTTTGAACTCTGTCAGAGCAAAACTTTAATCATCACATGAATCACATCCGTCTGCTGGGATCACACACACACACACACACACACACAAAACCACACACACACACACGTACCTGCACTGACAGAGGCTCATCTGACACTGCTACCTAACAACTGTTACCAGGTTAAAGATGCTGAAACTAAAGCTGTGCTGCACATCACACACTCCTGTAAGGACACTCACATGAAGAGCTCTGTGTTTGCTCTGCTCTCACTGGACCAGCTCATGAAATCTAACAGGGTAGTGTCGTCCAAAATCAAACTCTGCACCTTTGCAGTTATCGAAAACTATGATCGCATTTCACGGCCGTTCATAGCTGTTCTTCTGCTTTTCAACGGTCACATCCATCACCCACCATTTGATCTGTTCCCGACCCTTCAGCTTCGTAGCAAACATCGCGATCATCCAGTGTGAAAAGTGTCTCCTCAAACCACACTCTACTTTTTGTCTGTTCTGAGTACACAGGAGGAAATTCAAGTGCAATCAGTTTTTCCATCCTGTCAGTTTGAACGCACTAACGCACTCAAAGTGAGTGTTGGGAAACGGCAAAAGTAAATACTGCGCTAAAAAAGTACACACTACACTGGTAGAAAGTAAACATTACACCAACTCAAAGTACACACTGCTCTAAAATAAAGTATTTTTCTTTATTTTTAACCCTTATTTAACCAGAATGGTCCTGCTGAGATTTTCAAAGGAGACCTGTCAAAGACAGGTGGCAGCAAAAACACAGAGTTACAGACAGGAAACACAAAAAGGGACAAAGCACAGTCGACAAAACACAAAATTATGGAATAAAACCATGATGTAGGAGTCAGCTGTTTAAACACAAAGTACACATTATACCAACACAAAGTACACACTATGATTATACAGAGAACACAGTTTACCAACAAAAAAATACACACTATTCTGACACAAAGAACACACTATGTTTATACAAAGAACATACTATACTAAAACAAAGTACACACTACGTTGATCCAAAAAACATATTATACTTAAACAGAGCAAAAACTACGTTGATACAAACAATATACTACACTAACACAAAGAACACACTATGTTTATAGAAAGAACACACTTCATCAACACAAAGTACACACTTTGTTTACACAAAGAACATACACTTTTCACACAAAGTACACACTATGTTCACAAAAAGAACATACTACAACAGCACAAAGTACACACTATGTCTACACAAAGAACACACTACACCAACACAAAGTACACACTATGTCTACACAAAGAACACACTACAACAACACAAAGTACACACTATGTCTATACAAAGAACACACTACACTTACACAAAGTACACACTATGTCTATACAAAGAACACACTGCACCAACACAAAGTACACACTCTGTCGATAAAAGGACACATTGTAACAATACAAAGTGCACACTTGTTTAAACAAAGAACAAACTATACTAACACAAAGTACACACTTGTTTATATGAAGAACACACTATACTCACACAAAGTACATACTATGTTTATAAGAAGAATATACTATACTGAGACAAAGTACACACTATGTTTATTCAAAGTACACACTACACTGATACAAAGTAAGCACTGCTCTGATATGAAGTTTACACTCCATTGTTTCGAAGAGCATACTATGTTATACAAAGTACCCACTGCATTGATGAGAGCTCATATCAAACTGATAGAAAAGTCAACACTATGTCTAAACAAGTACACTACACTGATACAAAGTACACACTACCTTATAACAAGTTTACACTGCTTTGTTTCAAGTCACACACTATGTTTACACAAAGTACCCACTACACTTACAAAGTGCGTCCTACACTTTTATTAAGTACACACTACAGTTAATCTGTATAATGTTAATGTGTGTGTTTTTATGTGTGTGTGTGTGTGTGTGTGTGTGTGTGTGTGTGTATTCAGGGGAATTCTGGTTTGGGCTTTAGTATCGCTGGAGGAACAGATAATCCTCACATCGGAGACGACCCATCAATCTTCATCACAAAGATCATCCCTGGAGGAGCCGCGGCTCAGGACGGACGCCTCAGGTAAACACACTCACCTTCACTCCTGTCTCTGCTACAGGGTTTACTTCCTGGTTACCTGCTGTCACATGATCCTGACGTCTCCACCTCTCTCTGCAGGGTGAACGACAGCATTGTTTTTGTGAACGATGTGGACGTACGTGAGGTCACTCACTCTATCGCTGTGGAGGCGCTGAAGGAGGCGGGGCCTGTGGTCAGGCTGTACGTGCTGCGGCGACGCCCACCAAACGAACGTGTCATGCAGATCAAGCTGATGAAAGGACCGAAAGGTGGGTCTTTACTAAAGATACCTGTTAATTTTAACATGTGATGCCTCTGTGACACTTTCAGTCCAGGAAGAGTTTTTTATTCTTTTATCATTTTCACCGTTGATTTTTAAACGTGATCGGTGCTGCAGGTCGTCTAGCTAGCTAACTCTGAGGCTTTTAATCTGAAGGGCTCTCTTCCTGTTTGGTCCAGGTCTGGGTTTCAGTATAGCGGGTGGCGTGGGGAACCAACACGTTCCTGGAGATAACAGCATCTACGTCACAAAGATCATCGAGGGCGGAGCGGCGCACCGAGATGGACGGCTACAGATTGGGGACAAAATACTTGCTGTGAGAAAAATAACACACAAAGAAAAACAGTTTTTGTGTTTCCACGCTGACCTGGACTGACCTGGACTGACCTGACCTCTGACCCCACAGGTGAACCGCACGTCTCTGGAGGACGTCCTGCATGAAGACGCTGTGTCCGCTCTGAAGAACACAGGAGAGGTGGTCTACCTGAAGGTGGCCACGCCCACCTCGCAGTACATCCACCCTGTTGATCGATACAGCCCCCCCGACCTGACCAGCTGTACGTATACCTGAGAGGAAGTGTGCTGATGTTCAGAAAGTTCTGGTTCTGAGAGCTCCCTGCCCCTCCTCATGCATACCTGGAGTCCAGAACCTTTCTGAACATGACTCAGACCTCCTGCAGTTCCACAGCTCCCACTAGGGGGCAGTAGCAAGACTCCAGATCTCACATGATCTTTTTCTCCCTGCAGCCTACATGGAGCCAGACTACATGTGTGATTACCCACAAGCCCTCCCTCCTCCGTCTCCACGAAGATACTCCCCGATCCCCCGCGGCATGCTGGGAGAGGACGAGTACTCCCGGGAGCCTCGCAGGGTCTGCGTGCAGCGTGGATCCACCGGTCTGGGCTTCAACATCGTGGGCGGAGAGGACGGAGAGGGGATCTTCATCTCCTTCATCCTCGCAGGAGGACCAGCAGACCTGAGCGGGGAGCTCCGCAAGGGGGACCAGATCCTCAGTGTGAGTACCAGGTCCTCAGACCAGGCGGAGCTCTTCCTGTTTCCATCCTGCAGAGCATGCTGGGAGCTGTAGTACCAGCAGTTACAGAGAGATTAACGCCAATTCTGTGTGTGTGTGTGTGTGTGTGTGTGTGTGTGTGTGTGTGTGTGTGTGTGTGTGTGTGTGTGTGTGTGTGTGTGTGTGTCCAGGTGAACGGTGTGGATCTCAGGTATGCGACACACGAACAGGCAGCAGCCGCCCTGAAGAACGCCGGACAGACTGTCACTATAGTAGCCCAGTATAGACCTGAAGGTGAGCGCACACATACATTGTTATGAATGAGTTAGCATTATGCTAACGCTAAGCTGATACTGAAGTAGAGTTAAGCTAACACTAAGATCTTGTTCAGCGTACACTTAAACAACATAAACACAGATTTTATAAAGCTAACACTTACTGAGTTAGCATAAAGTTAGCATTTGGCAAACGTTAGACAAAAATTAAAAACTTAGCATACTTTAAACGAAAACATAATAACCTTACTGTAAATAAACAACAGACTACAGCACAATATAGTTAACTTAACGTTAGGCTAGCATTAAGCTAGCATTGAGCTAATGTGAAGCTGCTGTCTATGTAACCCCACCTTTCATTAAGGTTATTACACTGGATGTTTAACGAGTCTTATCAGGCTAGGTTTCTCAGATTTGGTGATTTGGTGGTAACATCTGTGTGAAACATCGGAATTTGTAAAAAGACGACAAAGTCTCGTCGATTTTTAGCCCAAATTGGATAAATCAGTCAGATTCAAAGGAATTTGTTTTTATTCCGTTTGGTTTGGTTCAAATATGTAGATTTGTTTGTTTCGATTCACATTGATTTGCTTGAATTGAATGGGATCTGATTCAAATTGTTTTGAATCAGTTTGATTTGAATCGATTAAAATATAATTCAAAATGATTCAGTTCAGTTTGATTGTAATTGATTCGAATTAATTTGGTTTAGTTGAATTTAACTCAAATCAATTTGGTTCATTTGTTTGATTCAGTACAACTCAAACTGATTTGTTTCTGTTTGATTCGGTGGGATTCAGATTGATTCGGTTTAGTGAAATTCAGTCAGAGTCAAAATCAATTGATTCAGTTTGGTTTGACTCATTTCGATTCAATTCAAAACGATTTGGTTTAATAAGATTAAAATTTGTTTGGCTTGTTAGGATTTTTACCAAGTTCATTTGGTTCAACTTGATTCAACTCAATTCAAATTGATTCGGTTTTGTTCGATTACGTTTGATTCAAATGATTCAGATCAAGTTGTTTCTGTTCGTTTCGGCTAAAACTGATTCGTTTTGTTTGATTCATTGGGATTCAGATTGATTTGGTTTAGTCAAATTCATTCAGAGTCAATACAAAGTGATTCAGATTGGTTTGACTCATTTCAGTTCAATTCAAAATGATTTGGTTTGATTGGATTAAAAATGATTTAGCACATTTTGATTTAAACTAAGTTCATTTTGTTTAATTTGATTTAACTCAATTTAAATCGATTCGGTTTGGTTCGATTAAATTTGATTCAAATGATTCAAATGATTCAGATCAAGTTGTTTCTGATTGGTTTGGCTCAAACTGATTTTTTCTGTTTCAAGTCAATTTAACTCAGATTCATTCGGTTTACTTTGACTGGATTTGATCTAATTTGGTTCAAATCGATACAAATCGCACTGATTTGGTTCATTTGGCTCAGCTGGATTTAAATAGATTTGTTTAATACGACTCAAACTGATTCGTTCTGGTTTGACTCTGTTCGAATAAATTCAGTCTGGTTTGAATTAATGCTTAAAGAGATGTTTTTAAAACAGTGAGAAAAACACAAAAATTGTGTGTGTGTGTGTGTGTGTGTGTGTGTGTGTGTGTGTGTGTGTGTGTGTGTGTCCTCAGAGTACAGCCGGTTTGAGGCTAAGATCCACGACCTGCGGGAGCAGATGATGAACAGCACGTCAGGAAGTCTGAGAGCGAACCGCAGCTTCTACATCAGGTAAGCTCTCCCCGTCCAGGTGAGTCCTCACAGATAACTGTGTGTGACGTGTGTGTGTCGTCATGAAAACAGTGTGTGCTGCTGTGTTTCAGGGCTCTGTTCGACTACGATAAGCAGTGGGACTGCGGCGTCCTGTCCCAGGCTCTGGACTTCAACTTCGGGGAGGTGCTCCACGTGATGGACAGCTCCGACGACGAGTGGTGGCAGGCCAGGAGAGTCAACCAGCAGGGGGAGCTGGAGGAGGTGGGCTACGTCCCGTCCAAACACAGGTAAGAACACCCCCCTACACACACACACACACACACATTAGTGTAAGCTGCTGGCTCATCTCTGCTGTGTGTGTGTGTGTGTTTCAGAGTGGAGAGGAAGGAGTGGTCCCGCATGAAGAGCAAAGGTGAGGATAACGTCTTCACGAGTGTGTGTCTGTAAACACGTTTAAAGGTGTGTACCTGTGTGTAACTGTGTGTGTGTGTGTGTTTCAGGTAGAGAAGGTTTCGTCCACAGCTACGAGCTCATCACTCAGATCGAAGGTGAGTCCCACGTTGACCTTTGACCTCAGGGAAAACGTCCTTCTGGCTGTCAGCAGAGGGAGCTTTAAAAAATCTGGCTTCACTTTTGGAGAGCTGTCGCGTCGTCCATCGTTTCAAGGTCTGTCTCTTTCTCTCAGTGGACTACGCCCGCCCCGTCATCATCCTGGGCCCGACCAAAGACCGGGTAAACGACGACCTGCTCTCAGAGTTCCCCGACAAGTTCGGCTCCTGCGTCCCTCGTAAGTATCGCACTTTCTGACAGGAAGTGAGAGGAAAGCAGACAGGAAGTGACACCGTATCCCCTTCCTCTCTGTGCAGACACGACTCGCCCGCGCAGGGACTACGAAGCGGATGGGCGGGACTACCACTTTGTGTCGTCACGGGAACAGATGGAACGGGACATCCAGTCGCACCGCTTCATCGAGGCGGGTCAGTACAACAACCACCTGTACGGGACGTCGGTGCAGAGCGTGAGACAGGTGGCCGAGCAGGTGAGACGGGTTCACAGACACGTCAGGTTTGAGTAGAGGCAGAGCAGCGAGGCTCTAATGTGTGTGTGTGTGTGTGTGTGTGTGTGTGTGTAGGGGAAACACTGCATCCTGGATGTGTCGGCGAATGCCGTGAGGAGGCTGCAGGCGGCTCAGCTCCACCCCATCGCCATCTTCATCCGACCACGCTCCCTGGAAAACATCCTGTAAGTCAGTGAGGTCATCAGTGACATCATGAGTGAGGTCATAAGGGTCTGCGCAGCTGTGATGATGTGTGATGTAACTGTAACGTAGCGCCGTCACAGCGTCTCCTGATGCATGTGAACGACTTCCTGTGGGCAGGAGACGACTTTCATTAGCTCAGTTTCTTTTGTTAGTTATCATACCGCCCCCTGCACACACACACACACACACACACACACACACACACACACACAGAGCGCTGCCTCCGACAGTTTCTCTTCTCTGATTGTCTAAACGCCAAAGAAAACAAAAAGCCAGTTTCCACGACAACGAGTCTAAGTTTGGAAAGAATCAGACGACTTTATGGCACAGGGACGCGTCTGCGAGGCATGTTCAATGATTTGTGTGTGTGTGTGTGTGTGTGTGTGTGTGTGCAGGGATCTGAACAAGCGCCTGTCGGAGGATCAGGCGAGGAAAGCTCTGGATCGAGCCATCAAACTGGAGCAGGACTTCCTGGAGTGTTTCACAGGTAACAACAACTTCCTACACAGAAAACGTCACACCTCCTCCAGGTGCACGGTTAACCCTGTGTGTGTGTGTGTGTGTGTGTGTGTGTGTGTGTGTGTGTGTGTGCAGCCATCGTGCACGGGGACAGTTTCGAGGAGGTGTACCACCTGGTGAAGGTGGTCATCGAGGAGCAGAGCGGTCCGTATATCTGGGTTCCCGCCCGCGACAGACTCTGATCGGCCACTGCCAGCCACAGGCGCCGTCTCCATGGAAACCGCTGCCGACATCACCCCCTCACCCCCCGTCCCTTCAGCGCTGTGACCTGACGGAGGGCAGGCGTTTGTCTTTTTACAGTTTTCTTTCTTTCTACGGGAGGACGACACGTGAGCGCGCTGAGCGGACAGAAGCCGCGGCGTGTTTTCTCTCTTACAGGCGCACCTGTCTGTCTCTCCGCCTGTCTGTGTGTCAGACAGAGACAGACAGGCGGCTGGTTGTGTTGGTTGAATAATTCTGTATTATGAGTAAATCAGAGGACAGTAGACTTCAGTTCATATTCAGTATTTATATTATCCTATTTATTTATTGATTTATCTATTTATCTATTTATTTATGTGACGTGCACATGGTGAGTGTGTGTGTGTGTGTGTGTGTGTGTGCGTGTGTGTGTGCGTGCCTGTGTGAGCGTCTGTGTGTAGTGTACATAAAGACTTGTGTGACTGTAAATAAAACGATGGGGCTCAAACACACAGTCTATTCAGGGCTTAAAGTATCAAACACTAGACTACAACACCCATAACCCCCCTCCATAAGGACTACAACACCCACAGTCCTCTTTTATGTGGACTAAACCACTTGTGGTCCCCTTTAATACGGACTACTTCCACAGTCCTTTTTCATGTGGACTACAGTACCCACAATCCTTCTTCACACAGACTGTGACTCCCACAATCCTCTTTCCTGTGGACTACAACGCCAACAACACTCCTTCTTAAGGACTACAACATCCACAGTCCTCTTTTATGTGGACTACAAATCCCACAATCTTCCTTCTTAAGGTCTTAAGCACTCACTATCCTTCATACGGATTGCTGCACCTTAACCCCTCTCACATGGACTACAAAAACCACCATACTCCTTTAAATGGACTACAACACCCACTAACTTCATGTAGACTTCAACATCCACAATCCCTTTGGTGTGGAATCCATCATTAAGGGTTTTCCTTATGTGGACTACAAATCCCTGCTGGACTACAACTCCCTTCATGGACAATGAAAGTCAATCTCATCCTATGGACTACAACCACCACAATCCCTCCATCCGACTCCCTCCACAGTTCCCTTAGTAACCTCCTCATCTGGACTACAACCGTAATTTTTTGGACTACAACGCCCATAATCCTCTTCTTTTTCAGTAGACAGGACAGTTTTTGTTGCTTCGCTTTAACAAGCAGAAACTGAACGCTTTCATCGTAAAGCTAAAGGCTAAGGACTACATTACCCACAGTTCCATGCTCCTGTGACGGATGACTCCACCTACAGGACAGGTGGACTCCATAACCCATAAGTCCCAGCCACTGATCAACCAGCCACAGTCCCCTGCTGTGAGTCTGCCCAGAATCCTGCTGGACTCTGGACTACAGTTCCCATGATTCCCTGCTCCTGCACAGGACCAGAGATGATGATTTAACACAGGGGGAGGAGCTACAGCTTCAGGCCTGCATCAAAACACCTGGACAGGTAGAAGAGGGGCAAGGCCACCTGTAGCCACGCCTCCTCACGTGTCTTACCTCCATTTACCCACGATGCTTTGGGAGAGCCGACACTTTTCCAACGGAAAGGAAATCGATGACATCATGTGTGTCGACGAGGACTGATGGCGGATCCAACATGGCGGCTGCTGCTCTCCAGCTGGTTTCAGACTGAATATCAGGGTCATGTGAATAAATATATTTATTATAATGAAAATGATCATAATTATTGATGATGTAATGTCATCACACACACACACACACACACACACACACACACACACACACACACACACACACCACACACACACACACAGAGGTTTACTTGTCGTTGTTTTTTCTTTCTGAGCACTGACAGAAACACTTTGTAAAACCTATAAAACCATATCTCAATATATTTATTATCCTGTGATATACACACACACACACACACACACACACTTAAAGACACAGTACAGAGGAGGCTGTTGGTGATGACTGGCTTGTTGTATAATGAAATAATTAGTTATAAATGAAATTCAATTATTGAAATATTGAAATAAATTCCTTATAAAAGCTGACCGTGCGTCTGATTTCAAACTGCAGTTCCCTGAGTGTCCACCAGAGTCTGCCTCCAGCAGTGAGTCAGTCCCTATTGGGCTCCATGTTACACGTTTATGGCAAATTTAAGGTTAAAAGGAAAGAATCTAAAGAGCTTGGCCACTTTCCCCCAAGTGGTCCGGTACGGATCAGTACAGTTCGGTACGAGTGGTACGGTACAGGTTGGTACAGTTCGGTACGGGTCGGATCAGTAAAACCTGATGTTGTCTGTTTTTCCACAGCGAACCGTGCCCTTCTTGGTAGGCGGGGTCTAAACTGGATGCTAACAGCAGTGTTAGCTATATATTAGCGTGACGGCATAGCAGTGCCGTACCTGCTAATAAATCCAGCAAAGAAGAAAAACAGAACACAGTAAACAAAGAGCAACAATGGAAGACATCCAGTCTTCTTCATGGTTGTCATGTGGCTCTTTGTCACAAAACGCGCAAGCTATCACACAGGAAGTGACAAATCTTTCAACCAATCAATGGTCTGCAGTGTTTCTAGCTCCACTTTCTGGGGTTGGATCGATTTGTTTGGCATGCCGACAGAAAGGTGCCAAAAAGTGGTACGGTACGGGTCGGTAATTCGGGGACCTGTCCCAGTTTGGGTTAAAGGAAACACCATGAAATGTGTACCGTACCGAGACGAGCAGAACTGAACTGCTTGGTGGATTATTGGTACTTCAACTTTTAACTTCGATATTTTTATGAAAATAAAAATAAGAAGTAAAATACCACTTCCCCACCTCCACTGCTGTAGATGGCGCTGAAGAGCTACTCTGCTGTATGTTGCCTATTGACTGTATGACAAATATAATATCAAAGTATATTTTAAATACTTGATGATGTTGGTTTTGATGCTGTGTACATCTCCTTGTTGTTTGTTCAGTTTGTTTTAAGTCATTTTAAATTTGATTTTTTACAGTGTATTTGACCGATGAAACATGATCATGTTTTATCGGTCTAATACACTGTAAAAAATAACTAAAGTAACTTTTTTTATTATGCAATACCAGATTGTTTTTTTTATGAGAAACATTCGTTACACTAACTGATTTACATCATATATTTTGTTTCATATTTCATATAAACGCTTTCACGTTGATACATGCTCCATTGCGCCCCCTAGGTGACAAAAACGCAACCCTTCACAATACTCAGAGCTACAGGCATGAAATCTTTTTTTCATAACTACCACGCTCTGTTATCAACATGGTGAAATCCAAACAGGAACTTCGCAATTTTCACTTAAATGTCCGGTAAAGTACAGCACCCCCTACTGTCAACAGGAAGTCATATGTTTTACTCTGTGATTAAAAGTCCTCCCCCTTTTTTTCAAAACACATAATTTTTTATTCAGCTGTGAAACCTCTTTCACACCTTCACAAAGCATCATTCATTATGTTGTGGCCGAATGCGGTACTACAACTGTTTTTTTTGTTGTTTTTTTTATTTACCCATGAATGCATGCTGTAGGGGCCATTTCTCATGTCCATACGTGATCTTCCTGTTTCTGCTAGTTTATTGCTTCACTGTCTTTTATTATTTTGATTTCTCTTGTTTGTTTTTGATTTGTTCCTAGAAATACTCACCTAGATGTGACCCCTATCGCACCCTGGACTCTGCTTTCAACTGGACAGAAACTGCTTCAGGAACATCATTAATGAGAAAAACACCAGTTATTACTGTTCTTTATCAGACCACAAGCGTGAAATGAAGAAGTCCAGGGAGACGATGTTTATAAAGAGAAAACTTGCTGAAAATTCAAACCTGTTAGCGTGCGTGCGTCTAACCATGGCTGTGGCGTGCTGTCAGGTGGTGGTGCCACACCTTTACTGTGAGATAAACGTGTCCATGCTGCGATAGGCGGAGAGGAAAGTTAGCATGGTGGTGAAAAAACAGAAGCTGTGGTCTAATGAGGGATAAATTTAATTTTGTACAGCGTGCAGAAAACGGAAGCTGTGGTTTGATGGCGCCACTGAGCGAAGGCGCTGTGGGTTCAGGTTGAGGATAAACAGTCGACAACATGAAGGCTTCCCTGGTGTCTGTGCTGCTGAGTGAGTCCACGTTTGATTCATCAACTCGTTTAGTTTTTGTCTCTTTAAAAACCTCAGGAAATGTTCTGGTGCTGGTGTAGGTTTGGGACTTCATGTCCTGGTCTAAGTCCAGTTTGGTTGGGTCTTGAAGGATCCTCTGTGGTAGTTTGATGACTTTTTGTAGTGGCTTATTGTTTTTTGGGCTCTGTTTTGACGTTCCTTGACCGCAGAGTTTTTGTTGTTTGTATTATTATCATTATTGTTATTATTATAATTATTATAATTATTTTATTATTAATATTATTATTATTATTATTAAATATGTTATTATTTTATTATTAATCTGATTAATATATTATTATTATTATTATTATCATTATTTTATTTTTATTATTATTATTATTATTATTATTATTATATTAATTATTTTTATTCCTTTTTTGTGTCTTATTTGTTTTTTTTATGCATTGGTGGTTGTTCATTGACTACCTTTTTTTGTCATTTTTGTCTTTGTTAAATTTGGTTTGTAGTTTTTGGAAGTAGTTTGTTGTTTTTTTGTCATAGTCATTTGTTGTCTGTAGTTTTTTGTTTCTCTTGTTGTGTTCAGTCTCTTGGTGGTTGTTTATTCTGATGTTTTTTTTGTCCGTAGTTTTTGCTCGAGTGCGGTTGTTTGTTGTTTGTTGTCAGTAGTTTTTTTTTTGTCTGTTTCTGTGTTGTGTTTTGTCTGTTGTTTTTGTTTTCTGTGTCTTTCTCTCTTTGTAGTTGTTGTGTTTTTTTTCCCTGTGGTAGTTTTTTTTTTTTTCATTTTTTATTTTTATCTTAATTTTTTTATTTTATTTTTACCTGTTTGTTGTCTGTTGTCTCTTTAAGTTTGTTTGTTGTATTTTCTAATGTTTTTTTGTCTCTTTATGGTTGTTTTGTTTGTATGTTTTTTGTCTTTCTTTCCTTTTTTGTAGTTGTTTGTTTTCTGTTGTCTTTGGGTCTGTGTTGTTGTCTCTTTGAAGTTGTTTGTTGTCTGAAATTTTTTTTTTTTGGCTCCCCTTCTGAAGTTTTTGTCTCTTTTTTGGTTAAATGTAATCAATTCATTTGATTTATGTAGTTAACGGTCTTTAGCTTCAGTTTGTTTCTATCGTTCTTTCTTCTCGTTGTGTCGGTTCCTCTTCCTGATTTAAAGTCCTCTCACTCAGGACCAGAGGTGTGAACAGAAACTTTAAGAAGGAGAAGTAAGGAGTGAATTTAGAGTTTCTTAAAGTGTTGAGAACTTCCTGTGTCACAACCATCACATGTTTCTGCGGCTGCAGGTGTGTCCGTGCTGCTCTCCTCCTCCTCCTCCTCTGCTGTCTTTGTGAGCGTCAGTCCAAACCGCCCTGAGTTCCTGAGAGGAGAGAGTCTGACTCTGAGCTGTGAGGGGGTCCAGGACTCTGCCAGGTGGACTCTGAAGAGGAGGGACTATAACCTCATCACTGCGTGGTGTGGGGGCGGCTTCGGGAGGTTCGACGGTTCCTCCTGCTACGTCTCAGACCTGTCCCCCATCCAAGACTCTGGATTTTACTGGTGTGAGGACGAAAATGGACGAAAGAGTGAAGAGCTGAAAGTTTCTGTGTCAGGTGTGAAAAGTTTTCAAACTTTCCGTTCTGGATTATTCCAGAGAAGTTTCCCTCTCAGTAACTGGACGCTTTGGGTGTCATCTCTGTCTCTTCTTCTTTGGTCCAGCTCATGTGATCCTGGAGATCCCCGCGCTCCCTGTGAACGTTGGAGACGAGGTCACGCTGCGCTGCAGGTCCATGTACGGCTCCAACAAACTGACCGGCCTGTACAGAGACGAGCCCGGCTCTGATTGGACGTCACTCCCCCTGGAGGTCACCATCGAACACGTCCAGCTGTCAGACGAGGGGAAGTACACCTGCCATGCCAGGGAGTACGACATGTCCATGGTTTCAGCAGGAAGTCAGCTGACTGTCAGGGGTCAGAACACACTCTGTAATCTGTGATCTATAATCTGTGATCTATAATCTGTGATCTATAATCTGAATTTGAGTCTGTTTTCTATTCAGACTCTGTGATTTCAACACACCTCTCCGTTTGCTCCACAGTTCCTCCTCCTGCTACTCTCCTTTTCACTCTTCCCACTCCTCCTCACACTCCTCCTCCCACTCTTCCTCCCACTCTTCCTCCCACTCTTCCTCCCACTCTTCCTCCCACTCCTCCTCCATCAGGAGCACCTCCTCCTCTGTCTGTGATCAGAATCTGCTGCCATCTAGTGGCCGTGTGTCCGTACTGCATCTGCACCGTCCTGATGCTGTCCATCTGCTGCAGCAGGAAGACGGGTATACAGTTCACACACACACACACACACACACACACACACACACCCACACACACACAGATATTTAACCTCCACCTTAAACTCTTAACCCCGCCCACAGGAACACAAGCGGCTGTCACCGTGGAGATGAGCGCGCCCACTGAAGACGTGGCCTATGATGATGTTGCTGACGTCATCACGGAGCACGACCTGAGCGCTGCACATTGACGCCTCTGTCACTGACGTATTAATAAAGCTTCGATTGAAAGGCTCTGTCACAAACTGAGTCACACGTGTCCATCCTCCATCAAAAAAAAAAAACGAGTTAGAAAATAAAGTCGAAATGTTTTCAGAAAAAATGTGTTGTTAAAAATTAAAGTTATAAAATTACAACGATCCAGTCTTTAAGCTGTGAAAATAATCTGATCATGTCACCAAAAGAATAATTAAAAAAAAAAAATTCTGTGTTGTGAAAATTAGATCAAAATGTTATAAATATGAACAGGAGAGGGATGGAGGCCTAGCTAAAAGCTAAACCACGGGCTAAAGGCAAAAGCATGAGCTTCAGAATAAAACAGGAGTTAAAACAAAGGCGTACGGCTAAAACACAAGCTAAAGGCTGAGAAACAAGCTAAGGCTAAAACATACGCTAGCGCAAAAATGCAAACTAAATACTAAAACATGACTTGATAGCCAAAAAACAGGCTCAAGGCTAAAACACAAGCTAAAAGCCATAGCACAGGCTAAAGGCAAAATCAGAGAAAACTAAAAACTAACTAAACACGAGTTCAAGGCTTAAACACAAGCTCAATGAAAACACACATGCTAAAGGCTAAAACGTGAGCTAAAGGCTAGAAACACAGACTCAAGGCTCAACCACAAGCTAAAAGCCAAAAAACAAGCTAAGGTTAAAACATGGGCTTATGACAAAGACACAAGCTAAAGGCTAAGAAACAAGCTAAGTTTAAAACACAGGCTACTGCTAAAAAACAAGTTAAAGGCTTACACATGACTCAAAAGCCAAAAAATGTGCTAACAGCTAAAACTAAGTTGAAAGGGTATACACGACTTATGTGTCAGAACACAGGCCTAAGGCTCAAACACAATTAAAAGGCTAAAGCTCAGGCTTAGGCCTGAAAATAAAAAATCTAAAGGCTCAAAAAACAAGCTAAGCCAAAACACAGGCTAAAGGCAAAATCAGAGCTAATGGCTAAAACACAAGTTTAAGACCTAAACTCAACTAACAAGTCAAAACACAGGCTCAATCACGAGCTAAATGCAAAACTACGTGATATAGGCTAAAACACAAGCTAGTTGCTACAACACAGGCCTAAGGCTCAAAATTGAGTTAAAGGCTTAAGCACAGGGTTAGAGCTAAAAAAGCTTAAGGCTAAAAACAAGCTAGGGCTGAAACATGGGCTAAAGGCTTAATCATGACTTTAAAGCAAAAAACAAAATGTGCTTAAAGCTAAAACGCAAGCTGAAGTCAAAATCAGAGCTAACAGCTAAAAGACAAGTTAAAGGCTTAAACAGGACTTACAAATTAAGGCTCAAACAAAATCTTAATGCAAAAACATATGCTAAAGACTGATACAGAGCTAATTGCCAAAACACAGGTTTAAGGCTAGACAGACTAAAGGCTAAAGCATGATCTAAAGGCTAAAACACAAGTTAAAGGGGGAAAAAACAAGCTGGGGCTAAAGCACAGGCTTATGACTAAAAGGTGAACTAAGGGCTAAGAAACAAGCAAGCTAAGGTTAAAACATGGGCTAGGGCTAAAACACAAGCTAAAGGCAAAATCAGAGCTACCAGCTAAAACACGAGTTAAAGGTTAAAACACGACTTACAAATTGAGGCTAAAACAAAAGCTGAGTGCAAAGACACATGCTGAAGACTGAGACAAAGCTAATGGCTAAAACACAGGCTAAAGGCTGAAACATGACTTAAAGGCTTAAACAGGAGCTATAGACTGACACACAAGCTAGAAGCTAAAAGACGAGCTAAAGGCTTAAAGGTGATTTCAAGGCTCAAACACAAGTTAAAAGGCCAAAAACAAGCTAAGTCTAAAGAACAGGCTTACTACTAAAGGGTGAACTAAGGGCTTAGAAACAAGCTAAGGTTAAAACATGGGCTAGCGCTAAAACACAAGCTTGAGGTTTATACATGACTTTTAAGCCAAAAAACATGCTACTGCTAAAACACAAGATGAAAGCTTGTACGCTTGTGTCGGAACACAGGCATAAGGTTTTAACACAAACCACTGGCTACAAAACAGGCCTAAGGCTCAAAAGTGAGCTAAAGGCTAAAGCACAGGCTAAGGGCTAAAAAAAAAAAAAAAAAAAAAACTAAAGGCTTATAAAACATGTTAAGCAATAAAACAGGATCAAGGCTAAAACACAAGCTTAAGGCCAAAACACAGGCTAAAGGCTAAATCAGAGCGCATAGCTAAAACACGAGTTAAAGGCTAAAACATGACTTACAAGTCGAGATCAAACACAAGTTTAATGCAAAAACAGAGTAAATGGCCAAAACAAAGGCTTAAGACTGAAACATGACTCAAAGGCTTAAACAGGAGCTATAAGCTGACACACAAGCTAGAAGCTAAACACCTGCTAAAGGCTAAAACATTATCTTAAGGCTAAAACACAAGTTAAAGCTTAAACACGGGTGGAGCTGTCTGTGATAACTCTGACGCCATCTTGGATTGTTGGTAGTTTAGTGTAGCTACAACGTTACAAAAACAAAGTCTCAGTGTTTCCAGTGTAACGAGTTCACAGAGTGTAAGTGTTTTATCGTCAGACCTGTGCTCTGGTGTTTGGGTCGGGAGTGTCAGACAGGTGGGCGGGGACACAGACAGGTGGGCGGTGACACAGACAGGTGGGCGGGGACACAGACAGGTGGGCGGGGACACAGACAGGTCCATCAGCACCTCATTGTCTGACCACTTCGACCACAGAGCGTGGTCTGTGACATCACGCTGCGCCCTGTCCCTCCTGGGCTGTGATTGGTCGCTTCATGAGGTCAGGAGTGTTTAAATGTGAGCGCGGCGTTCACTCGGTTACAACAGTTCCTGACGCTTTCCTGCAGACGGATCGACCCGACCAGAGGAACGAGTGAGTACAGGAGCTTTAACAGAAAGTTTGTTCAGTGTCAGAGTGAGAGCGTGACGCTGTGTGTGCTCTGTCCCTCCTCCTCCTCCTCCTCCTCCTCCTCCTCCTCCTCCTCCTCCTCCTCCTCCTCCTCCTCAGGGATGATGAAGGCCTCTCTGATCCTCCTGTGTTTCCTCAGCCTCAGTCTGAGCATGTCAGTAAGTACGGCTCTGAGTTTCTAGAGTTTTCTGAGTTATTTCAGGATGTTGAAGCTTAGTTTGTTTTTCTTTCTTCTTTTTGCTCTTCGTGGTTTGTTTTTAAAGTTTCAGCTTCTCTGATGATAAATGTCGTTTTTTATTATTGTTAATATTTTGCATGCATAACGTTTTTTTTTCTTTAAGGCTGAATGATCTGAAAAGAATCAGAGTTTTTAAATCATTCAGAGTTGATTTTATTTTGAAATAAAAACTTTCAGGTGTTCACATGACCTCCCTCTGCTCCTCTTTCTTTCAGATCCACAGAAGAAGAGAGACGAGGTCGGAAAGCTCAGAGGGAGAGGAGGAGGTCAGTGCTCTTCTTCCTCCTCCTCCTCTTCCTCTTTCTCCTCTCTAAGCTAACGCACTGTATCGTTTCAGGGCAACTCCACTGAAACCAGCGATGAAGAGGAGCAGCAGAGAGGAGAGGAGGGAGGAGGAGGAGGAGGAAGAGATGGACAAAAGGATGCTCAGATAAAGGAGGAGAAAGAAAAGGAGGAAGGGGAGGAGGGGAGGGGAGAAATGAAAGATGTGGTGAGCCATGGAGGAGAGGAGGAGAGAGAGAAGGTGAAAGGAGAAAGAGACAAAGAGGAGGAGGAGGAGGTGGTGGAGGAGAATGATGTAGAACAAGACGGTGAAGAAGAAGAGGAAAAGGAGGAGGAAGAGGTAGAAGAGGAAAGTGAGGAGGAGGAGGAGAAAGAAAAGGGAAAAGAAGAAAGAGATAAGGGGGAGAAGGAAGAGGAGGAGGAGGTGGGAGAAGATAAGGAGGAAGATGAAGAGGAGGAGACTAATGATGTAGAACAAGATGATGAAGAAGAGGAGGAAAAGGAGGAGGAAGAGGTAGAAGAGGAAAGTGAGGAGGAGGAGGAGAAAGAAAAGGGAAAAGAAGAAAGAGATAAGGGGGAGCAGGAAGAGGAGGAGGTGGGAGAAGATAAGGAGGAAGATGAAGAGGAGGAGACTAATGATGTAGAACAAGATGATGAAGAAGAGGAGGAAAAGGAGGAGGAAAAAGAACAGGAAGATGGAGAAGAGGAAAGTGAGGAGGAGGAGGAGGAAGATGAAAAGGAGGAGGTGGAAGACCAGGAGAAAGAAATGGAGGGGAGTAAGGGGGAGGAGAATGAAGATGGAAAGGGAGAAAGAGGAGTAGAAAATGAAGGTGAGGAAGAGGAGCAGGAGGAAGGAGAGACAGAAGAAGGAGAGACAGGAGGAGGTGAGACAGAAGAAGAGACAGGAGGAGAGACAGGAGGTGTAGAATTAGGAGGAGGTGAGACAGGAGGAGAGACAGGAGGAGAGACAGGAGTAGGTGAGACAGGGGGAGGTGAGACAGGAGGAGTAGAAGCAGGCGGAGGCGAGACAGGAGGAGAGACAGGAGGAGGTGAGACAGGAGGAGAGACAGGAGGAGAGACAGGAGGAGAAACAGGAGCAGGGACAGGAGGTGAGACAGGAGGAGAGACAGGAGGAGAAACAGGAGCAGGGACAGGAGGTGAGACAGGAGGAGAGACAGGAGGAGAAACAGGAGCAGGGACAGGAGGTGAGACAGGAGGAGAGACAGGAGGAGTAGAACCAGGAGGAGGAGAGACAGGAGCAGGGACAGGAGGAGAGACAGGAGGAGGTGAGACAGGAGCAGAGACAGGAAGAGAGACAGGAGCAGAGGCAGGAGGAGAGACAGGAGGAGGTGAAACAGGAGCAGAGACAGGAGGAGAGACAGGAGGAGGTGAGACAGGAGCAGAGACAGGAGGAGAGACAGGAGGAGTAGAAGCAGGAGGAGGAGAGGCAGAAGGAGGTGAGGTAGGTCGTGTGGAGGCAGGAGGAGTAGAAGCAGGAGGAGGCGAGACAGGAGGTGAGACAGGAGGTGAGACAGGAGGAGGAGAGGCAGAAGGAGGTGAGGCAGGAGGTGTGGAGGCAGGAGGAGTAGCGACAGCGCCTCCTGCTGTTGATGGACCAGAGAAGTTTCTGTTCAGGTGAGACCAAATAAAGTTTGTGAGGTTATCATGTGATCAAAGATGGCCGAAGAGTCCGTTCTCAGGTCAGGTCACATGACCCTGAGTCAGAGTCAGAGCCAGGTCAGGGCACCTGCATCCAGGTCTTTATCAAGTCTGGGTTACCTGAGGACCAGTCAAGTCCCTGTTACCTGAGTCTGAGTCTAGACCAAGTCAAAGTAGCTTTGGTGTAATGATTCTGTCACAGCGCCCTCCAGTGGACAGTGAAGGTAATGACATTATAATGATATGTATCCCTCTGTTCCGCAGGTCACATGACACCACAGAACCAATCAAATGAGAGGATTCAACTCTGGATGACTTGATCCATTCTCTATTTTTTCAAGTTTTGTAAGAGTTCAGGTTTCTGTAACTTCCTGTTTGGGATTCTTTCAAAATAAAAGCCTGTCTCTTCATAAAAACATTGGTCTTTTCCTGGATGTGCTCTCTCATCATTTCCTGTTAATTCACCTGCATGACGTTCATCACATGTAAGTCTTCCTCTGTGAGCCCAGGTGTGGTCATGTGACCTGAGAGGGGGCGTGGCCATCAGGTGTTTCCAGGTTAAACTGAGCTGTTTATTCTGTTTCTCTGCTTTTTTTAAATGTGATGTAGAAATACGACATGAAACTCCTCCACACACACTTTAATCACAACCAGCCCCACCAGACACACCCGCCAAATTAAGAGTCTGTCTGCCAGCTCGTTAAGGAGCTTTAACGAGACTTTTTCCCGCTTTTATAGCTGATGATGCGAGCCAGCCAAGAAAAACGACAACAGACTGAAAACAAACCTTCAAATGTTTAATTAAATCATTAAAAGCAAAACCCAGACACACACCGCTGTGTATGTGTGTGTGTGTTCATCATCGCTGTGTGTATGTGTGTGTCTTGTGTATATCCCGGCTCAGCCCGTGGGCGGCGCCCTGCAGAGTCCAGGTGAAGAAGGCGAGCTGTCGTCTGAACCGTTTCTCATCAAAGCTCTCTGGGTCGGAGGTCAACAAGGCCAGGTGCTCAGTGAGCGCGCTCAGAGTGTGGTTGCCACGGCCGTGGATCACATGGCGGAATGGCGTCTCCACCACCGACACATACTGGGACAGGAAGTAGTATTCCACCTGAGGACAGAAACAGGAAGTTGTCATTTCACCTCAGAATTGGAGAAAAAAGCATCAACCCACAGCTAGCAAGAGCTCCTAGCATGAGCTGATGATGAGTGCTGTAAGTCGTAGAGTAACTGGTGTCTAATATTAGCAGTTGGGTTAACCATGTTTAATGCTAGCTGTGGTGTTAGCCGTGTTTACTGTTTTCATTGTTTAATGTCAGCAGTGTTTGTACTCTCATGATGTAAAGCTAACAGAATAAGCAGCAGTGTTAGCAGAGTTTAACATTAGGTTAGGTTAGCAGCGTTAAATGTTAGCATTATTCTTAGCAGTGTTTGTACCCCCATGATGTAGAGCTATAAACATTAGCTCTTATGTAAGCAGTGGATATACTTTCTGTGTTTAGAGCTAACAGTATATGCGTTAGCTGTGTTTGGTGCTAGCAGTTGTGTTGGTAGTCTATGTAACCTGATGTAATGATAACAGTATTAGCGGTGGTTTAAGCAGTATTTGATCTTAGCAGTATATAATAGTACTGTTTGTACCCTCTTGATGTAAAGCTAGCAGTATAAGCAGTAGCGTTAGCAGTATTTGGTCTTAGCAGTGTATATTAGCATTATTAGTACTTTCTTCATGTTAAGCTAACAATATTAGCAGAAGTGTTAGCAATATTTGATCTTAGCACTGTTGGCAGTTTACTTTTTTGTAAAGCTAACAATATAAGCAGTAGTGTTAGCATTATTTGATCTGAGCAGTGAATTTAAGCTGTGTTTGTACACTCTTAATGGAAAGCTAACAGTATTAGCAGTAGTGTTTGCAGTATTTGATCTAAGCAGTGAATATTTGCTGTGTTTGTACACTCTTCATTTGACGCTAGCAGTTTTAGCTGTAGCATTAGTTGTGTTTGATCTAAGCAGTATATATTAGCATTGTTTGTACTTTCTTGATGTAAAGCTAACAGTATTAGCAGTAGTGTTAGCAGTTTTTATTCTTCTCAGTGTATATAAGCTGTATTTGTACCCACTTGGTGTAAAGCTTGCAGTATTAGCATTAGCATAAGCAGGATTTCATCTAAGCATTGTATATTACCAGTGCTTGTACCATCTTGATGTATAGCTAGCAGTATTAGCAGTAGTGTTAGCAGTAATTGATCTAAGCAGTGTATATACGCATTGTATGGACTATTTTGATGTATTGCTAACAGTATTAGCATGAGTGTTAGCAGTATTTGATCTAAGCATTGTATATAATCATTGTTTGTACCCTCTTGATGTTAAGCTAGCTAACAGTATTAGCAGTAGTGTTAGCAGTATTTGATCTTAGCCGTGTAAATTGGCATTGTTTATACCTTCCTGATGTTAAGCTAACAGTATTAGCAGTAGTGTTAGCAGTATTAAAACTTTGCAGTGTTTATTTGCATTGTTTGTACTTTCTTGATGTTAAGCTAACAGTATTAACAGTATTAAGTTACAGTGGTCGTGTTAGCAGTGTTTGTACCTTCATGGACTTAAGCTAACAATGGTAGCTGTGTTTTTACTCTAACAGTTTGAAACTACCCGTTTAAAGTCTGGTGTTAGCATTATTTGGTGTTAGCCTTAGTGTTAGCGGTGTTTGTACCCTCATGATGTGGTTGTTGTAGGAGCGGGCAGTGGTGGGGTCGTGCATGTCGCTGTAGTCGATGGCTCTCTGCAGCGTCTCGGCGGCTCGGCTGTAGTCTCCTCTGGCGCTGAACAGCCACTGAGGGAACAAACCTCTGGACTGGACACACAGAAAACACCATGTTTACAAAAACATCGTCTGCAAACAAACATTATTCTACAACAGGACAGGAAGAGACAGCGTACCTGCAGCTCTGCAGAGTGTTTGTTGAGCTGAGCGCTAAACTGCAGAACCGTCTGAGCGTAGGAGGTGATACGAAGCGGCAGGATGTGGTCGTGAGCCAATCGCAAAACCATCTCCCCCACCAGCTCCCCTAAGCTCCGCCCCGTCATCCCAAGACGACCTCCCAGCACTTCCTGTAGGCGGGACGCGGTGTCCATCGGCGTGTTGACAAACGGGTAAGTTCGCTCCTGGAGAGACACACATCAACCTGAGATAAAGACACCTGTACACCTGTGCCTGATGAAATCACATAGCAAAAAGAGTGTGTGTGTGAGTGTGTGTGTGTGTGTGACCTCAGTAAACCTGAGCTCCACAGCTGGTACCCCTGCAAACGCCGTGAAGCTGTACGCTCCGCTGTTCAGGTAGAGCGGCTTCATGCTGCAGAGACAAACAGAACGAGGAGTGATCTGGTCAGCAGGGGGAGCTCTCTGTGTTTTGGGAATGTGTGTGTGTGAGTGTGTGTGTGTGTGTCTCACATCCTCCAGCTGCCTCCGTCTCTCTCCGCCTGGCTGTAGATGGTCTGACCTGCGTGTTTAGGATGCTCCACCTGTCAAACACTGCATGTGTTAATATCAAACATAACAGGAAGTGACATCACTGATGATCAGGATGCGACACAGCGACGAGGAAACACTCACCTGTCTGATGGCAGCGTCCAGCAGGTCGATGAGGAGAGGACTGCTGCTGGCAGACAGGACCTCATCACCTGCAGACAGACACAGAATGAAACACAGGTGTTTACGTCTTCATGAATCTGATTGGCTGACCAAAGTGTGCTGTGATTGGCTGGGAGCTGTGTTACCCATGATGGCCTGGTCCAGGCTGAAGTAAGCCACAGCCTTCAGGTGGAGCATGGACAGGTAGCCCTGGCAAACAAAGGTCAAAGGTCACCTTGCTATCACACAAACACAACGTGGCCGCTCTTCTTCTGTGGTGTTTAATGTGCCTTCTCTGCTCTCTGATTGGACGAACCTCCAGCCACTCAGTCGCACCGACGTTCCCGAAATCTCCAGCATCCCAGCTGACGAAAAGCAAACTGCGTCTTGGACTGAAACCTGCACACGCAGTCGATTCATTACCTCCTGACGCCTCCGTGAGTCACATGACTGATTCCAAACCCAGGTGAGCAGGTGAGTCTTACCGTTCTTCACCATGGCGGTGAAGGTTCGAGCCAGCTCCAGGAGGATCGCAGTTCCAACGCCAGACTTAACGGCTCCTGGACTGAGCGAGTCCCTCTGAGCGCCCAGGATGATGTACTGGTCTGTCAGAGGGGCTGGGGTTAGTATTGGTCTCTGGGGGGTCATGTGACCGTGTCTCTGAGATCAGGTGATACCTGGCTCGACTCGGCCATCCAGAGAGGAGAATACGTTGTTGAGCAGGACGGGCGTCATCACGTTGTGGACGGACATCTTGACTCGGCGTCCGGAGTTGAACTCTGGACCGACCACGCAGCGGACGTACGGCAGCCGGATCCACCATGACGGAGGACAGGACGGTCCTGATAGCCGGCTGAGACAAAGGGATGTGCAGTGAGGGTCACAAAACACCTGGACAGGTGAGGAGGGGCGGGGCCTACCTGAGCAGCTTGGAAGCGACAGTGGCGCTGATCGGCAGAACTGGAATGGTTGGCAGGCCGGAGGACTGGACTGGAGGGAACTGGGTGTGATTGAAGGAGGGAAAACCAGGGGTGAACGGGTCACCTGACCCCAAGTGGACCTGTGATTGGATGAGACGAAGGAAGATGCTGATTGGTCAAAAGCAGCAGAATGTAGAAGACCATGTGTATGTGTGTGTGTGTGTGTGTGTGTGTTACATGCTCAGACACAGCGGTGTGTGTGCTCAGTCCAAGGCGTCGAGGGTCTTGCGGCAGGTCAGCAGGGTCAGGGTAGATCAAAGCTCCGCCCGCGCCATAACTCTCAGCCAACCGTACCTTCTCAGCGAAACTGGCCCCTCCCCCTACACGCATCACCACCACGCTGCCATCGACAGACACGCCCGCGCTCTTCAGCCATTTGAAGTCCTGAGGTCGCCCGTAGTTTGCGTAGACCATGCCCCCCTACAGAACCAGACAGGTCAGGACACCTGGGTGGGTTACCATGGTGACATACAACCAGTGCGTCCGTCTCACCGTGACGGTCCCTGAGGCACTGTATGGACAGAAGTCAGACGGGTTCAGAGGGATCTGCTCTGACACCTGTCCTGCAGAGTCCACCAGCCACAGAGAGCTCCTCTGAGACCTGCAGGACAACAGGAAGACGATCAGGGGACAGGTGCATCCTGAAACACCCATCGCCCCCTGCCTACCTGTGCGGGAACTGCAGCGTGGCGTACAAAGACTCGACCCAGGTGTGATCCATTTTCAGGTTTCTGAAGCGTCCAAGGATCTCCGAGGCCAACGACGTCCCCTCAGGGGAACCTGGAGGATGACTCGCTCGGCTGACTCGGCTGATTGGACGAAAAGAGACAGACTCGTGTATCAGGGACTATTTAGTGTGGCGGATGGATCTGTGCGTCGTGGATCACCTGACTGTGTTGAAGATGTCTTCCTCCTGCAGCAGCCTCTTCATCATCTCCCTCAGGTGCCCCAGGTAAAGCCCCGCCCCTCCCTCTGCAGGTTTAGCCACATTTCCTGGATGGCTCCTGTCCTCTTGCCCCTCCTCTTTGGAGAAATGGTACCGCCCACTAAAGAGAACGTAGGCCAATAAGAATGCTGCAAGAGAGAAAGGCCACGCCCACTTTAGCTGAAAGAAACCATCCAACCTCTCAGGTGTGTGTGAAGTGTGTGTTTACCTGCTGTGAAGGTAACGACCCCACCGACACACAGTAACGCACACGTTCTGCATTTACCACGACGCTGCCCTTGCATCAACTCTGTGATGTCATTGCTAAGCCCCGCCTCTGCTTCCTCCTCCGCCTCTGGTGCCACAAACCTCAGCTCCACCCTGCCAGCTCCTCCCCCTTCAAACTCCTCGTCAGGTTGTGGTCGCTGGGGGAGGAAGAGCAAGAGGTGTCACCTTCACTACAGGTAAGAAGGGGCGGAGCATGTTGGTGGATCACCTGTTTCACCTGTCTCAGGCGTGTCCTGATGGTGTCCATGTTGACCACAGGTGGTTTGAGAGAGGATTTCACCACAGCTTCCTTAAAGTGAGGACAGAAACATTAAAGCGCCCCCTGCTGGCTGTCTGCAGTATAACTCATAAGCCCCGCCCCCTCCATGTTAACGGATGGGACGTGAATCAAACTGTAAAATCCAAATCCAGATGTTTGTAAACACGGCTTCTACTAGAGCTCGGGGCAGTGACGTATGGAAGAAAAAATAAGAGATACTGCAGTACACCACTCCACCAGTAGGGGGCTGTAAACCTGTAATAACAGCAGAATGTTGAGCTCACCTGTTCCCTTCACGTTCAGTCAATCTGCAGGTTAGTTCCATGTCATTAAACCTTCAAACCTGTTTCACCTGATGAGCAGAATCAGTCGTCCTCTGAGTTTGTATCAATCATAAAATAATAAAAACAAAGCACTGGTCTCTACGCTCAGACTCGTCGACGCAGTCTGAATCTGTTCTCCTCCACGTCAGCTGATCCTCTCAGCCCGCTGTGATTGGTTCATGAGAGGGTCAGAGGTCAGCGTGTGTTTGATCTGCTTTACTTTATTAACAGTGTGTAAACACACACACACACACACTCTTACGTCAGATTTCTGTGTGAAACAGGTCAGGACATCAGAGCTGGAGTTTGACAGAGGGGGCGTTCACACCAGGTCTCTTTATCTGAAAATAACATGTTTCACTCTGCACAGTCATTTGTCTGTCAGAAATAAAAATAACCTGTCTGTAGTTTTCAGAAAACTACTTTTCACATCAGTTAAAGACGATGGTTTTAAACTCTGTGTGGTGTACGTCTGTTCTGTACGGAAGCGTATTGCATTCACTTATAGAAGGAAAAAAAACAACTCGTGTTTTCAGAGAAATTTATTCTTCGTTTTTTTTTTTTTTGTGGTAAATAATTTTGTTTTTCCAATTCATATTTTTATTGGTTTGTTTTTTGTTATAATTATTATATTGTTTTTTTTTATGGTAATTAATTTATGTTTTTCTGATTAACATTTTTAATTGGTTTGATTTCTGTTATATAATAATTTTTTGTTTTTATGAGTATTTTTTTTTCTGTTTTCAGATTTCTTATTTCCTGTTTTTACGAGTAATTTTTCCTGAAGTTCTGAGATACTTCAAAATCCAGCGAGAACCTCCAACCTGCTGTTTTTCATGGTAATTTTTTCCTCCTGTTTCTGTAAGTAATTTTTTGTGGTAATTAATTTTCTTTTTCTGATTAATATTTTTTAATTGGTTTGTTTTTGTTGTAATTATTTTTGTTTTTATGATAATTTTTTTTATGTTTCAGATTACTTTTTTCCTGTTTTTATGAGTAGTTTTTTTTCCTGAAGTATAGAGATACTTAGAAATCCTGCAAGAACCTTCAACCTGCTGTTTTTCATGGTAATTTTTTCCTCCTGTTTCTGTGAGTAATTTTTTGTTTTTCTGATTAATATTTTTATTGGTGTGTTTTTTGTTGTAATTATTTCTGTTTTTATG
Organism: Halichoeres trimaculatus; assembly: GCF_033239565.1. Taxonomy (NCBI): domain Eukaryota; kingdom Metazoa; phylum Chordata; class Actinopteri; order Labriformes; family Labridae; genus Halichoeres; species Halichoeres trimaculatus. The sequence continues at coordinate 23,146,806 of NW_027437200.1, forward strand.
AGTATTTTTTTTTCTGTTTTCAGATTTCTTTTTTCCCATTTTTAGGAGTAATTTTTTTTCCTGAAGTATCGTGCTACTTCGAAATCCCGTGAGAACCTCCAACCTGCAGACGACTCCCGTGAATGTGTGGTGGCTCCTGTGTCCTGCACGGATCAGAGATCCTGTTCGGCACATATATGCCTTATCCCTAACTTTCTACTGGTCCGTACCGGGTCAATAAAGGTAAGGTATTAGCCACACACAGGATATGATACCCTTGTTATGATTTCAACTTTATACTTATATTCTATATAAACTTATTGTTCAATGTAATACTTAAGGAATAGACAGAGATGTGGCATTAAAAAAATGCATTGCTTCTACATTGGAAAGCCGGTAGAAAAAAATTACTCCCAAAAACAGGAAAAAAGTAATCTGAAAACAGAAAAAATTACTCATAAAAACAGAAATAATTATAACAAAAAACAAACCAATACAAAAATATTAATCAGAAAAACAAAATTAATTACCACAAAAAACAAACAAACCAAAGAATAAATTTCTCTGAAAAACCTGAGTTGTTTTTTTTCTTCAAGTGAATGCAATATGCTTCTGTAGTTCTGTAACATTTTCCCAGTGAGACTCACCAACAGCTCGTGTGTCTGTGTGAAAATGAGATGAAGGTGCAGAGTTGAACCACTAGAGGGCAGTGTGAGCTCTTGTATCAAACAACAGATGTTATGCTGGGCACTAAGTTTGCAGTGCAGAGGACTCAGGCTCAAATCTATCAAATCCATGAAATAACTGCTCCAACTCTGCTGGAGAAATTTCCAGAAACTCTTCTTTTTTTTTTTTTATTTAGAACAAATTATAAAAACAATAATGGTCAGAATGAAACGTCTGAAATGACCAAAGCTGTGTTAATGTGGATATGTAAGAGGTGTTTTCTATGGAGTAGTGAGAGTGCCAAATCACGAAAATAAATTATAAAAGAAGAAAATAAATAAATAATTTAAATGAGAATCTATAAAATAATAAATTAATTAATTTAAAAAGTATATAATAATCTATAAAAGAATAATTGTAAACATGAATTCATAAATAAATTTATAAATAATCTATTAAAAATAAATTAATAAATAAATTGTATAAAAATCCATAAAAGAAAAGGCTGATAAAAGTATTACTATAAAGACGAATCAAAAAATAAATAGAAAAGGGCTTAATAAAAAAATAAAGAAAGCACATTTTTCCTTCGCTTTTAAAGTGACATTATTATGTGATTTAAGTACTTTTGTTTATTTTTCTTCATATTTATACTTTTATTAGCCATTGATTTTAAGGCTTTATTCTTTGATTAATATCACTTCATATAGCTACTTTCTTTCTTTCTTTTTTTTTCATTATTCATTTACTTATTTATTTATTTATTAAGCACTTTTCTATTTATTTTTTTATTTTTCTTTATATTTCTGTTTTTAATCAGCCTTTTCTTTTGTGGATTCTAATATGATTTATTTATTAATTCATTATTTATTCATTCTTTCATAGATTCTTATATTTCTTTTTATTTAGTTATTTATTATTTTATAGATTCTTATATAATTTATTTATTAATTCATTTTTTTATTATTTCATTATTTCCTAGATTCTTATATTATTTATTCAGTAATTCATTTTTTATCTATTCTTTCATGGATTCTTATATTTTTTATTTATTAATTTATTCTTTCAAAGCTTGTTTAGTTGATGTTGTTGTTTTGGGCTGGCTTATTCTAGATTAGATTATTAGATCATTTGTCAGGTGTGTATTTTTAAAGTGTGTAACGCTCACACTCTGATATGAGACTCGGCCATCCAGAGAGGAGAATACGTTGTTGAGCAGGACGGGCGTCATCACGTTGTGGACGGACATCTTGACTCGGCGTCCGGAGTTGAACTCTGGACCGACCACGCAGCGGACGTACGGCAGCCGGATCCACCATGACGGAGGACAGGACGGTCCTGATAGCCGGCTGAGACAAAGGGATGTGCAGTGAGGGTCACAAAACACCTGGACAGGTGAGGAGGGGCGGGGCCTACCTGAGCAGCTTGGAAGCGACAGTGGCGCTGATCGGCAGAACTGGAATGGTTGGCAGGCCGGAGGACTGGACTGGAGGGAACTGGGTGTGATTGAAGGAGGGAAAACCAGGGGTGAACGGGTCACCTGACCCCAAGTGGACCTGTGATTGGATGAGACGAAGGAAGATGCTGATTGGTCAAAAGCAGCAGAATGTAGAAGACCATGTGTATGTGTGTGTGTGTGTGTGTGTGTGTTACATGCTCAGACACAGCGGTGTGTGTGCTCAGTCCAAGGCGTCGAGGGTCTTGCGGCAGGTCAGCAGGGTCAGGGTAGATCAAAGCTCCGCCCGCGCCATAACTCTCAGCCAACCGTACCTTCTCAGCGAAACTGGCCCCTCCCCCTACACGCATCACCACCACGCTGCCATCGACAGACACGCCCGCGCTCTTCAGCCATTTGAAGTCCTGAGGTCGCCCGTAGTTTGCGTAGACCATGCCCCCCTACAGAACCAGACAGGTCAGGACACCTGGGTGGGTTACCATGGTGACATACAACCAGTGCGTCCGTCTCACCGTGACGGTCCCTGAGGCACTGTATGGACAGAAGTCAGACGGGTTCAGAGGGATCTGCTCTGACACCTGTCCTGCAGAGTCCACCAGCCACAGAGAGCTCCTCTGAGACCTGCAGGACAACAGGAAGACGATCAGGGGACAGGTGCATCCTGAAACACCCATCGCCCCCTGCCTACCTGTGCGGGAACTGCAGCGTGGCGTACAAAGACTCGACCCAGGTGTGATCCATTTTCAGGTTTCTGAAGCGTCCAAGGATCTCCGAGGCCAACGACGTCCCCTCAGGGGAACCTGGAGGATGACTCGCTCGGCTGACTCGGCTGATTGGACGAAAAGAGACAGACTCGTGTATCAGGGACTATTTAGTGTGGCGGATGGATCTGTGCGTCGTGGATCACCTGACTGTGTTGAAGATGTCTTCCTCCTGCAGCAGCCTCTTCATCATCTCCCTCAGGTGCCCCAGGTAAAGCCCCGCCCCTCCCTCTGCAGGTTTAGCCACATTTCCTGGATGGCTCCTGTCCTCTTGCCCCTCCTCTTTGGAGAAATGGTACCGCCCACTAAAGAGAACGTAGGCCAATAAGAATGCTGCAAGAGAGAAAGGCCACGCCCACTTTAGCTGAAAGAAACCATCCAACCTCTCAGGTGTGTGTGAAGTGTGTGTTTACCTGCTGTGAAGGTAACGACCCCACCGACACACAGTAACGCACACGTTCTGCATTTACCACGACGCTGCCCTTGCATCAACTCTGTGATGTCATTGCTAAGCCCCGCCTCTGCTTCCTCCTCCGCCTCTGGTGCCACAAACCTCAGCTCCACCCTGCCAGCTCCTCCCCCTTCAAACTCCTCGTCAGGTTGTGGTCGCTGGGGGAGGAAGAGCAAGAGGTGTCACCTTCACTACAGGTAAGAAGGGGCGGAGCATGTTGGTGGATCACCTGTTTCACCTGTCTCAGGCGTGTCCTGATGGTGTCCATGTTGACCACAGGTGGTTTGAGAGAGGATTTCACCACAGCTTCCTTAAAGTGAGGACAGAAACATTAAAGCGCCCCCTGCTGGCTGTCTGCAGTATAACTCATAAGCCCCGCCCCCTCCATGTTAACGGATGGGACGTGAATCAAACTGTAAAATCCAAATCCAGATGTTTGTAAACACGGCTTCTACTAGAGCTCGGGGCAGTGACGTATGGAAGAAAAAATAAGAGATACTGCAGTACACCACTCCACCAGTAGGGGGCTGTAAACCTGTAATAACAGCAGAATGTTGAGCTCACCTGTTCCCTTCACGTTCAGTCAATCTGCAGGTTAGTTCCATGTCATTAAACCTTCAAACCTGTTTCACCTGATGAGCAGAATCAGTCGTCCTCTGAGTTTGTATCAATCATAAAATAATAAAAACAAAGCACTGGTCTCTACGCTCAGACTCGTCGACGCAGTCTGAATCTGTTCTCTTCTGTAGTTCTGTAACATTTTCCCAGTGAGACTCACCAACAGCTCGTGTGTCTGTGTGAAAATGAGATGAAGGTGCAGAGTTGAACCACTAGAGGGCAGTGTGAGCTCTTGTATCAAACAACAGATGTTATGCTGGGCACTAAGTTTGCAGTGCAGAGGACTCAGGCTCAAATCTATCAAATCCATGAAATAACTGCTCCAACTCTGCTGGAGAAATTTCCAGAAACTCTTCTTTTTTTTTTTTTATTTAGAACAAATTATAAAAACAATAATGGTCAGAATGAAACGTCTGAAATGACCAAAGCTGTGTTAATGTGGATATGTAAGAGGTGTTTTCTATGGAGTAGTGAGAGTGCCAAATCACGAAAATAAATTATAAAAGAAGAAAATAAATAAATAATTTAAATGAGAATCTATAAAATAATAAATTAATTAATTTAAAAAGTATATAATAATCTATAAAAGAATAATTGTAAACATGAATTCATAAATAAATTTATAAATAATCTATTAAAAATAAATTAATAAATAAATTGTATAAAAATCCATAAAAGAAAAGGCTGATAAAAGTATTACTATAAAGACGAATCAAAAAATAAATAGAAAAGGGCTTAATAAAAAAATAAAGAAAGCACATTTTTCCTTCGCTTTTAAAGTGACATTATTATGTGATTTAAGTACTTTTGTTTATTTTTCTTCATATTTATACTTTTATTAGCCATTGATTTTAAGGCTTTATTCTTTGATTAATATCACTTCATATAGCTACTTTCTTTCTTTCTTTTTTTTTCATTATTCATTTACTTATTTATTTATTTATTAAGCACTTTTCTATTTATTTTTTTATTTTTCTTTATATTTCTGTTTTTAATCAGCCTTTTCTTTTGTGGATTCTAATATGATTTATTTATTAATTCATTATTTATTCATTCTTTCATAGATTCTTATATTTCTTTTTATTTAGTTATTTATTATTTTATAGATTCTTATATAATTTATTTATTAATTCATTTTTTTATTATTTCATTATTTCCTAGATTCTTATATTATTTATTCAGTAATTCATTTTTTATCTATTCTTTCATGGATTCTTATATTTTTTATTTATTAATTTATTCTTTCAAAGCTTGTTTAGTTGATGTTGTTGTTTTGGGCTGGCTTATTCTAGATTAGATTATTAGATCATTTGTCAGGTGTGTATTTTTAAAGTGTGTAACGCTCACACTCTGATATGAGACAGAAGAAAAGGAGACCTCCAATAAAAACCCGAGTCAGTTTTCTGAAGGTTTATTGATGTGAGAAAAAGTTTGAGCAGAAATCTGTAAAAGGAAGAATCAGACGTCCCAGCAGCCCCAAAGCTCCAACCACGGCTCCACCCTGATCAGACAGCAGAGGTACTGATCCTCCACACATTCATTCACTAAGGAAAGCAGCACACTGAGGGAAGCAGAGTCCACATCCAGAGCCCACACTGACCCTGATCCACTGCTGACCAGGACCAGGGTCAGACCAGCAGAGCAGCAGAGAAGCAGGTGTTCAGACAGGCCAGCAGGTGGCAGCACTGAGGGCTGCTGAGCCCAAAACACAGGAAGCTGATTTTTTTCTTCTTCTGACACAACCCAGGACCAGGACTAGACCCAGGACCAGGGCCCAGACTGGGATCAGTCAGTGGTAGGAACCAGAGTCCTTCCTGCATCGAGAAGAAAGAGACAGGGTCAACGAGGACTACAGAAACCACATCTTTACTACTGCTCTGAACTGGTTTGGACTGGGTCTACTGGTCTGTAGTGGTCTCAGACTGGGTCTACTGGTCTGTAGTGGTCTCAGACTTTGTCTACTGGTCTGTAGTGGTCTCAGACTAGGTCTACTGGTCTGTTGTGGTCTCAGACTGGGTGTACTGGTCTGAAGTGGTCTCAGACTGAGTCTACTGGTCTGTAGTGGTCTCAGACTAGGTCTACTGGTCTGTTGTGGTCTCAGACTGGGTCTACTGGTTTTTAGTGGTCTCAGACTGGGTCTACTGGTCTGTAGTGGTCTCAGACTGGGTCTACTGGTCTGTAGTGGTCTCAGACTAGGTCTACTAGTCTGTAGTGGTCTCAGACTAGGTCTACTGGTATGTAGTGGTCTCAAACTGGGTCTACTGGTCTGTAGTGGTCTCAGACTGGGTGTACTGGTCTTACTTCTGGTCTTGCTCTTGAAGTAGATGAATCCAGCCAGAGACAAGACCAGACCCAGGATCAGTCCTGAGGCCCCGATGGCGATCTTGTTCCTCTCAGACTCAGGCATGGACGGGTCTGAGGACAGACAGGTGGAGAGACAGACAGGTGAGCAGACAGACAGGTGAGCAGACAGACAGGTGAGCAGACAGACAGACAGGTGAGCAGACTGACAGGTGAGCAGACAGACAGGTGAGCAGACAGACAGGTGAGCAGACAGACAGGTGGAGAGACAGACAGGTGAGCAGACAGACAGGTGAGCAGACAGACAGACAGGTGAGCAGACAGACAGGTGAGCAGACAGACAGACAGGTGGAGAAACAGACAGACAGACAGGTGAGCAGACAGACAGGTGAGCAGACTGACAGACAGACAGGTGAGCAGACAGACAGATAGGTGAGCAGACAGACAGACAGGTGAGCAGACAGACAGATAGGTGAGCAGACAGTCAGAAAGGTGAGCAGACAGACAGACAGGTGAGCAGACAGACAGGTGAGCAGACAGACAGGTGAGCAGATAGACAGGTGAGCAGACAGACAGACAGGTGAGCAGACAGACAGGTGAGCAGACAGACAGACAGGTGAGCAGACAGACAGGTGAGCAGACAGACAGACAGGTGAGCAGACAGACAGGTGAGCAGACAGACAGGTGAGCAGACAGACAGGTTCTTACCCCAGTCTAGAAGCAGAGGTTTGCTCAGGCTGACGTGCTCCACCTTACACGTGATCTTCTCTCCAGACCTGATCCAACAGAAAAGACCAGATCAGAGACTCTGGGACACCAAATACTGGACCTGGACCCTAACTGATCTGGATCAGCCTGAGCCTGGTTCATAAACTGATTCTACGTCAGCTCAAAGGTGCTCTGTCCTCTAACTGGACCTGGAGTTAAAAATCATTTAGACCTGGACCTGGACCTGGACTTGGAGCTGGACTCACTGTGGCGTGTACTCCAGGTGGGAGTGGATCTGGTAGTACCAGTCCCCGTCTGCCATCTCCTCAGTGGAGGTGACCCCAGAGGTGATCTGGTCCCCGTTCCTGAGCCAGCTGACTCTGATGAACTTGGGGTAGAAGTCGTAGACGGAGCAGACCAGCATGGCAGGATGTCCACCAGCAGGGGGCGTCTCAGAGTGCAGCCTGGCAGAGGGTGGAGCTGCAGACACAGTCAGATTATCAGCACTGATCAGAGCTTCATGAGCCAACCACGGAGGAGCTTTCAGAGTCACACTTTGACAGGAAGTCATGTTTCAAAGTTTCAAAGCTTCATCACACGCAGAAAACAGGATGCTCCTATATTCAGGTCAATACGGTAAAAGCTCGAAAGTCAGAGTCCAGAAAGGCTCTGGACCGGACTTTCTGCTCCCTGCTCTCTGCTGGCTGCAGTAGCTCACTGTGAGCAGCAGGCTGCGCCAGAGAGCTGTGTGTGAGAGCTGTGTGTGAGAGCTGTGTGTGAGAGCTGTGTGTGAGAGCTGTGTGTGTGAGAGCTGTGTGTGAGAGCTGTGTGTGTGAGAGCTGTGTGTGAGAGCTGTGTGTGTGAGAGCTGTGTGTGAGAGCTGTGTGTGAGAGAGCTGTGTGTGAGAGCCGTGTGTGAGAGCTGTGTGTGTGAGCTGTGTGTGTGAGAGCTGTGTGTGAGAGCTGTGTGTGTGAGCTGTGTGTGAGAGCTGTGTGTGAGCTCTTCCTGACAGCTGCTGCTGTCTCCAGCTGCAGACTCTGATCTGGATGACTGAGTGGAGAAAGTCCATCCTGACTCTAGAAGTGGATCTGGATCAGTCAGCTGGAGACAGAGGAGGACTCCTCCAGCTGTCAGTCAACACACCTCAACACCTCAGTCCTGAAAGCAGCTCCCAACACACTCTGCTCATGGTTCATATGTTCACACACACACTGAGGATGGATGTTGTGTGATGTCACTCAAACATGAACTCACCTGATTTAGGCAGAATGTTACTGTAGTAGAGCCCAATGTTGTGTTGACAGTATCTGATCTCTTCAGCTCTCATTGAGCTCAGGATTGAAGTGTCGTTGTTCATCCTTTCTGCGTTCTTCACACCGAACTCAGTGTATCCAACAAATTTTCCCAAACTGCTGCTGAACCTGAGGTACTCCAGCCCGTTGAAGTAATATGAGTAGGTGTACTCGATGTCTTTTACATCAGTTGAGTTAAACTCACAATGGCCGATTTCAACTTCCATGGTTCCATCTGCAGAACAAACACAGTGATCACTGTTTAACCCTCAGAGACTGAACACTGAGCTCAGCAGGTGTGTGTGTGTGTGTGTGTGTGTGTGTGTGTGTGTGTGTGTGTGTGTGTGTGTGTGTGTGTGTGTGTGTGTGTGTGTGTGTGTGTGTGTGTGTGTGTGTTACCTGTGGAGCTCAGCATGAAGCTGAAGAGCAGACAGACGCTGAGTAAAGTTGGAGCCATGATCCTCTGCTGTCTTCACAAACTGTGACACACTCTGACTGAGAGCTGCTCTAAAAACCAGAGAGCTGCATCACATGACCACCATCACCTGTTACCAGGCAGACAACACTCAGCCTGCTCTGCTGCTGACACACACACACACACACACACACACACACACACACACACACACACACACACACACACACACACACACACACACACACACACACACACACACAAAGAGAGAGAAATAAAGAAAGGGAAGTCCCCTGTGTGACTGTCCTTATCATGGAGTAAAGTAAACTAATCTTCATGTTCAGGTGTGTTAACCTGACTGACAGACTGATATAAACATAATGTACAGGTCACATCATGTTTTACAGGCTGAGATAGTTTTTCTTGTTATATTTGAGACTTTCATCTTCATGCAGGGCCGGATCTCCCTTTTCACGAATAAAGCGTCTGCTCAGGGCCCCACCACCACTAGGGGGCCCCCGAATTGACTGTGTCTGACCCACAGACTGCCGTTGGTCACCTATCTGACATTACTTGCTTCTGACTAACCTGGCAACCATCCTACACGTCCAGAATTAGTATCCAGAAACAGGTTGTTTGCATGATGCAAACAACCTGTTTCTGGATACCACCCCATCATGGAACGGTTTATGAAGCGTGTTTGTAGTTCTAATTATGCGCATACACAACTCGAGGCAAAGAAGTACAACGAGACACTTCGTGAGGAGGTGTGTGTGTTGTTTACATGACAAGCAGAGTTAGAGGGTGTACCTGTGGTGTTGAGTCGTTCTGCTCTCTGGGAGCTCTTTAGATTCAGTGTGAGCTCTCATGACAGCCGTAAGAACGTGGAGGATAAAACCACGACTGAGTGTTGACAACTTAGAGACTTTAACGTTAACGCAACGTTAAATTACTTTTCAGACTCCTCTTGAGATATTTTTTAAATACGACAACTCTTGTGACTTTTCTGGAGTTTAAGTATCTGAGGTTAAGGCGTGTTTTGATTTTGAGGTGGCATGTTGAAACTAGCAATGTAACCTTCAGCTTTAATGATGTTTGAAATGGGAAACAGCCTCATTCTTTCAGGTTTTCATGATGATACATGACACAACTGATCAAGAATAATCTGTTAATAGTGGATTATTAGGGTATATGGTAATCTGGGGTGTTAAAAACAGCAACAATGTACACCGAACACCGCATCCACAAAACCATGATATGAACCCAACAGTGTATTTTGTGAACTGGTCTGTCCCTACTCCATCACACACTTCAGTTAGAGCATCCTGTCTCTTATAGAGCTCCTGAGAGCAGTGAGTGTGTGTTGAAATTTTCAGTTAGCAAACCAAAAGCAATTCAATAATACTTGTTCATGGTAAATTGCACTGATGGCATCTTTAAACCCTAAGGTGCAAATTAATACAAGACCATATCTGTAACAAAGACATAAAACTTGGGAGTTCTTATGGTGCGGCCACACCAAACGCGAATTTGCGGCGCGATCACATACAAAGTCAATGCAAAGACGCGTTTAGCCGCCGATTCGCCTCGGGCGGCGCGATTCGCGCGTTTGGCGCATCACGTTTGGAGCGTTCACGCGTTTGGGCGGTAGACGCGAATTCGCTCGAGTTCAAAATATTCCCCCACGACGTCATTGTTTTGACAACATTGGGGGGCAACTGCTGCCTGCTCCGGCTCCAACTCCGCCGGAGGATGGAGGAGAAAACAATCTGTGTGGTGTGTCATCATCCAGAGTTATACGATACGACGTGTGTACTCTACAGAGACCGGGAAAAAAGGATCAGGCTTGGTTGAAAGTCTCTGAGGAGACAGGTTTTGAATGTAAGTTCTGAAAACATTCGTTCCCAGCTGGATCTGCCTGCACGGGTCATCACTGAGTCCGACTGTGTTTTCCTCAGCGGAGTTTTGAGCCTGATAGAGAGGAGGGAGGAGCGGGGCAGGGGCAGAGCCAGGGAAAAGATGGAAGTTCTCTGTGCTCCTCTCTTTCCTCCACCCCTTCATTATCCCCAGGGAGACCTCCGGGAACATAGGTCGGGGGTTCTGGTGGTCGGGGGTTCGGGTGGTCGGAGGTTCGGGGGATCGGGGATGAGATCGCAGGGAACAGCCAAGCAGGGCTGGTGTATTACCAGGGAGAGGCAGCAGGCATTGATTGTGATCTCCAAAGCTTTCACACACTCTCCTGTCATGCTTTGGAAACCACAGCTCATTGTTTTTCAGATGCTCTTTTGGACTTTCCGTCTTTAAATGAACGAGCTCTCTACTCCGCATGCGCAGTACCGCGCATTCGCGTGTTTGCGCCTCAGCTTGTCAAAAAAGTCCAGCGGCGAGACTCGGGCGTTCACGCGACGCGTGACAGGCCATTCGCGTGAGTAAATTTGCGTGTTCGCGTTTGGTGTGACATTAGGGCATTAGGGTTATGTTGAAGAGGTATAGCATTGTTTATAGTGGATGTGAGAGATTTAGTGTTGGTAATTGATAACCACGTGTGAATGATATAGCATTCATTAACAGAAGTCTGTGCTTCAGTGGAAGGGGGCCCCCAAATGAAATTTGCTTAGGGCCTCATAACCACTTGGGCCGGCTCTGTCTTCAGGTGAAGGTGTCTTCATGACAAAGTTCCTGATTTTCTGATGATGATGATGAACATGAGCAGTGAAATACAACTGTCTCACCTCAGCACTGAAACCCCATCACAGGGACTTAAATAATCCTGGTGAGCTGCAGGTAAAGATGTAATACAAATAGTTATTTAGATTCTGTCTCTGACATAATCATGGCCGTAACCAGCTATGAGGTCACCGAGATCCGGACCTCGGTAAAAATTTCCGAGAAAAAAATAAAAGTAAAACGAGCCCCAATCTGCTCGTCAAACACATAAACACAGGGGAGCTTTTATTTTGAAACCGCGGCATGCAGGAAGTTATCTGACGAAGCCTGTAATCGCAGTGACTTTGAACGCGCTTGACAGGAAGCAGAGAACGACACCGTGAGGTGAGCGACAGATTCTTTATTATTTTACCAACAAGCAGCCCGCTGTAAATGAAGCTGGACCTTCGGGTGTTTTTCACCAACACGATCTGACAGTGTCTTTAAACCTTCATGCAGACAGGTCCGTTATTTTGGGTCTGTGCTGATAGAATAGAATAGAATAGAATAGAATAGAATAGAATAGAATAGAATAGAAAATACTTTATTTATCCCCGAGGGGAAATTCAGGAGTCACCGCAGCATTTAAGAAAACAAAAGTAAGAAAGAGTATAGAAAGTGCAAAAAGGTCCATAAGAAATTAGATGACGACATCCCGTCCACCACTCGTCCACCACTCTCCAGTCCAGCCAGTCTCCACCTCCACAGGGTCCAGGACTGAGCCTCCCCAGTAGTCTGTTCAGTCTCTGTCTCCTGGATCCTGTCTGCTCACAGCAGGCGAAGCTCCTCCAATGTGGCGCCAGCGTCCGATGTCAGCTCCGTCAGCCACGTCCGTGAACAGCACGATGCCGCTGGGTTAGCACAGCTAGCTCATCCATCCCCCGGAGCTAAATCCCACCTTCCCAACAACGATGGATGGAAGGACAGGTCCACGTCGTCACCTCCCAGCTCACATCCGAGAACCAGCACGTCGTCCTCACCTCCTCCTCCTCAGCTCGAGGGAAATCATCAAGCCCTACACTAGTTAGCATTGACATGCTACAGGCTGCTAACAGCTAATTTCACATGTAAACAATGCAGCCATGGTTACATGTAGGATCTCCAGACAAACACAGGAGAAAAGTAGTAAAAAATATCGCCGAGGCCACAAAAAGTTTGGTGTCCGTGACCAACAATGAACCATACAAAGTGATGATCCACTCCAAATACAAAGATGACGAAAAAGAGACAAAAAAATTACAAGAAACGGACGAAGACGAGAGAGCTGCTGCAACAGGCAGCTACTTGGGTAGCGCCTAGCAACGGATACAGCAGGATATCACTCTTTAGAAAGAGGAGGAAGCCGGGGGTTGATCAGAGGTCCAAACCTGCGAAATATTTCAGCAGGATTTAATTAATTTTATTTTACCCCATGGTCTGTGTGAATACTGATTCAGACTGGGTTTAAACCTACTTTAAACGGGTTAAAGACGTTACGGTTAAACTGCCTGATGACAGTTACCCCCGATGCCAGTTTAAAGTGCTGGACTAACCGTTAGGTAACCATGGCAACATACTCAAAGCATACCGTTCAAAAAGTTAAAGCTCATTTTTTATTGATATGTTGACAATACTGATTTAGTTTGCATTTCCATTTTTTCCATCAAATGTGGAATTTTCTGTGCTGCTTTTATGACAAGAACTGACTGTCTCAGTTTTTTAAAACAGATTGTTTTCTTTACAAAACATGTCAAAAAGGTGAGAGAATCTGCTAAGAGTTTCTGGCTTTAAAACAACCAATAATGCTCTAAATAAAAGAATCAGTGGATGGCATCGACTGGTCTGTACCTGTATAACACCAAACTTATAGTTTATTTATATATTTACTTTCATGGGTTAAATTTGCATCGATTACATTGACAGATCATATCACAGCAAAGTAATGTGGGCTTTACTGCAGATAGATAGATAGATAGATAGATAGATAGTTAGATAGATAGATAGATAGATAGATAGATAGATAGATAGATAGATAGATAGATAGATAGATAGATAGATAGATAGTTAGATAGATAGATAGATAGATAGATAGATAGATAGATAGATAGATAGATAGATAGTTAGATAGATAGATAGATAGATAGATAGATAGATAGATAGATAGATAGATAGTTAGATAGATAGATAGATAGATAGATAGATAGATAGATAGATAGATAGATAGATAGATAGATAGTTAGATAGATAGATAGATAGATAGATAGATAGATAGATAGATAGATAGATAGATAGTTAGATAGATAGATAGATAGATAGATAGATAGATAGATAGATAGATAGATAGATAGATAGATAGATAGTTAGATAGATAGATAGATAGATAGATAGATAGATAGATAGATAGATAGATAGATAGATAATTATACAAATATTTACCTACTGCACTCTACTTGGCAGTGTATCTGTTATTTTAGGTGACCTTTTGGTGTGAATTGTGCAAAAACTGATAAAAAGGGATTTTTCCCCTCTTATCTCAAATGTCCATTACTGTTACACTAACAACCCAAAGTAAACTTCCATCATTTCACACTGTATGATTATATGCAGTCTAATATAAAGGAACTTTTAGCTACTACTGCTCAAAACTGATTATATAACATGAGTTTGTGTGCGTGGGTTAGGGTGTGGGTGTGGGTTGGGGGGTCAAGGTCTGGACCTCACCAATTTTGAAACCCTGGTTACGGCCCTGGACATAATCTGTCAGGGTGCGTCAAAGCTCCAAAGTTCCTTCCTTCCTCCATTTGCATCTAAGTCCATCCCACCAGAGATGAAGGAGAGATGAAGAGAGGAGAGAGGAAACAAGAAAATCAGGAGAGGAGAGAGGATGGAGAAGATTGTTTTTTAGAGCAATGGGACATCCTCTCCTTCGGAGCGTCACATGAAGCGACGAGTTTTAGTGATGACGGCATCAGCTGATCACCTCTGGATCATCTGTCAGTCAGCTCTAACAGCTGTTTGTGCGTCTGGGCATGTGCGCTGTAATAACTCTGATCAAACAGAAACAGTAACAGAGATTTGTCTGTTCCTTTAACCTGTTAAACACACACGTAACCATGAAGAAAACCTGCTCTCTGTTTATTCTGTGTGCTGTTTAGAAGCTCATGGATCACTTTTACGGTAAAATGTATGAGATTATTTATAATTATTTCTTAAAAAGTGATCTCTCATATGGGGGCGTGTCTGTCAGTGAAAAGACTTCCTCAAAGCCAGCCCTCTGCGATCAGTCTCCTCCCTCCTCTCTGCTCTGAGCACAATAATCACTTTGACACACACCTCCCGTGTGACCTCCTGATTTTACTCTAAAGCCACTTCCTCGGGTCCAATGACCTCTGTTGTCCCTCATCAGTCCTCTAGGTGTCCTCAGACTGCCTCATAGACCCCCAGAGACTCTGAGCGTCCAATGGGTGGGACAAAGCCCAGAGTTTATCCAATGACCGTCCAGTTTCCACAGTGGAACAACCCACTCTACGCTTCCCCGCTGAAGTCAGAAGACGCTCAGCGTCCGACTGTGTTAAAGCGCTGAGACGCTGCGGGGATGAATGAGAAGGAGGCGGAGCCAGTTACCTGTGATAGGTAGCTATGAAATGTTCACACAGCAGAACACATCACCTCTTCTTTTTTTAGGGACATTTTAGGGGAAGCGCCTCTGGTCCAGCCAGTCTCTGCACCACCTGCTGGTTCTGAGGTTCTAGGGTTTCTTTGGACCTCAGAACACATGCTGTAGAGTTCCCAAAAGGCTCTAAGAGTGTGTGTGTGTGTGTGTGTGTGTGTGTGTGTGTGTGTGTATAAAAATGAAACAGGAAGCAGTGATGTCACTCAGGATAACATTTAATTAAATTTGATTCATTAAACAGAACATTTGACTGTGTGTGTGTGTGTGTGTGTGTGTGTGTGTGTGTGTGTGTGTGTGTGTGTGTGTGTGTGTGTGTGTGTGTGTGTGTGTGTGTGTGTGTCCTCAGACTGTGTATCCATGTAGCAAACAGAAACAGGTGGACAGACACCTGCAGCTCCTGATGACATCATCAGCAGGTGTGTCCAATCAGCTGCACTCGTTTCCTTTAATGAGGAAGAAGGTTCCAGCAGCCACACCGAGCAGCCCCACAGTCAGACCAAGACCACAGAAGACGGCAGGACCCACACCTGGCTGAGTGGACGGTACCTCTGGAGACACACACACACACACACACAGTTAGACACACACCTGGCTGAGTGGACGGTACCTCTGGAGACACACACACACACACACACACACACACACACACACAGTTAGACACACACCTGGCTGAGTGGACGGTACCTCTGGAGACACACACACACACACAGTTAGACACACACCTGGCTGAGTGGACGGTACCTCTGGAGACACACACACACACACACACAGTTAGACCCACACCTGGCTGAGTGGACGGTACCTCTGGAGACACACACACACACACACACAGTTAGACACACACCTGGCTGAGTGGACGGTTCCTCTGGAGACACACACACACACACAGTTAGACACACACCTGGCTGAGTGGACGGTACCTCTGGAGACACACACACACACACACAGTTAGACACACACCTGGCTGAGTGGACGGTACCTCTGGAGACACACACACACACACAGTTAGACCCACACCTGGCTGAGTGGACGGTACCTCTGGAGACACACACACACACACAGTTAGACCCACACCTGGCTGAGTGGACGGTACCTCTGGACACACACACACACACAGTTAGACACACACCTGGCTGAGTGGACGGTACCTCTGAAGACACACACACACACTCAGTTAGACACACACCTGGCTGAGTGGACGGTACCTCTGGAGACACACACACACACACACAGTTAGACACACACCTGGCTGAGTGGACGGTTCCTCTGGAGACACACACACACACACAGTTAGACACACACCTGGCTGAGTGGACGGTACCTCTGGAGACACACACACACACACACACACACACACAGTTAGACACACACCTGGCTGAGTGGACGGTACCTCTGGACACACACACACACACACACACAGTTAGACACACACACACACACACACAGTTAGACACACACCTGGCTGAGTGGACGGTACCTCTGGAGACACACACACACACACACACACACACACACACACACACACACACACACACACACACACACACACACACACAGACAGATCCTCACCCCAGATCCTGGTGCTTGGCTGGTCCAGGGTCAGGTGGCTGACGGAGCAGCTGTAGATGTCTCCCTGCTGGGGGGTGAACTGCAGTCTGGAGAACTGGCTGAAGGTGGCGTCCTTGTTCATGAACGGGGGGTTCTGGGTGATTCCTTGGGTCACGTTGTCTCCGTTCTTCTTCCAGAAGATGGTCACAGGAGCAGGATAGAAGCCGGTCACATGACAGATCAGGGAGTTGCTGTCTCCCAGCTCCACCTGGTCTCTGGGGTAGACGATGGGGGTGGAGGGAGGGTCTGCAGAGACACAACATGTCAGCCCTGCTGGATGCCCCACCTCTTACCTGAGGATCACTGCCTTACAGAGGAGGAGAGGAAGGAGGAGAGGAAGGAGGAGAGCAAGGAGAGGAAGGAGGAGAAGAAGGAGGAGAGGAAGGAGAGGAAGGAGAGGAAGGAGAGGAAGGAGGAAAGGAAGGAGGAGAGGAAGGAGGAGAGGAAGGAGAGGAAGGAGAGGAAGGAGAGGAAGGAGAGGAAGGAGGAAAGGAAGGAGGAGAGGAAGGAGGAGAGGAAGGAGGAGAGGGAGGAGGAAAGGAAGGAGGAGAGGAAGGTGGAGAGGAAGGAGAGGAAGGAGGAAGTGGAGGAGGTGAAGGAAGAGTTGAAGGAGGTGAAGGTCTCCTGGAGCTGGGAGCAGGACGCTCTGATCAAAGATCAAACATGAACAACAGGAAACGCCCCCTGCTGGCTGACTGCAGGACAGGGGATAAGCCCCGCCCCCTCCATCAGAGCAGACTGATTCATAGCAAAGTGTTTACTCGATGAATCAGATATTTCATGCTGTAGATTTATGACTGACAGCTTGTGTTGACCATCCAGGCTCCTGTAGCTCTGTGTGCACAGCATTATCAGAGCAGAGGAGAAAACATTTATTTTCTCATTTAATGTTTCTAAATATTTACTCTCAGAGTTTTTTTAATTATTATTTTCAAAGTTTATTTTGAAGTGAATCCCTTAAAATGAGTTTGTTCTTTCCAAAGGGCTCTTCTCACAAACAAACAGATAATCTGTAAACACAGAACTTGGTTTAAAGCTTGGTTCAGAGCAGAGTTACCTCCAGGAGAGAAACTCATGCTGATGTTATTTCTACTCCTCTGAGGTAGACCTGACAGCTGAGTCTGGTTATTGACCTGAGGTAGTTTGCAGTCATATTGAATAAATAATTGAGTCATTTTAAACTGAGTAACTAACTGTGTCACCCAGTTTAATGAGTAAGTAGCTACAGTACGAGCTAAGAGTCAAATGTTAAGCTGCTTTGCTGAATGTTCGTAGATCAAGTACATTAGTGAGCTGCCCAGGTGTGTGACACAAGTTTTTTACCCACACACACACACATACACACACACACACACACACACACACACACACACACACACACACACACACACACACACACACACACACACACACACACACACACAGTGTGAGGGGTTTTTGTCTTTACCTTGTTTAGGTTTGTAGTCTTTGTAGAATTCACTAAGTACTCCCAGGTTGTGTTTGCAGTTCTGTAGAGCACCCACAGCGTTTGCATAATCCCAGGTGATATGATCCATAAAGTCAGGCTGAGTGTCGACTCCTTTTCCTGCTTTGAAGTCTGCGTACCAAAGCTCCTCACCATCCAGACCGTACATCATCTCTTCAAAAGTCTCTGAACAGGTAGTTAAAGTAACGTCCTGATGAAGAACTGAAGAGAAAACAGAGACAGTTTGTTTGTTTGTTTGTTTGTTTGTTTGTTTGTTTGTTTGTTTGTTTGTAAACATCAAACTCTTCATCAGTTCAGAGACAAACTTACTGTCAGCTGAGACCACCAGGACCCAGGAGAGGACCAGGACCAGCATCATCTTCATCCTCTGAGACCAGAACCAGGACACCTGAAGACCACTACAGACCTGAAGACCACTACAGACCTGAACCAGACTCAGAGTACACACCTGAAGCGGTCTTGGACTCTGTGGATCTGAGCTGGTCTGAGGAGGACTGACAGAAACTTTGAGCTCTAAAAACTCAGCAGCCAATCAGATCCTGTGATGTCATCAGTGACCGGGTAAAGAGCGACTGCTGCTGCTGCTCCACATGAAGACCAGGAAACAGAGAGAGCTGCAGATCAGCCGGATCCACATCCAGGTTCTCCTCATGGAGACTTTCAAAATAAGATATCTAACTTTAGGAGACTTTCAAAATAAGAGATCTAACTTTAGGAGACTTTCAAAATAAAAGATCTAACTTTAGGAGACTTTCAAAATAAAAGGTTTAACTTTAGGAGACTTTCAAAATAAAAGATTTAACTTTAGGAGACTTTCAAAATAAAAGATCTGACTTTATGGGACTTTCAAAATAAAAGGTTTGATCTAACTTTAAGTGATTTTCAAAATAAAGTGGTTGCAAAAACCTTAAAGGAAATTAAAAAATTAAAAAAATCTTTTGCTCTTTCTTTCAGAAGATTTTTAATTTAAGTGTAGTTAAAGTTTTTGATGTTAAATTTAAGAGCATTCCAATATATATGTATATATATATATATATATATATATATATATATATATATATATATATATATATATATATATATATATATATATATATATATATATATATATATATATATATATATATATATATGTTTTTATATATATATATATATATATATATATATTATTTGGTGGACAGTCGTTTTCGATGTACTGTACAAAGTAAAAGAGGCAGCTTTAGCCTTTGTGGCTAATTTCCAGCTGCAGTCCCCGACCAGTTGTCAATAGGCAACCTGAAAAAAAAACTGAAGGTAAGAAAAGTATTCTCATCCTCTAATCTAAAACATCAGGGAATAAAAGAGACTATTTATGTTTGTCTTGTTTTATTCTGAAGGGACAGCCTAATGCTTACAGTTTATCTCTTTGTCTTGTTTTATTTTGAAAGGACAGACTGATGTTTTTCAGTTTACCTCCATGTTTAACTGAAGGAGTGAACTGTTGAAGAGTGGATCTGACTGAACCTCTGACTCCTTTCAGCCCTTCCTCTTCTCCAGTTTTCTGGATTTGTGTCTCACGTCGGCTGAAGACGTTGGAGGAAGTCATGTGACCATCAGTGGGCGTGGCCAGGCTATATAATGTTTATCCATCTCAAACTTCTAATAGAAATCATCTTCAGATTTATGTGCAGTTTTTTTTGTTTTGTTTTAACCATTTATTTATTTATCTATTCATTTATCCAAAAATACATCTGAATTCTCCCAAAAGCATGTGGGAAATTGTGTTCTTGTCTGATAAAACCAAAGTTGAACTTTTTGGCCGATATTAAAAAAAAAAATCACTGCACAACAGCAGAACAGCAGACCTGCAATGAAGCATGGTGGTGTACAGCATCATGCTCTGGGGCTGTTTCCCCTCAGCTGGAACTGGGTCCTAGACCAGGTTCAGGGAGTTAGGACCAGTTCCAGATACCAGTCAGTGTTGGCACAAAACCTTTGGTTTCTGCCTGAAAGATCGAGATAGAATAGAATAGAATAGAATAGAATAGAATAGAATAGAATAGAATAGAATAGAATTGAATAGAAAAAAAACTTTATTGTTATTGTAACAAGTACAACAAAATTAAAGTCTCAGCAGCAATCAAGAAAACCAAAGTAAGAAAGTGTATAGAAAGTGTAAAAAGCTCCATAAGAAAATAGATGCTGACAGCTTGTCCATCATTGTCCAGTTCAGCCAGCCTCCACCTCCACAGGGTCCAGGACTGAGCTTCTTCAGCAGTCTGTTCAGTCTCTGTCTCCTGGATCCTGTCTGCTCACAGCAGGTGAAGCTCTTCACATGTGGCCTTGGTGTCTGCTGTTAGCTCTGTTAGCCATGTCTGTGAATAGCATGATGCTACTCTGCCCTCTGGTATTCCCTCTGTTGCTGGGTTAGCACAGCTAGCTCGTCCATCTTATTGGAGATAGATCTTACGTTCCCAATAACGATGGATGGAAGGACAGGTCCATGTCGTCACTTCTTAGCTCACACCTGAGAACCAGCACGTCATCCTCATCTCCTCCCCCTCACCTTGTGGGAAACATCCGGCCTTGCACCAGTTAGCATTGACATGCTACAGTCTGCTAACAGCTGATATCACATGTAAACAATGCAGCCATGGTTACATGTAGGATCTCCAGACAAACACTGGAAAAAAGTAGTAAAAATATCACTGAAGACACAAAAAGTTTGGAGTCCATGACCAACAAATGAGCCAAACAAAGTAATGATCCACTCCAAATACAAAGATGATGAAAAAGAGACGAAAAAACACAATATTTCAGTTGTAGAGGTCACAGGTCAAAGTAAAGATGGAAAAAGTTCTGATATAATTTGTCTTGGTCTCATTTTACACAGGGGTGTGTAAAGGTTTTTATATCCACCTGTTTTCTGTTGAGGCTGAAGATTTGCTCCAAGTTTAAAAAACTTCTTTGTAAATAAAAGATTTGATCAGAATGCAGTGACTTCAACTACAGAGGCTGATCTTTCTAACTCCTATCATCTGAAACAGTCTGTACATACTTTAATCTCACCTCCTCTTAGTGTGTATATTTGTTTATTTTTCATTTTCACAACAAATACTTTTGTTTTTATGTTTTTAAAATCATTTCACTCATGCTGTTTGTTTTTTTGTTTCAGTATTTGCACCAACAGACCGAGAACAATTCATGGTGATGTTAAAACTACAGGTAAATAAATCTGAGCTGATAGAGTGAGGACAGTGTGAAGGGTGTGTGTGTGTGTGTGTGTGTGTGTGTGTGTGTGTGTGTGTGTGTGTGTGTGTGTGTGTGTGTGTAAACTGGGACAGTCTGCTTCCTCATTCTCTGTTCTCCACTAAAACCAGTCTGACCCACGATGCCTTCAGGTGTCTGACTGAAACCAGGACTTTACAGCGTTCCCTCTGAAACTGAGGATCAGCTGTAACACTCAGCTAACACCAGAGCGCTGAGATTTCCTGCAGCGCCTGAACACAGCAGCAGCTTTTCTGGAAAGTCCCGACTCTTTACTTTCACTTCTCCATCAGCAGCCAATCAGAGACTGAGCTGCTGATGAGTCATCAGTCTCCAGGTGAAGCAGGTGGTTGGTGGACAGCAGCAGAGAGAGGACAGAGGTCGGGCTCAGCAGGTGCTGGTCTGACATGAGTCTGGGTCTGCTCCCAGTTTCTGTCTGGTAAAGGAACCACTGTAACGGTCTCTACTCATGGGGGCTCAGATGAGACCGGACTGAGTCTGGGGGGTACAGCGTAAAACCAGGATAAGGGGTAAACTGGGAAATATTGGTTATCCTGGATGAACTTAGCCTCAAGTCAGCTGCATGAAAGCAGGCCAAGTTTATCCTGGATCAGTTACCATGGCGATTTATTCTCTACAGCCTACTCCAGACCAGGCCAACAACCAGGACCAGACCAGTCCTGAGGTGGCTCTGCTGTCAGTACTGTGAGGA
Source organism: Halichoeres trimaculatus (assembly GCF_033239565.1). NCBI lineage: Eukaryota > Metazoa > Chordata > Actinopteri > Labriformes > Labridae > Halichoeres > Halichoeres trimaculatus. The sequence continues at coordinate 23,168,863 of NW_027437200.1, forward strand.
ATGAGGGAGGTTTACAGCGTAGTTTTCTACACGTTACATCATTTAATCATCCTGCGTCCAAATGTTGTAACTGTAGTCAATTCATTTGCCGGTTCACTTTAAGTGTTATGTATTTGCCGAATTACGTAAAGACAAATAAACCAAAAATGCTTGAGCAAAAAAAAAAAACATGGAGCAAAGGTGAGCTCCAGGTGTCCCAGAGGAAGGTGAGAGGTGGAGGAAGAGTCAGAGAAACATCAGACCAGGAGTGAAACAGACTCTCAGCGTGAGGCTGGAGGAAGTGTCAGGACAAACTCAACAAAGAAGTAAAAACAAAAGTTAGTGTGTGTGTGTGTGTGTGTGTGTGTGTGTGTGTGTGTGTGTGTGTGTGTGTGTGTCATATGATCTCTGTTCAGTGGTTTGTTGTTTGGCTTCTTTTTCTCTGATCGTCATCACAAACTTGAACTCAGCGTCTAAAGAAAGTCCCCACTCCAAACTTTCACTTCCTGTTTGACCAGTCAGCAGCCAATCAGAGGCTGAGCTGCTGACGCATCATCAGTGACCAGGTAAAGCTTTCTGGAGATGAGACGCAGCAGAGGGAAGCTTTTACCGTTTTGATATAAACGCTGGCAGTTTGAGACTATGATTTGAGCTGTAAGGTCTTGGGAATCAACAGTATCAACCAGCTCTCTGATGGCAGTTGGTAAACAATGGTCACCATGGCAACACCTGGCTTCAGGTGGGCTCAGCAGACAGGCTTACATGATCAAACTTACACACAGGACACAAAGTATTACACTTTAACAGCATTTTAGAAATCAGACTTCCATTTTCCCCAAGTAACTTCATTATTTTCACAGTATTTTTTCTTTACTCTTAAATTGATTCCTTTTAATCTATAATCAATTCATTCATTCCTTTGATTAAACGTTTCATTTTTTCCATTCAAGAGTTCATGACAAGCTCATTCAGCATCCTGTATTCAGCAGTTTCGCCTGAGCTTTTCAGACAAATCTTCAGTCATTCTTCTTCAGCATTCTGCATTAGCAGTTCAGCACAAATTGCTTCAGTATCCTGCATTCATAGAGCAATTTCCTCAGAGACTGCTTTTCCAATTTTGAATTTTTTAAAAAAAAATTGTTCTGAGGTTTTAATCCCAGGGTCCAAACTTTTCTATAACAGTGGAGAGTGTGTGTTTGATTTTGTGGGTTAGCAGTCATGTGATCCCTGTTCAGCGTCTCTGTTCAGCGGTTTGTTGTTTGGCTTCTTTTTCTCTGATCGTCATCACAAACTTGAACTCAGCGTCTAAAGAAAGTCCCCACTCCAAACTTTCACTTCCTCATCAACCAGTCAGCAGCCAATCAGAGGCTGAGCTGCTGACGCATCATCAGTGACCAGGTAAAGCTTTCTGGAGATGAGACGCAGCAGAGGGAAGGAGCTCAGACGCCCCCTGTTGGTTCATTCAGGAACTGAAGACCTCTACCTGCTCTCTCCCAAACAGAAACTCAGATCTGTCTGTGGTGTTGTCATGGAGACTCCAACGTGACGTAAATTAATCTGATCCTGTCTGACCTGATCAGGAAGCTAAGAAATTACCCTTTCTGGAGCGGATAATCTCATTTTAAAGTCTGGATTAGGATCAGGCTGATATCTAGAAGAGACTTTTTCAACATCACAAAAACTCCTCACAGGAACTTTAACCTGTGAGTTAGTCTGTTTTTATTCTCCTAATCTCAGATTAACAGCTTCAGACAGGATGTGTGTTGGATGGAAACAGCCCATGCAGTGAGCTCCACTTCAGAGTCCTGTGTGTTTTTAATGCAGCGCTGCCTCAGGGCCTAAAGACCTCATCCATCCAGTCTTTGGTTTTGGTTCCTGTTGATCGTGAACATTGATTTCTCCTGATTCCATGAATCTTTTAAAATGTCCTTTAGATTAAATCCAGGTTTCAAATTGTTGTTTCAACTTTTGGTATTTATTCTTCCAGAGTGGGCTGAGGGGGAAACACAACCTGGAAACTCTTTGGAAAAACTGCTCTCTAAGCCACATATTTTGAGCTATTAAAACATATAAGTTATCAAAACGTAGGTAATCTTGTCCTGCTTCTAACTAAGTGATTTTTAAAGCAAAAGGATGGAGCACTTATACACAAAATGACCAACTGTGAGGAAAGGTAAAAGGGAATCACCCCATGTACGACAATATTAATTCCTGGGGGTCTTCCTCAGAGATCAGTGAAGGATCACTCATCTGTCTCTCGCTGTTATGACCACATTTATGGGTCTATAGACACGAAACTAACATGGACAGCTTCCTCAGGGTCTCAGGACTCTCACAGTCCAGTCGTTTTTTTTATCGCTTCTACCGTTTTGTTATAAACGCTGGCAGTTTAAGACTTTGATTTGAGCTGTAAGGTCTTGGGAATCAACAGTCTCCACCAGCTCTCTGATGACAGTTGGTAAACAATGGTCACCATGGCAACACCTGGTTTCAAAAGAGCTCAGCAGACAGGCTTACATGATCAAACTCACACACATGACACAAAGTATTACACTTTAACAGCATTTAAGAGATCAGACTTCCATTTCCCTAAGTCAGCTCATTATTTTCATCGTTGTTTTCTTCAATTTTAAATTGATTCCTTTTAATATTAAATTCATTCATCTATTTTCAACCTTTTATTTTCTTTCATCCAAGAGTTCCTGACAGGCTCATTCAGCATCCTGTTTACACTTTTCAGTCATTCTTCTTCAGTATTCTGCATTCATAGAGCAATTTCCTCAGAGACTGCTTTTCCAATTTTGAATTGTTTTTAAAACATTGTTCTGAGGGTTTTTAACTCAGGGTCCAAACTTTTCTAAAACAGTAGAGTGTGTGAGTGTTTGATCTTTTGGCCAGCGGTCATATGACCCCTGTTCAGCGTCTCTGTTCAGCGGTTTGTTGTTTGGCTTCTTTTTCTCTGATCGTCATCACAAACTTGAACTCAGCGTCTAAAGAAAGTCCCCACTCCAAACTTTCACTTCCTCTTCAACCAGTCAGCAGCCAATCAGAGGCTGAGCTGCTGACGCATCATCAGTGACCAGGTAAAGCTTTGTGGAGATGAGCCACAGCAGAGAGAAGGAGCTCAGACGCCCCCTGTTGGAGCTCATTGGAAGAGTTTTGACTTCATAAATGAAAACTTTAAAATTATTATTTTTAAATTTCTCTTTTGTAGTTTGACTTGATTGCACTGAAGAAGCAGCTGTGCCTTAGTTTAATGTCTAAGGTCTCAACAACACATTGTTTGTATTTACTACTTAGTGAGTGTCACAAAAAAAAAAAATGTTGGTCTCAGTAGATGACATCATGGTTTAGAGTAAAATGTGTTAAAAAATGTGATTAATAAGAAAAAGTGTCTATAATATCAACAGGGTGAATAAAAGGCTTCAGTTCAAGGCTCAGCCAATCAGAATTTAGCACCACTCTGGGTCATAGGTTGCTAGGCAGACAGCAGCCGTTTCAAACAAGCAGTTTGTGAAGGAGCTGAAGCGCCCCCTGCTGGCTGTTTTTCTATGATTACAGTGTAGATTAAACTTAATCAAAAAATGGACTTTATATTACATTTTAACTTTGAATACAACCTATCAGCTGATTTTAAACTCATAACAAGAATTAAAGTCACTGTAAAAGATTTTGTCTGTTTCAAAATCAAAACTTCTTTTAAAAAAAAAAAAACACAACTTTCTTTCTGTGAAATAATGACTTAAAAAAAATGTCAGACACATTATTATAGCAAAAGATATTTTATTTCAGCTTCATAAACACACTTTATCTTCATAACTTAAAGTGAGACCTGCTGCCCCCTTCTGGAGAGACTTTCTACCTGAGGCAGGAAAAATAAAATAACTTATTTTAAAACTGAATTTGTACAAAACTGATTTTTTTTGGTAAAAAAGGAATGCAGGTGAGCTGGGTCAGAGGATGTGCTGACAGGTGAGCTGTGGGGGCGGAGCCATCCTGGTGATGAAGTCTCGTTCTCCTCGGGTGAATCGTTTGGTGCCTGAAACACAAACAGGAAGTTGAGCGGCAGGCTAAGGAGGTGGTCTCTGTCACAGCTCCTATGGTCAGAGTGAGCCCTCTCCACGGTCAGAGTGAGCCCTCTCCACGGTCAGAGTGAGCCCTCTCCACGGTCAGAGTGAGCCCTCTCTACAGTCAGAGTGAGCCCTCTCCACGGTCAGAGTGAGCCCTCTCCACGGTCAGAGTGAGCCCTCTCCACGGTCAGAGTGAGCCCTCTCCACGGTCAGAGTGAGCCCTCTCTACAGTCAGAGGATCTTTGTTTGGCTCACCTTCTGCTCTCTGCCGGGTGTTTCTGCTGCAGCTGAGGGAGAGCTGACGACACACAACCTCACTGCTGCACACACACACCAGGTAGTGAAGGAGGGGGTCGTCAGGGTCACACACCTAAGACACACACATACATACACACACACACAGGTAAATACAAACACAGGTTATACAATGACCAGTTCACATGAAGTTATTGGGAGTTAGAAACAGGAAGTGATACTGACCAGGCTCCGCCCCCTGGGGAACACTCTGATGTGACCTCTGACCCTGACTGCTCTCTGAAGCCCCGCCCACTGAGAATCAGCCAATCCCAGCAGAGTGCAGACCAGCACACCTGAGAAGCTGACGTGAGCCTCACCTGTACCGTCATCAATCACCAGCCTGATCACACACACACACACACACACACACACACACACACACACACACACACACACACACACATTTTTATACATACAATATAACACACAGAGAAACACACACAGAGAAAATAACACACACACACATTAACATACACACAATAATACACACACACACACACACAGAAAAACACACACATTTACATACACACAATAATACACATACACACACACACACACAGAATGAGACACACACACACACAGAAACACACACACATTTACATACACACAATAATACACACGCACTCACACACGCAGAAAGGGACACACACACATACACACACTTACAAACCCACAATAATACACACACACAGAAACACATATACAAACGCACAACAATACACACACACAGAAAGAAACACACACAAACACACGCATTAACATACACACAATAATACACACACACACTCAGAAAGAAACACACACACACACTTTTTTTTACACCCTATAATACACACACACATTCACACACACACACACACACACATTTTTTACACACAAACAGAAACACACAGACACACACACACACAATTTTTTTACACAAATTAATACACACACACAAAAACACACACACACAGAAACACACACACAGAGAAAACACACACAGAAAGAAACACACATATACAGAAACACACACAAAAACACTGGTTCTTACTTAGCTTTAGAGTCAAACACTGACGAGGTCGAGTGACATTGAGAGCTGCTGCAGCACTGAGAGAGAGAGAGAGAGAGAGAGAGAGAGAGAGAGAGAGAGAGAGAGAGAGAGACTGTATGAATAAATGAGTGAAACACACACACACACACACACACACACACCTACACACACCTACACACCTACACACACACACACACACACACACACACACACACACACACACACACACACACACACACACATGGAGCACCTGTCTGTAGAGACTCCCACACAGCGAGCAGATCCACTGCAGCTGCAGGAACAGGAAACACACCACGTGACCTTTGACCCGGCCCACAGAGCACCTCTGCCTCCTGGAGGCGGCCCACTCACCCAGGTGCATCATGGGAGGAGGAGGAGGAGGCTGAGCGGAGCTGGAAGGAGACGGATCAACCAATCAGAGTTCATTTGAAGAGCGATACAACCACTTCCTGTTAGGAACAAACTGAAGCACTTCCTCTCCACGCCATGACATCATCACTAACGCCGGCTGACCTCAGAGAGGCACAGAGACACAGACGGATCATTCATCTCTGGACCATCAGGAGCTCACCTGGTTTCTCCCAGACTGAGGACGCTCACTGAGCTGACAGGTAACCCTCTGCAGTACACACCCCCTGACCTGCTCACACACACACACACACACACAGACAAAAAAAACCTTAGAGACATGTGTGTGTGGACTCATTCACATTTCATCAGTGTAGGCTTCAAACAGCATCACATGGAGTATCTGAGCTGTAGTTCAGCCTCCCTCCACCAGGTGGCGCTCTAACTCTGGTTAACATCTGCTGTCATCATGCTCTAAAGCTCTACTACCTGGATGTAAACAGTCACAGATGTTGGGTTTCTCAAAAGTTTTAGAGACCTTGTTTTTCCTGAACATCAGATGAAAACAGTTGATAAATGTCCTGATTAACCACCAGGGGGCAGCAGACAGTCATCAACCAGTGACTCCAGGTATTAACTGATTGTTTAAAAATGTGTGTGTGTGTGTGTGTGTATGTGTGTTTGTTACCTGGACACTCTCCTCTGAAAGGCTGACAGCAGCAGTCTGTTTCCAGGCAACATTCCGGCAGGGTAAGGGGCGTGGCCTAAGTCCAGGTAGACCTGAAGACTCGTTCCAGTTTCATCACAAACTGTGAGCCGCACACCTGCACACACACACACGCACACACACAGATTTAACTTTCCCAACCTCCTTTACTCTGAAAGAACTGCCGTTACCCTTTCACAATAAAAGCCTTCCTGTACCTGTGGGTCCAGAGCCGCTCGTCCTGTCGCTCAGACTGATCCTGTCAGAAACCAGAGCCTGAAAACACACCACATCAGAGCTGCACACACACACACGAACACACACACTTTCTTCAAACTGCTGTAAAGGGTTAAAGGCGAAAGGAAGCAGCAGACTAAGTGAGAATCAAAGTTTTCACCTGCAGCCGTCGATGACATCAGAGAGAGACAGGTAGGTGGGGGAGAGAGCCTGAGAGAGAGAGAGAGAGAGAGAGAGAGAGACAGTTGTTTCTTTGTGTAAGATGTTCACCTGTCTGTCTGTCTGTCTGTAGGTGAGTTTACTTGTCTGTAGCTCTGCAGCAGCAGTGGGCGTGTCAGAGTGTGAAACCTCCAATCAGATTGGACCTGAAGGGTGGAGCCTGTGTGAAGCTCTGCTTGGCTCCGCCCGGGAACAGAACAGCCAATGAGCACACTGCGATCCTAAAGGATGGACAGGTGGACCAATCAGCTGTCAGGACTCTGATGCAGCAGTTATGTATTTAACATGTGCCAGATCAGCTCAGGTGTGTGTACCTGTGTGTTTGGGGCGACCAGTCTATAGAAGCTTCCGGGCTGGAGGAGAGGGAACCATCGTGCAGACACACCTGAGAACACCAGCAGCACCTGCACAGGTAACAGCTCAGTCACTCAACAGGTGAGTCATCAGTCGTCATCACCTGTGAATATTTTCTTACCTTCTCCTTCCTCCCTGAGTCTGCCTCGCTCGCTGTCATTGGACCGTTCTTAGGGTCCCGCCCCCAGCTGACCCCTGCACCAATCACAGCAGCTCTGACAGAGAAGCTGAGGGTCAGCCCCGCCTCCCTGTCCTTTAATCCCACCCCCATGTTCCTCCAGGTCACGCCCTCCTTCTGCTCCATCCTTATCACCATGGAGACACAGGGACTGGGCCTGCAGCTGGCAGAGGTGGTCGCCCCGGTAACAGAGTGGGAGGAGTCTGCTGCTGCTTCCTTCTTCCTTTTCTTCGTCACTTCCTCTTCCTCTGTTCGTTCCCCTTTGGTGACATCACCTCCTGACTCCTCCCCTTTCTGTTGCAGGTGTGTTACCATGGCGACAGATGGACTCAGGATATGAACATGGTCCAGGGAGAACTGCAGGTACACCCTGTGAGAGAGACACACACCTGACCTCTGACCCTGTGTGTGTGTGTGTGTGTGTGTGTGTGTGTGTGTGTGTGTGTGTGTGTGTGCATGTACCTGCAGTTTCTGTGTGTGATGTACTTCTCCTGGTCCAGGTGTTGATGGGAGGGGAAACCTGATTGGAGGAACCTCTCTGTTACCATGGTGAAGTGCTTGATACACACCAGGCAGCCTGAAACACACACACACACACAAAGGTCAAAGGTCACCAGGTTCAGTGTGTGTGTGTGTGTGTGTGTGTGTGTGTGTGTGTGTGTGTGTGTGTGTGTGTGTGTTACCTATCCAGGCAGTGTTAAAGACAGCTGTTTGCCCCCCCTCCTCCTCCTGGCTGGTTTCCGTGACGACACAGCTGATGGCCCCTGTCCTGTCTCTGAGCTGCAGACTCTGGTCTGAAGTCTGTGTCGGGAGCTCCAGCACCCCTACCAGCAGCAGGGGGCGCTGTCTGTCAGACAGAGCGCAGCTCTTCAGATTGTTTCAGGACACACTGAGTTCACTGCTTTGCGTTTGTCAGATTGGGGGACACAGTTTACCTGAGTCCGAGTCCAGGCTCTGGGCTCTTCTGGAGGTCAGAGGTCAACTTCCTGCAGGACCAGGCCAGCGCAGAGTTAATCTGATCGCTGGTCAGACTGGGTCCATCGGGGGGCAGCAGAGAGCTCAGAGACACTGAGGACCAGCACTCAGACTGCAGAGACTCAGAGAGCTCTGAGACACTGATGTACTGACGGACGGCTGAGACCACACGGTACTGAGGAGACAGAGAGGACGCAGGTTCGTTTGATAGTTTGTATCCTGACAGTGTTGGAAATGATAGTGCATCTACCTGTGTCAGCGGACAGGTGTGAGGCTCGTCCAGCATCTCAGCGTAGATGTCCCTCCTTCCTCCTCCAGTCCGTCCCCACACCTCCACCATCAGCCTCCAGGACAGGACGCAGACACACTGCTGCTTCATCACGCTGGGGAGGAGGCTGCAGACAGACAGACAGGTAGACAGACAGACAGACGGACAGGTGGAGGTGTTTATCCTCAGATCTGATGACGTCTGAACTCACCTGTGTGAGAGCTGTGAGCTCAGGTGACAGGTCCACAGGTACTCAGACACGCCCACGTTTTTCTCCAGCAGTAACCGTGGCAACACTCCATCCCCAGGACAGGTGGAGACAGGTGATGACCCGCCAACCCTGCTGAAGGAGGTGACCCTGAGGGAGGAGCGCAGGCACATGCAAAGCATGCTGGGAGGGAAGTCAGGACAGGGCCGATACAGGAAGTGGACATGGTGGAGCTGTAGGGAGTCAGAGAACGCACCGTCACACCTGTGTCTGTCTCACCTGTGTCTGTCTCACCTGTGTCTGTCTCACCTGTGCCCTGTTTTACCTGTGCCCTGTCTCACCTGTCTTCCATCTCACCTGTCCCACCTGTGATCTGTTTCATCTGTGTCTGTCTCACCTGTCTCACCTCTGTCTGTCTCACCTGTGTTGGTCTTACCTGTGTCAGTCTCACCTGTTATCTGTCTCACCTGTCTCACCTGTGATGTGTCTCAACTGTTGTGTGTCTCACCTGTCTCACCTCTGTCGGTCGCACTTGTCTCACCTGTGCTGTGTCTCACCTGTCTGACCTGTCCCACCTGTCTCACCTGTGTCTATCTCACGTGAGATGTGTCTCACCTCCACAGAGTCTCCCACTCGCAGTTTCCTCCTCGGACCCGGCTGATAGGCCAGGCACAGCCCCACCTTCCTGTCGATCACGTAGAGCCCCGCCCCCTCACTCACCACCTCCGTCACCGTGCCCTATCAGAGAAAAGGGGCGGTGCTTACCACACAGGTAACCCCCATCAGCCAATCAGAGCCCATTGCGTCCTGTGTTACCTGGTAACTGATAACTCTGGACTGCTTCACTCTGACACCTGATTGGAGAATGCTCCTTCCAGGCTCCGCCTCTTTACAGGTGTCACCGCCATCTTCGCCGTGTGACATCATCTCTAACGAGGGCGTGTCTGACTCTGTGTCACTGTGTGTGTTCTCTTGTGTGTGTGTGTAGTCTGTGTGTATCTCTGACCGCTCAGTCACACACAGGATGCTGTTTCCTCTCCAGCCTCGTAGGACACACACGCGCAGAGCTGTCACACACACACTCTGACCGACACACACACACTGAGACCACCACAGCCTGCTGCTGTCCTGAGCGAGAAGACGAGAGACAGAGAGAAGACTTCAGCAACCACAGAGGAGGAAACACTGACCCCACACAGACGGGGTTTCCCACCTTGACGAGCAGGGGCAGACTGTGAGAGCCGTCCGTCAGCCAGAAACAGAAGAAGGACGTTCCTGAAACCACCAGCAGAGGGCAGACTGAAGCCACCGTACCCCAGACAGACAGACGCTGTCCACGCGTCCTGAGAGACAGACAGGTAGCTGTGAGACACATGCTTCTCCCACTCACACAGTCCTGCCCCAGAGGTCAAAGGTCAGGTGTTCACCTCTTTTTCATCAACCCCAGGGCCTGTCTGACTCCAACTGCTCCACTAAGCCCCGCCCCTTCCCCAGGACCAGCAGCCAATCCCTGCTCAGGAGCAGGATGTAACAGAACTGGAGAACCAATCAGCTCCACATGGCCTTCACTGTGGGTCCCATCCTGCCCCAGGGCATTGTGGGGGATGTAGTTCCATTGAGGGAGGAAGACGAGGTGATTCAGCCACAGAAGAGAGGGAGACAGGCACTGCAGAGAGTGAGACAGGTAGATAGTGAACAGAGTCCCTGAACGCATCACTCAGCAGGTGTAAACCTCCACCTTACCTCAAACCTCACGCTGCCACTGGCGTCCGTCAGCCTCCAGTCTCCTGCCTGCCCCTCTCTTAGCCAGCCAATCAGGAGCAGGTTGACCCGGGGCAGAGCCCGCTGGCCCGGCAGGGCAAGCTCCGCCTCCTTTTCCCATGCTCGCTGCTGATTGGTGCTCCAGGACAGGTTACTGACACAGGCCAGGTGCTGCTTGGAGAGCAGCTCGGAGACAGAGATGAGCCTGGGGTCAAAGGTCACATCAGTCACTGATGGTGTTAGACACACAGGCGCTCACAGACAGCAAAACAGTAACTGTTAACACACCTGTAGCTCACAGGTAAGCTGTGTGTGACTGTCATGTTCTGTATCTCCTTCACCACACGCACACACAGCTCGTCTGGACACACACTTCCTCCTGAACACACAGTCGCATGTTACAAAAACACACAGATCTGACAGGTGCTAACAACACTCATCAGTCTGATTGGCTGACAAACCTGAAGGGGCGGGGCCAGAAGAGAGGAGAGGATGAACATGTTCAGTGATGAAGGTGAGAATCCTCTCTAACCAGACAGTCTCCTGCAGACAGACGGTTGGTTAAACCTCAAACAAACCTGAGACTAAAATTAGGAATAAAAACTACTCCATTTTAACCTCTATCAACACAACTTGTTGTTTTCTTGAATATTAATATAAAGCATATGGAGAGATGATAGGAGGTAAGAATTACAGATTTCCCATTAGCATTTTCTTAACCTAAATTTAAAAACACTTGTCCTCATAATAACATGTCTTTTTAATTAAATAATAATTTAATTTAACATGTTTGAAAAGCATTTTAATCACAAGCGTTGTAACACAGGGCTGAAAGAAAGGTCTTAACAAAACATTTGTCTTTTTATATTAATATTAAACTACTATTTTTTCTTCTTTGACTACTTTTTTGTAAAATGTCCATCGAAGAATCTCGAAATTGATGTAGCCTACTCATGTACTGAACGAGTCACATAAATCAGACCAGTTAAATGTCATTAAATCCCATTAGAAAGTTTCTTTAAGCTAACCCAGCTAACTTTGAAAAGATAACCCAGTAAATCTTTGAGTATTCTTAATTTACTCCGTCACGTATCAGTTCCTGGGTCTTACGGGTTAAGATTAAAACAAAATTAACATTATAAACATATAGCTTCATGCTCAGTGTGGTTATCGGTACTGACGGCCTCTCCGCCGGGCTTCAGCTGCTCCAACACCCGCTGTCCCGGCTCCATGTCCGGCTTCCGCTGCTCGCGGGTTGAACGAAGATCAAAACATTTATAAATCTCATTAAATCAAACCGACTGTCCTCAGTGGTCCAAAAAGTTGACGGTATAAACAGATAAACAGTCTGCGCGGATGTTTATGAGCCGCTCCCGCAAATCGACTTCAAACCACCCAGCTTCCTGCTGAACTACGGTGTCCGCCGAGGCTCTCAAAACACGAGGAGGTTACAGGACAAGTACCGGACGCCACCTAGCGGAGGAAAATAACACTTCTCAAACCGTTGGCGATAAAGAAGAGGAAACTTTTCAACTCTAAGTCTGCTGTTAGCAACATTTAACTGGTTCATTTTATGTATATTGAATTATCAGTGAGATACGTGGTGAAGTTTCAACCAAATTAATATTTAAGATGCTCAAAACAGAGGTTGGTGCTGTTCATGTTTCCATCTTTAGACTTCAAAATAATTTATTATTGAAGCATTGAGAAGGCTTAATGAATCGAAATACAACTCAATAACTGCAGGCCCAACCAGCAGACACATTAACCAACCTCATCCCAGATTATAATAAGGGCATGTGAACACAAGAACAATTCATTCATATATGTATCAAAGTAAATAATGAAATTATAATGAAATTAATAAAACACATAAAAACACATTCAAATCACAAATGTTAACAATCAGAATAAAACAGCATTTTTCTTTAGAAATGGTCAAAGCACTTCACAATGATTGCAGATTGAAAGCAGCTAAGGATATGGACTATTTCATTGTCTTTAGTCTCAGAGCTCAGTGGTCTGCTCACCTTTAGAGACAAACCTGGATCTCTGGACGTCCAGCAGAGCTGCATCCACTAACCTGAGGGCACACCTGTGAAAATGAGGGGACATTGCTATGGAGTAAGAAAATTAAAGTTTATAATAACAGTCAAAAGATCATATTGTGTACCCACAGTATAAACTGATAAACTGTTCATGTGGCTGAGCTCTCTTTGTTCTTTTGTTTTTAATGCAGCAGGTTTTATATTTTTCCTTTAAAAAGAAAACCACTGTAGTGCGTGTGATGTGATGATGCACACACACACACACACACACACACACACACACACACACACACACACACACACACACACACACAATGACAGAGCTCTGCCACACACACACACACACACAATGACAGAGCTCTGCAAACAGACTGTTTTCATTTAAATATGTATTCTGAAGATAGAAATATGTTTCAGGTAAGTCTAATTATTTCTATTTTTATTGTTTCCCTTTCTTCATCAGGAAGACTCATTCAGTTAAACATCTTTTTTTCTTCAAATATACAATAAAAACCATTACAGTCTCCATCTTCATCCCTCTTCTTGCTGCTCTAAGTCGCTCCTCCTCCATCCCCTCACTGATTGGCTGCTTGATTTGACAAACACCAGCTCTGACCAATAAGACGCAGTAAAACGCATTGGCTCCGCCCTGTTGTGAGTGTAGAATTCCCGCCCTCTTGGAGTTGCTGGGTGGGCGGGGCAGTGCAGCAGCGAGCCCTGACCTGCGTGCCTGAGAACCAATCAGACTCAGGAATCCCAGCGAGCACCGCCCACGATGACAGGCCTCGTTCCCGCCCTCTGAATAGAGATAACCAACGGGGGCGTTGCTGGGGGGCGGTGCCGCGCTGGAGCTCGACCCAGTTTGAAAGTGAACCAACGTCTCCAGTCCGAGCTTCAGCCCCCAAACAACAACAAGAACCCCAAAAACCCGAGAACCGATCCGGAGTCTGCTTCAGCCCGCACCCGGCCCTCCTGACGAGTGAGTACCAGCCCTCCATCCTCCATGGCGGACCCGGTCTAGATTTCCGTTATTTCTCTGAAAATGAGCTGGCCCCTGTGTGCCGGTGGGTTTTTTTTCCTCGCGTGAAGAATCGTCATGAAAAGACCCGAGCATGAGGCAGAAAAAGGGATAAAATGGCCGCTGGAGGAATCTTTATGCCTGTTTGTTTCTCTGTGAGAGTGCACGCGGGGGACTGTTAGGGACGTGTTGTTGTAAACACGTAACGCCCATTATGAGGCATGAATGTCAGGCAATAGCCGCGTCCTGTCCATACAACGCTGACCTCTCCTGGAGATAGACGGAGCCCTGCGTTGAAAATGCGTAGCTGTTATGCTGTCCCCTTGTTTCCATTGCAGAGTGGCCCGTTCGGGGAGAAATCAGAAACATGTTTCAGAAATAAAAACCCCCGTTATAACGGTTGCATTTCATCGTGTTCTGTGACGTCACCATGGGTATAAGGGTGTTTTTTCCCTGCCTGTTAGACCGTTAGCATGCCGCTAGCAGAGGGGGATGGGGCGGCTAGCTCTGCAGAGGGCGGGAAGCAAATGGAGTCCCATTGTTCTGTCTGTTAGCCCGTTAGCTGTTAGCACGGCTAGTGCTAACTGCAGCAGTGATCACATCCACGGAGAAACACGGCTAGCTGAGCATTTCTTCACCTCCGTGGCTCTCTGAGCTCCATCTCCAGCGGAGCACGGGGGCTGGCTCCGACGGGATGTCCCGGCACAGGGACCGGCCGTTGGAGGCTCCAGCACGGGTCTGCGGGCCTCCAGCCCCCCGACAGAGAAAATGGATCCCCACTTTGTTCTCTTTGTTATTCAGCATCAGGCTGAGAGCAGAGAGGAGCCGTTTATTAAAGCATGAACCAGAGACACACCGGCTCACTGTGTGACAGGACACCTCCAGTGTTACTCTGACGGGATATATAAAAACCGTTACTCTAAAAAAATATATAAAATAAAATAATTTAAAAAATCAGACATCACATGTTAAAGAGTCATTCCACCCAAATGTCTTCAAAGATTTTCATTTAAATGATTTAATGGTTAATCAATAATGAATTATTCAAATTTTGCCTTTATTAATGATTTTCTGTGTGGCAGCTGTTACCCCACATCTCTGATCCTCCTGTCACCTGAGTGCCAAGGTATCTTTGGGTTCAAAGGTGTTAAAATGACACTTGTCGTATGAAATAGTGATTGTTGATAATTAATCCTTAATTTTCACTCTGCTAATGAACCATTTTATACTGCTCATCTCTGACCCATCATTTCACCAAAACAACCAGAAATGAAACAGAACAGGATAATGAAGAGTGTCATGGAAATGTAGTGAGGATGATGTGTTATTTAATTAATGACACTTTCCTCGTCTTTTTATCTGGACCTGTCTGTCTTTCTCTCAGGCCGCCAGTATGATGCGCAAAGACGTGAACAAGCCGAAAGGGAAGACGTCGGCGTACGCCTTCTTTGTGCAGACGTGTCGAGAGGAACACAGGAAGAAGAACCCCGAGCAGTCCGTCAACTTCGCCGAGTTCTCCAAGAAGTGCTCCGAGAGGTGGAAGGTGAGACTAACAGGATGTTATGGAGCCTGTGGTGTCCAGGTGATCTCAGATCAGACTGAGAGCCTCTGGGATCATGTGCTGTGTGTGTGTGTTTGTTCCAGGCTCTGTCAGCCAGCGACAAGAAATGTTTCGAGGACATGGCGAAGGCCGACAAGGTGCGTTACAACCGAGAGATGAGAGACTACGTCCCCCCTAAGGGCTTTGGAAAGAGGGGCCGCAAGAGGAAAGACCCCAACGCCCCCAAAAGACCCCCGTAAGTCCCAAACACACCACAGGAAGATACCTGGGACTGCCTAAAGTCTACCTGCTCTTTTCTTTACTGTCCAAATAAGATCACCTTCCACGCTGTTGTGAACACTAGCTTAAGTAACTTGTAGAAAAAGCGAAACATGTATAAAATAAAGTCACAGGAACACTTTTTATTAAACAACTGTTGCATAAATACCACACATGTAGAGAGGAAGAGCTGGAAAGTTGAAACATCACTCAGCAAAAAGTCGTTTTAGGCGCTGAAATGTAAAGTCTGTACCACCAAACTCTAAAACAGAGCAGCCTTTATATTAATGCAGAGTTTAAACATCCAAAACATATCGCCTCAAGTAAAACAAGGGATGCACTGATCCTTTGTTAATTAATAACCTGTATGCCCTGCTGTGGGATAAGACAGGTAATTAATGGAATTACTAAAGGTAATTTTTATTTAAACTATAAAATATTTAAATGTTTTCCAGCAGTTTGGAAAAAAACAAAGCTTCTGACTGTGGAGAAACTACTTTTCAGTTGTAAACTTTTATTTCCTGTAGATTGTTAATGCAGCGAAAACAATGAAAGTGCATCAAAGGAAACAATGCAAATCAAGCAGCCAAGAGCACTGGTAAAAAAAAATAAGGCATAGAGCTGGTTGCTTGAATCAGACCAATACCTGACACTATGATTAATATCGAAGCATCTGTTATAAAAACATGCTGAGATAATAAAGACAGCCCTCATCTTTCCCTGCTCTAAAGCTTCATGAACAGCCTCATTAAATAGATAAAGATAGATAAAATACTTTATTAATCCCTGAAGGGAAATTAATGTAGTTTGGGCTCATCTTCCAAAGACTAAAGAATTTAATGCAATAAAATAATGATGAATGATAAAATAAAAATGTAATAAAATGTTTCTGTTTTTAAACGAGACATCCTGAAAAAGATGAGCTGCACACAGCTCTGTGAAAATCACACACTGCAGTTTGCACGTCAGGCCAGTAGATGGCAGTATAACACTGTAACTAAACAAACTGAAGAACACTTCACACCTCAATGTTTAGGTGACATCACTTTTTCACTTAGTTCGGCCTAATCCAGCTCATTTCAGAAACTTCAGAGCACTCCAGAAGCCTCCCACACTGTTGCTAGGCCTTTAAGTTACATTTGGACGAGTACGAAAGATTGCTGTAAACTTTTTGTTTATTGTGCTCCTGAACAATCCACCAATCTGTGACATCACAAATCTTCTGACCCTCTAGCTTAAACCTTGTGTTACTGGACGGGATCACTCGGTCACAGAAACATTTCCCAGGTTGTAGTTGAGGAGTGAGTTTAGGAGTAACGTCCAACTTCGAAACTTTAGATTTGTGTTTAAAATCTGAAAAAACTGGGGTGTCATCAGGCAAAAAAACAGCTTTAATCGTAAGTAGTAGATCCTGTTTTCAGAATTAATGGAGGTGAAGAAATAAGTTCATGATTTAAAAACAAACTGATGCTAACTCTCATTAAACGCTCCTCCTCTCCTGATTGGTTGTTTTCTTGTCATCATGAAACGCTGACTCTTTCTAATCATCTGCTAAAACTTCACCACATTAACCCTGTATGTGTGTGTGTGTGTGTGTAGGTCTGCGTTCTTCGTGTTCTGCAGTGAGTACCGTCCCAGTGTGAAGCAGCAGCACCCCGGCCTGTCTATAGGAGACTGTGCAAAGAAACTCGGCGAGATGTGGAGCAAACTGTCCCAGAGCGAGAAACAACCGTACGAAGAGAAGGCGCAGAAACTACGAGAGAAATACGACAAGGTGCGTCACACACACACACACACACACAGGGGCAGAGGGTGTGTGTTTGTGGGTGTGGATTTAACTCCCTGTCCGTCTTTCAGGAGATGGTGGCGTACCGTGGCGGCGGCACATACGCCAGAAACCCCGGCTCCTCAGCTCAGGGCGGGGAGGAGGAGGAGGAAGAGGAGGGAGAGGATGAAGACGAGGACGAAGATGAGGACGAGTAGACTGGGACGATCCTGAGAGAGAGATTGAAGAATGAGTGAGTGAGTGAGGCAGGTGTGTGTGTGTGTGTGTGTGTGTGTTTCAGAGCTCAGGCAGGTGAGACGGGGGCGGAGCCTCACTGCAGGTTAGAGAAAGGGACAAACTACACTAAGCTCACACAGGTGTGCTGTCACACTTCCTGCTGCAGCTGACTTTAGGTAAAGAAGGACACGGACAGGTGAGCTCACCTGGCAACCAATCAGGTTGTTATCTCCATGGTAACGGTTGTTGCCGTGGAGACGTTACCAGACGTCACCTGCAGCTCAGGTGAGGTTGTGTGACATCACAGGTGTCAGACCATCAGAGAGTCAACACGATAACCCATCGACCAATCAGCAGCCTGACAGAGCGACAGAGGCCGCTCTGAAGCTCACACACCACCACAGAGTGTGTGTGTGCGTGCGAGTGTGTGTGTATGTGTGTTTTGTGTGTTGGAGGTCATCAGATGTTAACCTGTCCCGCGATCGAGGACAGACCCCACCCACCCCTCACTGTTACCATGGTTACCCCTGCACCCTCCCTCCCCAAGCCCAGCGTGTTTCCATGGAGACGTGGCCCCGCCCTCTTCCTGTGGTTGTTTTTTTATTTTTACTGAAGTTTGATCGGTTTGTTCTTGTTCACT
Source organism: Halichoeres trimaculatus (assembly GCF_033239565.1). Taxonomy (NCBI): domain Eukaryota; kingdom Metazoa; phylum Chordata; class Actinopteri; order Labriformes; family Labridae; genus Halichoeres; species Halichoeres trimaculatus. Next base: position 23,187,044 of record NW_027437200.1, read on the forward strand.
GTCAGAGTAGAAACTTCAACTTTTATAATAAAACCAACACCTGAGGAAAACACACCTGTGTGTCTGACTCTGTCTGCCACACACACACACACACACACACACACACACACACACACACACACACTGAAACCTGTGTGATAAAAAAAATATACATGACTCTGAAGTGGAGCTCACTGCATGATGCTGTTAATCTGAGATTAGGAGAATCAAAACAGGTTTAAATTGAATGTGACTTATATCAGACTGTGAGGGTTTGTCCCCTCTGGGCTCCTGTAGATCCTGGAAGGAGTGAACAGGTAGAGCTCTACAGTACCTGAATGAACCAACAGGGGGCGTCTGAGCTCCTTCGCTCTGCTGCAGCTCATCACCAGAAAGCTTTACCTGGTCACTGATGATGCGTCAGCAGCTCAGCCTCTGATTGGCTGCTGACTGGTTGAACAGGAAGTGAAAGTTTGGAGTGGGGACTTTCTTTAGACGCTGAGTTCAAGTTTGTGATGACGATCAGAGAAAAAGAAGCCGAACAACAAACCGCTGAACAGAGACGCTGAACAGAGATCACATGACTGCTAACCCACAAAATCAAAACTCACACACACTCCACTGTTATAGAAAAGTTTGGACCCTGAGATCAAAACCTCAGAGCAATGCTTTAAAAACAATTCAAAATTGGAAAAGCAATTTCTGTGGAAATTGTTCATGAATGCAAAATACTGAAGCAACTTGTGCTGAACTGCTAATGCAGAATACTGAAGAAGAATGACTGAAAATTTGTCTGAAGAGCTTGGGCAAAACTGTTGAATAGAGGATGCTGAATGAGCCTGTCATGAACTCTTGGATAAACAAAAATAAAAGGCTGTATCACAGGAATGGATTAATGAATTTAAGATTAAAACGAATTAATCTTAAATTGAAGAAAACAATGATGAAAATAATCAGCTGACCTAGGGAAAACAGAAGTCTGATCTCTAAAATGCTGTTAAAGTGTAATACTTTGTGTCCTGTGTGTGAGTTTTTTTTTACCATGTAAGCCTGTCAGCTGAGCCCACCTGAAGCCAGGTGTTGCCATGGTGACCATTGTTTACCAACTGCCATCAGAGAGCTGGTGTAGACTGTTGATTCCCAATACCTTACAGCTGAAATCATCGTCTTAGACTGCCAGCATTTATAACAAAACGGTAGAAGTGATCAAAAAAACAACTGGACCGTGAGAGTCCTGAGACCCTGAGGAAGCTGTCCATGTTAGTTTCGTGTCTATAGACCCATAAATGTGGTCATGACGGCGAGAGACAGATGAGTGATCCTTCACTGATCTCTGAGGAAGACCCTCAGGAATTAATATTGTCGTACATGGGGTGATTTTATTGTACCTTTCCTCACAGTTGGTCATTTTGTGTATAAGTGCTCCATCCTTTTGCTTCAAAAATCACTTTTTCAGAAGCAGGACAAGATTACCTACGTTTTGATAACTTAGATGTCTTAATATCTTAAAATATGTGGCCATGGGAGCAGTTTTTCTAAAGAGTTTCCAGGTTTTGTTTCCCCCTCAGCCCACTCTGGAAGAATAAATACCAAAAGTTGAAACTACAATTTGAAACCTGGATTTAATCTACAGGACATTTTTAAAAGATTCATGGAAGCAGGAGAAATCAATGTTCACGATGAACAGGAAGCAAAACCAAAGACTGGATGGACGAGGTCTTCAGGCCCTGAGGCAGCGCTGCATTAAAAACACAAAAGACTCTGAAGTGGAGCTCACTGCATGGGCTGTTTCCATCCAACACACATCCTGTCTGAAGCTGTTAATCTGAGATTAGGAGAATAAAAACAGACTAACTCACAGGTTAAAGTTCCTGTGAGGAGTTTTTGGTGATGTTGAAAAAGTCTCTTCTAGATATCAGCCTGATCCTAATCCAGACTTTAAAATGAGATTATCAGCTCCAGTAAAGGTAATTTCTTAGCTTCCTGATCAGGTCGGACAGGATCAGATTAATTTACGTCACGTTGGAGTCTCCATGACAACACCACAGACAGATCTGAGTTTCTGTTTGGGAGAGAGCAGGAAGAGATCTTCAGTTTCTGAATGAACCAACAGGGGGCGTCTGAGCTCCTTCTCTCTGCTGCGTCTCATCTCCATAAAGCTCTACCTGGTCACTGATGATGCGTCAGCAGCTCAGCCTCTGATTGGCTGCTGACTGGTTGAACAGGAAATGAAAGTTTGGAGTGGGGACTTTCTTTAGACGCTGAGTTCAAGTTTGTGATGACGATCAGAGAAAAAGGAGCCAAACAACAAACTGCTGAACAGAGACGCTGAACAGGGATCACATGACACACACACACACACACACACACACACACACACACACACACACACACACACACACACACACACACACACACACACAAACTGACTTTTGTTTTTACTTCTTTGTTTGGTTTGTCCTGACGCTTCCTCCAGCCTCACGCTGAGAGTCTGTTTCACTCCTGGTCTGATGTTTCTCTGACTCTTCCTCCACCTCTCACCTTCCTCTGGCACACCTGGAGCTCACCTTTGCTCCATGTTTTTTTTTGCTCAACCATTTTTTCTATTTGTCTTTACGTATTTCGGCAAATACATAACACTTAAAGTGAACCGGCAAATGAATTGACTACAGTTATAACATTTGGACGCAGGATGATTAAATGATGTAACGTGTAGAAAACTACGCTGTAAACCTCCCTCGTTCCTCACAGTACTGACAGCAGAGCCACCTCAGGACTAGTCTGGTCCTGGTTGTTGGCCTGGTCTGGAGTAGGCTGTAGAGAATAAATCGCCATGGTAACTGATCCAGGATAGCCAATATTCAGGGGCGTAGCTACAATTAGGCAAACACAGGCAGTTGCCTGGGGCCCCAAGATTCCCAGGGGCCCCCAAAGCATCTCTTAAAAACTGATTTATGAAGTTCTCTTCAGTTGAAAGCATTTCTTTTTTCTAAATCTTACTTCACATGCTTCAAAATCCATCAAAGGCTTAATCTGTAATGATGGTTTTGGCTCCTCCCCCTCCCTTCTTATTCAATGGGCTATTCCATGTTACAACACATCTGAACATTTGATTCAGGAAGAAAGTGGTAAAAACACTTTTTCACATTTTTTTCTTATTTTCAACCAAGTGGGAAATAAAACCAATGTTGCTCTGAGATCTGAGATAAACATATCAGACTTTTAGGATTTGAAGGACTTTATCTAGCCCAGGAAACAGGATCATTTTCTCTAAATCAAACTTTTGGAGTTGGTGATAAACATTATTGTACAAAATCTCTCTTTTGGAAACATAACTCACTGGACAGGGGGTCAAATAAAAATACATTCACTTTAAAATAATAGTACCAAAAAGTATGGTAACTGTAAATATCACCTCTTTCAGTAGATTTTTTTCCAGTTTGATGTTGTGCTTGATATTTACATATTTTTTCTTTACTAAATTATTTTTTTCAATATTAACCTACTGTAATGTTTTTCACTTCATCCTTTCTTGTTTGTTACTGTTACTCTGTAAATTCCCCACTGTGGGACAAATAAGCTGTCAGTTGACCATAAAAGATTTCAAATCCAGGACAAAGTGGACTAAATGATGGATTCACTTTTTTCTAAATCAAACTAAAGTACAGAACTTGAGGAAATGCATTTAGTTGTGTTAAGTTAGCATGAACAAGATTAGCACTGTGTCATGCCTTGATTCTGGGAAAGAGACAGTGGACCCAGGGAAGGCCAGTCTAGCTCTGAGGAAGAGGAGTTACAAGGACATGGAGGGCCCCATGGACTGGGTTTGTCTTGGGCCCCCAAACCACTAAATACGCCCCTGTCAATATTTCCCAGTTTAATCCCTTATCCTGGTTTTACGCTGTACCCCCCAGACTCAGCCCGGTCTCATCTGAGCCCCCAAGAGGAGCAGACCCAGACTCATGTCAGACCAGCACCTGCTGAGCCCGACCTCTGTCCTCTCTCTGCTGCTGTCCACTAACCACCTGCTTCACCTGGAGACTGATGACTCATCAGCAGCTCAGTCTCTGATTGGCTGCTGATGGAGAAGTGAAAGTAAAGAGTCGGGACTTTCCAGAGAAGCTGCTGCTGTGTTCAGGCGCTGCAGGAAATCTCAGCGCTCTGGTGTTAGCTGAGTGTTAAAGCTGATCCTCAGTTTCAGAGGGAACGCTGTAAAGTCCTGGTTTCAGTCAGACACCTGAAGGCATCGTGGGTCAGACTGGTTTTAGTGGAGAACAGAGAATGAAGAAACAGACTGTCCCAGTTTACACACACACACACACACACACACACACACACACACACACACACACACACACACACACACCCTTCACACTGTCTTCACGCTATCAGCTCAGATTTATTTCCCTGTAGTTTTAACTTCACCATGAATTGGTCTCAGTTTGTTGGTGCAAACAGTGAAACAAAAAACAAACAGCATGAGTGAAATGATTTTAAAAACATAAAAACAAAATTATTTGTTGTGAAAATGAAAAATAAACAAATAAACACACTAAGAGGAGGTGAGATTAAAATATGTACAGACTGTTTCAGATGATAGGAGTTAGAAAGATCTGCTCTGTAGTTGAAGTCACTGCATTCTGATCAAATCTTTTATTTACAAGAAGTTTTTTAAACTTTGGAGCAAATCTTCAGCCTTCAGCCTCGTCTCTTTTTCATAATCGTTGTATTTGGATGGATCACTACTTTGTTTGGCTCATTGTTGGTCATGGACACCAAACTTTTTGTGGCTTCAGTGATATTTTTACTACTTTTTCTCCTGTGTTTGTCTGGAGATCCTACATGTAACCATGGCTGCATTGTTTACATGTGAAAATCAGCTGTTAGCAGCCTGTAGCATGTCAATGCTAACTGGTGCAAGGCCGGATGTTTCCAACAAGGTGAGGGGGAGGAGGTGAGGACGACGTGCTGGTTCTCAGGTGTGAGCTAAGAAGTGACGACATGGACCTGTCCTTCCATCCATCGTTATTGGGAACGCAAGATCTATCTCCAATAAGATGGACGAGCTAGCTGTGCTACCCCAGCAACAGAGGGAATACCAGAAGGCAGAGTAGCATCATGCTATTCACAGACATGGCTAACAGAGCTAACAGCAGACACCAAGGCCACATGTGAAGAGCTTCACCTGCTGTGAGCAGACAGGATCCAGGAGACAGAGACTGAACAGACTGCTGAAGAAGCTCAGTCCTGGACCCTGTGGAGGTGGAGGCTGGCTGACTGGACAATGATGGACAAGCTGTCAGCATCTATTTTCTTATGGAGCTTTTTACACTTTCTATACACTTTCTTACTTTGTTTTCTTGATTTCTGCTGCGACTCCTCCTGAATTTCCCCTCAGGGATAAATAAAGTATTTTCTAGTCTATTCTTTTTCTATTCTATCAAAAACTTTAACTATGCTTTAAAAAAAAATAAAAATAAAATCTCTTTAAGGTTTTTGCAAAGACTTTATTTTGAAAGTCCTTCAAAGTTAGAGCTTACCTTTTATTTTTTAATTCTCCTAAAGTTAGATCAAACCTTTTTTTTGAAAGTCTTCTAAGGTTAGATCTTTTATTTTGAAAGTCTTCTAAGGTTAGATCTTTTATTTTGAAAGTCTCCATGAGGAGAACCTGGATGTGGATCCGGCTGATCTGCAGCTCTCTCTGTTTCCTGGTCTTCATGTGGAGCAGCAGCAGCAGTCGGTCTTTACCCGGTCACTGATGACATCACAGGATCTGATTGGCTGCTGAGTTTTTAGAGCTCAAAGTTTCTGTCAGTCCTCCTCAGACCAGCTCAGATCCACAGAGTCCAAGACCGCTTCAGGTGTGTAGTCTGAGTCTGGTTCAGGTCTGTAGTGGACTTCAGGTCTGTAGTGGTCTTCAGGTCTGTTGTGGTCTTCAGGTCTGTAGTGGTCTTCAGGTCTGTAGTGGTCTTCAGGTGTCCTGGTTGGTTCTGGTCTCAGAGGATGAAGATGATGCTGGTCCTGGTCCTCTCCTGGGTCCTGGTGGTCTCAGCTGACAGTAAGTTTGTCTCTGAACTGATGAAGAGTTTGATGTTTACAAACAAACAAACAAACAAACAAACAAACAAACAAACAAACAAACAAACAAACAAACAAACAAACTGTCTCTGTTTTCTCTTCAGTTCTTCATGAGGACGTTGGTTTCACTGCCTGTTCAGAGACTTTTGGAGAGGATATGTACGGTCTGGATGGTGAGGAGGTTTGGTACGCAGACTTCAAAGCAGGAAAAGGAGTCGACCCTCAGCCTGACTTTGTGGATCATACCACCTATGATTATGCAGGCGCTGTGGGTCATCTACAGGTCTGCAAAAGCGATCTGGGACTAACCAGTAAAGCCTTCAAAGACTACAAACCTAAACGAGGTAAAAACAAACAACCTCTCACACTCTGTGTGTGTGTGTGTGTGTGTGTGTGTGTGTGTGTGTGTGTGTGTGTGTGTGTGTGTGTGTGTGTGTGTGTGTGTATGGTGTGAGTTTATTTGAATCAGTGTGCTCTGAGCGTCAGCAGCCTGTTTCAGGCAGTGATCCTCAGGTAAGAGGTGGGGCATCCAGCAGGGCTGACATGTTGTGTCTCTGCAGACCCTCCCTCCACCCCCATCGTCTACCCCAGAGACCAGGTGGAGCTGGGAGACAGCAACTCCCTGATCTGTCATGTGACCGGCTTCTATCCTGCTCCTGTGACCATCTTCTGGAAGAAGAACGGAGACAACGTGACCCAAGGAATCACCCAGAACCCCCCGTTCATGAACAAGGACGCCACCTTCAGCCAGTTCTCCAGACTGCAGTTCACCCCCCAGCAGGGAGACATCTACAGCTGCTCCGTCAGCCACCTGACCCTGGACCAGCCAAGCACCAGGATCTGGGGTGAGGATCTGTGTGTGTGTGTGTGTGTGTGTGTGTGTGTGTGTCCAGAGGTACCGTCCACTCAGCCAGGTGTGTGTCTAACTGTGTGTGTGTGTGTGTCTAACTGTGTGTGTGTGTGTGTGTGTGTGTGTGTGTGTGTGTGTGTTTGTGTGTGTCTAACTGTGTGTGTGTGTGTGTGTGTGTGTGTGTGTCTCCAGAGGTACCGTCCACTCAGCCAGGTGTGTGTCTAACTGTGTGTGTGTGTGTGTCTCCAGAGGTACCGTCCACTCAGCCAGGTGTGTGTCTAACTGTGTGTGTGTGTGTGTGTGTGTGTGTGTCTCCAGAGGTACCGTCCACTCAGCCAGGTGTGTGTCTAACTGTGTGTGTGTGTGTGTCTCCAGAGGTACCGTCCACTCAGCCAGGTGTGTGTCTAACTGTGTGTGTGTGTGTGTCTCCAGAGGTACCGTCCACTCAGCCAGGTGTGGGTCTAACTGTGTGTGTGTGTGTGTCTCCAGAGGTACCGTCCACTCAGCCAGGTGTGGGTCTAACTGTGTGTGTGTGTGTGTGTCTCCAGAGGTACCGTCCACTCAGCCAGGTGTGTGTCTAACTGTGTGTGTGTGTGTGTGTGTGTGTGTGTGTGTGTGTCTCCAGAGGTACCGTCCACTCAGCCAGGTGTGTGTCTAACTCTGTGTGTGTGTGTGTGTGTGTGTGTGTGTGTGTGTGTGTGTGTGTGTGTGTGTGTGTGTGTGTGTGTGTCTTACTGTGTGTGTGTGTGTGTGTCTCCAGAGGTACCGTCCACTCAGCCAGGTGTGTGTCTAACTGTGTGTGTGTGTGTGTCTCCAGAGGTACCATCCACTCAGCCAGGTGTGTGTCTAACTGTGTGTGTGTGTGTGTGTGTGTGTGTGTCTCCAGAGGTACCGTCCACTCAGCCAGGTGTGTGTCTAACTGTGTGTGTGTGTGTGTCTCCAGAGGTACCGTCCACTCAGCCAGGTGTGTGTCTAACTGTGTGTGTGTGTGTGTCTCCAGAGGTACCGTCCACTCAGCCAGGTGTGTGTCTAACTGTGTGTGTGTGTGTGTGTGTGTGTGTCTCCAGAGGTACCGTCCACTCAGCCAGGTGTGTGTCTAACTGTGTGTGTGTGTGTCTCCAGAGGTACCGTCCACTCAGCCAGGTGTGGGTCCTGCCGTCTTCTGTGGTCTTGGTCTGACTGTGGGGCTGCTCGGTGTGGCTGCTGGAACCTTCTTCCTCATTAAAGGAAACGAGTGCAGCTGATTGGACACACCTGCTGATGATGTCATCAGGAGCTGCAGGTGTCTGTTCACCGGTTTCTGTTTGCTACATGGAGATACAAACACTGAGGACACACACACACACACACAGACACACACACACACACACACACACAGAGTTACGCACACACACACACACTCTCTCTCTCTCTCTCTCTCTCTCTCTCTCTGTCAAATGTTCTGTTTAATGAATCAAGCTGAAATAAATGTTATCCTGAGTGACATCACTGCTTCCTGTTTCATTTTTATACACACGCGCAGACACACACACACACATACACACACACACACACACACACACACACACACACACACACACACATCAATGAAACAATGAAACACGTAGCTTCATGTGATGCTCTGAAGGAGAGGAGGTTTTTCTAAAAAACAATCTCCTCCATCCTCTCTCCTTTACTTATTTCCTCGTCTCTCCATCATCTCTGGTGGGAGGGGCTAAGACGCAAGAGAACGACGCAAGTGGAGGAAGGAAGGATGAAACTTTGGAGCTTTGACATGCACCCAGACAGACTTTACAAGCAGAGCCATAGCTCAGGTAACAGCCAATCAGCAGTGAAAGCTGTGCACATGCAGGGATCCCTTTTTTTCTTACACACACAACAGTGGGTGCGCCCAAAAGCTCCAAAGTTCCATCCTTACTTCCTCAACATATGTCTTAGTCCCTCCCGAGGAAATGAAGAGAGGAGAGAGGATGGAGGAGATTGGTTTTTAGAGCAATAGGACATCCTCTTTTTCGGAGCGTCACATGGAGCGACGTGTTTCAGTGGTGACGGCATCAGCTGATCACCTCTGGATCATCCTTCAGTCAGCTCCAACAGCTGTTTGTGTGTCTGGGCATGTGCGCTGTAATAACTCTGATCAAACAGAAACAGTAACAGAGCTTTGTCTGTTCCTTTAACCGGTTTAACAAACACGTTACCATGAAGAAAACCTGCTCTCTGTTTATTCTCTGTGCTGTTTAGAAGCTCACGGATCACTTTACCTGTAAAATGCGTAATTGTGAGATTATTTATGAATTATTTATCCTTTATCTAGAGCCCATCTGATCGTGAACTCTGTAGCTTATTAACGTAACCAAGTTTATTGTGTTTTGGGAAGATGAAACAATGTACAATCCTATTGAAGCCCTCGAACAGTGGTCCCCAAACTATGGCCCGGGGGCAGGATACAGCCTGCCTCCACATTTTCCCCGGCCTCCTGAACAATAACCAGAGGCGCATTATGATTTTTTTTCAATCTGGCTGTGTGATCGAGACTAACACATGCATAGAACGTAACTTTTTATTCCACCTTTCTGCAGTTTGTACCTTATCTGAAACCCCTTTCTTAAAGAAAATAATCCTGTTGTACAATCATACGGGTAGTGAAATGTGTTGTGCTGGTAGGTGTTGTATCACTTAGTTTGGTTCCTTAGCCTGCTTGCTTTCTGGTTTTCACAGTGAAGTTAATGAGAGAGAGCTGCAGACAGTGGCGTCTACAAGAAAGTTTATGTTTCATGGTCTTTTTTTCTGTGAAAAACCTGAAAAGTGTTATTTAGTTATTATTTATTTCATAAATAGTGTTATTATAAATTTTCTGATTTTCTGAAGATCCCAGAAAGGGTTATTGATTGTTATTTGGTTAACATAAATTATTATGTGTGGCTTTCTGGGAAACAATAAATATTTACGTTTTGACACCTTCGCGATCGTCACACTTTTTTTACAAACTGACAGACTAACAAACAGACTAAAGTCTTTGCATGTCCCTGTGTGTGTGTGTGTGTGTGTGTGTGTGTGTGTGTGTGTGTGTGTGTGTGTGTGTCAGCAGCAGAGCAGGCTGAGTGTTGTCTGCCTGGTAACAGGTGATGGTGGTCATGTGATGCAGCTCTCTGGTTTTTAGAGCAGCTCTCAGTCAGAGTGTGTCACAGTTTGTGAAGACAGCAGAGGATCATGGCTCCAACTTTACTCAGCGTCTGTCTGCTCTTCAGCTTCATGCTGAGCTCCACAGGTAACACACACACACACACACACACACACACACACACACACACACACACACACACACACACACACACACACACACACACACCTGATGAGCTCAGTGTTCAGTCTCTGAGGGTTAAACAGTGATCACTGTGTTTGTTCTGCAGATGGAACCATGCAAGCTATGGTGGGCCGTTGTGTGTTTAACTCGACAGATGTAAAAGACATCGAGTACACCTTCTCTAAGTTCTACAACGGGCTGGAGTACGTCAGGTTCAGCAGCAGTTTGGGGAAATTTGTTGGATACACTGAGTACGGTGTGTATCAGGCAGAGTACTTTAACAATGACACTTCATTCCTGAGCTCAATGAGAGCTGAAGAGATCAGATACTGTCAACACAACATTGGGATCTACTACAGCCACTTTCTGACTAAATCAGGTGAGTTCATGTTTGAGTGACATCATACAACATCCATCCTCAGTGTGTGTGTGAACATATGAACCATGAGCAGAGTGTGTTGGGAGCTGCTTTCAGGACTGAGGTGTTGAGGTGTGTTGACTGACAGCTGGAGGAGTCCTCCTCTGTCTACAGCTGACTGATCCAGATCCACTTCTAGAGTCAGGATGGACTTTCTCCACTCAGTCATCCAGATCAGAGTCTGCAGCTAGAGACAGCAGCAGCTGTCAGGAAGAGCTCACACACAGCTCACACACACAGCTCTCACACACAGCTCACACACACAGCTCTCACACACAGCTCTCACACACACAGCTCTCACACACAGCTCTCACACACAGCTCTCACACACAGCTCTCACACACACAGCTCTCACACACAGCTCTCACACACACAGCTCTCACACACAGCTCTCACACACACAGCTCTCACACACACAGCTCTCTCACACACAGCTCTCACACACACAGCTCTCACACACAGCTCTCACACACACAGCTCTCACACACAGCTCACACACACAGCTCTCACACACACAGCTCTCACACACAGCTCTCACACACAGCTCTCACACACACAGCTCTCGCACACACAGCTCTCACACACAGCTCTCTGGCGCAGCCTGCTGCTCACAGCGAGCTACTGCAGCCAGCAGAGAGCAGGGAGCAGAAAGTCCGGTCCAGAGCCTTTCTGGACTCTGACTTTAGAGCTTTTACCGTATTGACCTGAATATAGGAGCATCCTGTTTTCTGCGTGTGATGAAGCTTTGAAACTTTGAAACATGACTTCCTGTCAAAGTGTGACTCTGAAAGCTCCTCCGTGGTTGGCTCATGAAGCTCTGATCAGTGCTGATAATCTGACTGTGTCTGCAGCTCCACCCTCTGCCAGGCTGCACTCTGAGACGCCCCCTGCTGGTGGACATCCTGCCATGCTGGTCTGCTCCGTCTACGACTTCTACCCCAAGTTCATCAGAGTCAGCTGGCTCAGGAACGGGGACCAGATCACCTCTGGGGTCACCTCCACTGAGGAGATGGCAGACGGGGACTGGTACTACCAGATCCACTCCCACCTGGAGTACACGCCACAGTGAGTCCAGCTCCAAGTCCAGGTCCAGGTCCAGGTCTAGCTGATTTTAACTCGAGGTCCAGTTAGAGGACAGAGCACCTTTGAGCTGACGTAGAATCAGTTTATGAACCAGGCTCAGGCTGATCCAGATCAGTTAGGGTCCAGGTCCAGTGTTTGGTGTCCCAGAGTCTCTGATCTGGTCTTTTCTGTTGGATCAGGTCTGGAGAGAAGATCACGTGTAAGGTGGAGCACGTCAGCCTGAGCAAACCTCTGCTTCTAGACTGGGGTAAGAACCTGTCTGTCTGCTCAACTGTCTGTCTGCTCACCTGTCTGTCTGCTCACCTGTCTGTCTGTTCACCTGTCTGTCTGCTCACCTGTCTGTCTGTCTGCTCACCTGTCTGTCTGTCTGTCTGCTCACCTGTCTGTCTGCTCAACTGTCTGTCTGCTCATCTGTCTGTCTGCTCATCTGTCTGTCTGTTTGTTCACCTGTCTGTCTGCTCACCTGTCTGTCTCTTCACCTGTCTGTCTGCTCACCTGTCTGTCTGTCTGCTCACCTGTCTGTCTGCTCACCTGTCTGTCTGTTCACCTGTCTATCTGCTCACCTGTCTGTCTGTCTGCTCACCTGTCTGTCTGCTCACCTGTCTGTCTGCTCACCTGTCAGTCTGTCTGCTCACCTGTCTGTCTGTCTGCTCACCTGTCTGTCTGCTCACCTGTCTGTCTTTCCACCTGTCTGCCTGTCTGTCTGCTCACCTGTCTGTCTGTCTGTCTGCTCACCTGTCTGTCTTTCCACCTGTCTGCCTGTCTGTCTGCTCACCTGTCTGTCTGTTTCTCCACCTGTCTGTCTGTCTGCTCACCTGTCTGTCTGTCTCTCCACCTGTCTGTCTGCTCACCAATCTGTCTGTCTGCTCACCTGTCTGTCTGTCTGCTCACCTGTCTGTATGTCTCTCCACCTGTCTGTCTGCTCACCTGTCTGTCTGTCTCTCCACCTGTCTGTCTGCTCACCTGTCTGTCTGTCTGCTCACCTGTCTGTCTGTCTGTCTGCTCACCTGTCTGTCTTTCCACCTGTCTGCCTGTCTGTCTGCTCACCTGTCTGTCTGTTTCTCCACCTGTCTGTCTGTCTGCTCACCTGTCTGTCTGCTCACCTGTCTGTCTGTCTCTCCACCTGTCTGTCTGCTCACCAATCTGTCTGTCTGCTCACCTGTCTGTCTGTCTGCTCACCTGTCTGTCTGTCTCTCCACCTGTCTGTCTGCTCACCTGTCTGTCTGCTCACCTGTCTGTCTGCTCACCTGTCTGTCTGTCTCTCCACCTGTCTGTCTGCTCACCTGTCTGTCTGTCTGCTCACCTGTCTGTCTGCTCACCTGTCTGTCTCTCCACCTGTCTGTCCTCAGACCCGTCCATGCCTGAGTCTGAGAGGAACAAGATCGCCATCGGGGCCTCAGGACTGATCCTGGGTCTGGTCTTGTCTCTGGCTGGATTCATCTACTTCAAGAGCAAGACCAGAAGTAAGACCAGTATACCCAGTCTGAGACCACTACAGACCAGTAGACCCAGTCTGAGACCACTACAGACCAGTAGACCCAGTCTGAGACCACTACAGACCAGTAGACCCAGTCTGAGACCACTACAGACCAGTAGACCCAGTATGAGACCACTACAGACCAGTAGACCCAGTCTGAGACCACTACAGACCAGTAGACCCAGTCTGAGACCACTACAGACCAGTACACCCAGTCTGAGACCACTACAGACCAGTAGACTCAGTCTGAGACCACTACAGACCAGTAGACCCAGTCCAAACCAGTTCAGAGCAGTAGTAAAGATGTGGTTTCTGTAGTCCTCGTTGACCCTGTCTCTTTTTTCTCGATGCAGGAAGGACTCTGGTTCCTACCACTGACTGATCCCAGTCTGGGCCCTGGTCCTGGGTCTAGTCCTGGTCCTGGGTCGTGGTCAGAAGAAGAAAAAAATCAGCTTCCTGTGTTTTGGGCTCAGCAGCCCTCAGTGCTGCCACCTGCTGGCCTGTCTGAACACCTGCTTCTCTGCTGCTCTGCTGGTCTGACCCTGGTCCTGGTCAGCAGTGGATCAGGGTCAGTGTGGGCTCTGGATGTGGACTCTGCTTCCCTCAGTGTGCTGCTTTCCTTAGTGAATGAATGTGTGGAGGATCAGTACCTCTGCTGTCTGATCAGGGTGGAGCCGTGGTTGGAGCTTTGGGGCTGCTGGGGCGTCTGATTTTTCCTTTTACAGATTTCTGCTCAAACTTTTTCTCACATCAATAAACCTTCAGAAAACTGACTCGGGTTTTTATTGGAGGGGGGTCTGGAGTCTGTCAGAGGTCACTTTGTGTCACTTCTTACAATAAGACATTTTCTGGTCTGGTCGATATAAACATTTTACTAAAAAGACACAAAACTTGTTCTGATTTCAGTCTTTGCAGTATGAAGCTCATTTACATTTACAGTGGGGAAAATAAGTACTGAACGCGTCGACTTTTTTCTTATTACATTTATTTCCAAAGCTGCAATTCAAACTAAATTTCTCCCAGACATTGGTATTAACTCAAATAATCCACACTTGAAAAGAAATCACAACGTTCAGGTCCATAAATAATGATTATGGTGAATTAAGTACGATAACACAGGAAAAAAGTATTGAACACACCATGGAAAGGCTGAATACTTTGGACAGGAAATGCACCATACCACCTGAAATCTGTCAGTAATTATTACTTGAACTTCCAATTAGTGCAAACCAACATCAGCTGGGCTAGAGCAAATTGATGGTCCTATAAAAAAGGTGTTTTTTTCACCAAGCAGTTAAATAGCACACACCTCATGATGGGTAAAGGCAAAGAGCTCTCTGAAGACATTCACAACCTGATTGTTGCTCAGCATCAGAATGGAACTGGTTACAGACTTATATCAAAGCACCTGAATATTCCAGTCAGCACCGTTGGGGCCATTATTCACAAGTGGAAGAAGCACCACCTTACCATCAACAGGCCACGCACAGGAGCTCCTTGAAGATTTCTGACCAGGGAGTCAGAAAGATAGTCAGAAGAGGACTCAACCAGCCAAGGACCACCCTGAAAGTGCTCCAGAAAGACTTGGAGGCAGCAGGTACAATTGTTACAGAGAAAACAATAGGCAATGCACTCCACCGCCATGGCCTCTATGGACGCTCAGCCCACAAGACTCCATTCCTCAAGAAAAGGCATGTTGAAGCTGGTTTAAAGTTTGCTAAACAGCATCTTGACAAGCCTGTAGAATACTGGGAGAATGTTGTCTGGTCAGATGAGACCAAAACTGAACTTTTGGGCTGTCATACTACAGACCATGTTTGGAGGAGAAATGGCTCTGCACATCAGCCAAAAAACATTTCCATTAGATTTTTTTTTTTTTACTAATTACAAGCAACTCTGACCTCATTTTTGTTTTTAAATTAGAAAAGCACACAGAGCACAGACCTCTGCCAGGAATATTGTGATTGTCACCAACATTTAAGTCCGACTTTAATGTTATACTCCCTTTCAGCAGACTGTCTGCTACAATTTGGTGTTAGCTGCAGGTTTGTACGATAATTTGTTTCCTGACAGCGTTGAAAATGATGATGACCCGGTACATATTTCATATTCCAGATCTTAGTGTCCAGAATATTTCCAGGATCTGGATCGTACTTTTACATCAGTCAGAAATGATGGTGACCTTGTCTTGTCTTGTTTTGCAAAGCAATTCGACCATTTATGGTGGAGTTATATACACATATGGTGAAAACAGCCCTATCTCACAATAATAAAGAATGCTTTAAAGAAGTCCTGGATCCAGACGGTGATCCGGATCAACTCCAAAAGTTCAATACAGCTTCTTTATCTCATTTTGAACATTTCTGGTACATTTCATCAAGATCTGTTCTTTAGTTTTTGAGTTGTGTTCTTCACAGACAAACTCTCCCAACATGTTTCTGTACTGATCAGGTAAATGTGGCTCATACTGAGTCTAAAAGACATTTTCTACTGAAATAAGACAAAAACACTTGATCAGTTTCCAGTGTTTTGTAGTGTACACCATGTTTTGGATTGTTGGTTGTATTTTAAAATCGCCGTCTCATCACTCAGGTAGTGCAGTCCATGGTGGTGAAGTCTGTTTGCTGTGAATGTGTCGCCTTAATCTGACATCAGTTCATCATCACTCTGTAAAACGTGTTCACTTTGGAAGAGAAGAAACAGTCGCTCTGACCACGACGGACAGAGAGAGACTAGAGGTGATGAAACCAAAAAGTGGGACGGTACGGGTCGGTAATTTGGGGACTAGATCCCAAAATTACCGACCCGTACCGTCCCACTTTTTGGGATCAGTCTGTCGGGGAATTTTCTATATTTTCATGACCTGACAGCTTCCTCTGCTTCATGTGTTGAATGTAACAGGTAGAGAAACCTGACACCTGACACAACATCTGTGATACAAGAGCTCACACTGCCCCCTGGAGGCTCATCTCTGCACCTTCACCTCCACAGATCAGATCACAGCTTTATTTTTAAAAACAGAAATTAAATTCTTAAACCTGTAAACAAGCTGAACACACACCCGTGTGTCTGCTGTGTTTGTGGAAGTGTGTGTGTGTGTGTGTGTGTGTGTGTGAGGGAGACACACACTGAGCCACCTGCTGTCTGTCCACCTGTTCAGTCAGAGTGTAGTTCTCTGCTACGACCAGCAGAGGGCTCTGGAGTCTGAGCTCATCTTTATTATTCATCAGGTTACATAAGAGACCAGTGGTACCGCAGTTATATAACACACACACACACACACACACACACACACACACACACACACACACACACACACGCTCTAACATTTCCTCCTAAAAATAACATTTTAAAGATTCATGTTCAAACATTTATGAATCATCCAGCTATGACGGTTTCCACCAATCAGAGCGCAGCACACCGACCCCCCTTCACACACACAAACACACACATTTCATTTATCATTTTGTTGACCTTTGTTGTTTATTGTTTGTTAAACACAGGGTTATTTCAGGCAGGAGAAACCAACCATTCACAGACAGGTATCATATGACATCATACAGAAGAACCGCCTGATTGGCCGGTCACTCTTCGCAGGAAGACGATTGGTGGAGAGCAGTACAGGTGAGGAGGGGGCGTTTCCACGTGGCACGATAGAGTGATTGACAGGTGAGGAGACGGGTGTGTGTGTGTGAGTGTGTGGTGTGTGTATCTGTGTGTCAGTTGTCATGCTGAGCCCCACGACGAAGATCGAAACAAACACGTAAACAAATCAACGGGGAACGAAAACAAACGGACTAACGACTCCCTAACTTATCAACTAACTCGTTAACTAAAATTACTCACTTGTTGAGTCTTCTACTAATTAGGTTTCTAATAACTAACGAGCCGTTCTGCGACGACAAACAGAAACAGGAAAACAAGAGAAGCTGTGAGGAACGCTAGCGTCTGATTGGATGAAATTCACGACAGTCCATGAGACGATTCTGACTCTGGACCGGTTTGAGTTCTGAACCAGTTCTGATCCTGATATGTTTCCATTTGTGTTCACACTGTTGAACTGGTTTCTGAACCTCTTATCACTTGGGTTAAGATTAAACCTGACTTAAACTGGGCAGCCAATCAGGAGCCGTCTTACACGACATTCCGTTGACGGAACCAATCAGAAGTCAGGTGAGAGTTGATTAAACTGTTTCATGATGTTTTTCTCCTCAGTTCCAATAAATAAACAATAAATAAATAAACAATAAATAAATAAATAAATAAATCTGTAAACACATCAGCTGTGCGATCAAATATTTGGTCTCATGCAGATCGTCCTTGCAGTGACATCAGAGCCTGAGTGCGTTCTGATTGGTTGGATTCAGGGACAAAGTGTTTGAGTTAAAGCTGCTCTGAGGCCGTCTCTCTCTCACACACACACACTAACAAAAATATCACATCAGAGGAAAAATAAAACACACACTCAACAACGGACTGTAACTAAAGAGAAGTGATAATTCAGACAGTCAGTGAACGCATCATGGTGGCATGATGAGGTCTTAACAGGAGGATGACGACGGACCCAGACATGAGAGAGTGCAGCTTTAATGAGTCTGTGTGTGTGTGTGTGTGTGTGTGTGTGTGTGTGTGTGTGTGTGTGTGTGTGTGTGTGTGTCTATTTGTCGTTGATCCGTAGTTTGAAGGAAACCCGTCCGGCGAACTTGTCCCTCTCGCTGCCTTCAGTCAGAGTGTTGGAGGTGATTTTACACTCCACCATGATGTCCGTGTTCATGGAGGCGTTCAGGAACTTCACGGCCACCAGGGGCTGAGTGTAGTTCACCTGAGACATTAAACACACCACACACACACAGAGTCTGCTGCACATCATATATGAATGACTGACATGGCTCCTAAACTAGATCTATGAACAGGAGATTCACTGTAACAGATCTATCTATCTACATCTACAGACCTGCTGGATCTGTTTTCATGGATCTATAACTGGATCTATAATCACGGATCTACTCAGTTAACATAAGCAAAAGCCAATAAGATCTCAGCATTGGTAAAGACCTGACCATAGACTGCACTATGACGTGTGTGTGTGGTGTGTGTGTGGTGTGTGTGTGTGTGCGTGTGTGCGTGTGTGTGTGTGTGTGTTACCTGAGCTTTCTTGCCGTAGTACGGGTAGTACATCAGGTTGAAGGTTCCATTAGGAGGATAATAGGCGAGCTGTCCCATCTTATCACTTTCCTCTCTCTGTACACACACACACACACACACACACACACACACACACACACACACACACACACACAGATTGGAACTTTCAGTCAGGTCAGTGATATCAATAACATTTATAAATGAACCTGAATCACTGAATAGAAAGCATCGTCAATTCTCTAGTGATTCTGTTAATGAGTCTTTACGAAACTCTATTGTCCTAAACAACACTTATCTACTAATATAAACTATACTCTACAAAACTCATTAACTAAACTCTACCACCTTTACCATCTAACCTCTACTGTCTTTGATAACTAACTCTACTGTCTTTGATAACTAACTCTACTGTCTTTGATAACTAACTCTACTGTCTTTGATAACTAACTCTACTGTCTTTGATAACTGAACTCTACTGTCTTTGATAACTAAACTCTACTGTCTTTGATAACTAACCTCTACTGTCTTTGATAACTGAACTCTACTGTCTTTGATAACTAACCTCTACTGTCTTTGATAACTGAACTCTACTGTCTTTGATAACTAACCTCTACTGTCTTTGATAACTAACCTCTACTGTCTTTGATAACTAACTTTACTGTCTTTGATAACTAACTTTACTGTCTTTGATAACTAACTCTACTGTCTTTGATAACTAAACTCTGTCTAAAATAACTAAACTCTACTGACTCTGATAATTAAACTCTTCTGCCTTTACCAACTGAGCTCTACTTTTTTTTAATAAACTGAACTCTACTGTCTTTACCAACTTAGCTCTACTGCCTTTACCAACTAAACTCTACTGTCTTTACCAACTTAGCTCTACTGCCTTTACCAACTAAACTCTACTGTCTTTACCAACTAAACTCTACTGTCTTTACCAACCAAACTCTACTGCCTTTACCAACTTAGCTCTACTGCCTTTACCAACTTACCTCTACTGCCTTTACTTACTAAACTCTACTTTTAAGAACTAAACTTTACCATCTTTTACCAAATTACATGTTCTTCTTTTACCAACTGAACTCTACCATGTTAAAAAAACTGAACCCTACCTCCCTTTTAAGTTTACTTTTCTAATTTCATTTACTGGTCTCTACTGCCCTCAAAGATAGAACTTGACTTTATTCATCAATTGTATTTTACTGCCTTGATTAACTGACAACATCTGCCTTTATCAGTGAATCTTTACTGTCTTTGGGAGCTTAACTCTACTGTCTCCAACAACTGGTCTCTACCCCTTATTTATCCAAACTTTACTGCCTTTATTTACTAAACTCTTTTGGTTTCATCAGCTGGTCTCTACTGTCTTTGAAAACTGAACTCGACTGCATTCATCGAAAGTCTTCTAATGCCTTTACTAGTTCATCTTTACAGCCTTTGGTAACTAAACTCTACTTTAGTCATTAACTGAACTCTACAGATAAAAACTAAACTCTAATGTCTTCAAAAACAGACTCTTTTGATTTCATTCACTGTTTTTTTCTTCCTTCATTAACTGAACTCTACTCTGGGCCTCACTCCTGTCGTCCTCTCTGTACTCTGCTGTTCTTACCCAATCATCTTTGTCCTCTTTGACTCTCTGGTGATGGAGGGACGCAGAGATGGAGACAACACATGAGATGGAGACAGATGGTCTAACAGACAGTGAGACAGATACATAGACAGTGAGACAGGCAGACAGTCAGACAGACAGGTGGTCAGTCAGACAGGTAGATTCAGACCTTTTCTCCACAGGTGACGTAAGGAGACTGACCGTCCTTTCCTGGTAACATACCAATGACCTGGAGAGACAGACAGGTATGGGGCTGTTAGATAAACCTGTGGTTCTACAAACTGGTCCGTACTTCATGACATGACCAACTGCTCAGGGACGAGTCGGGACACGGCGGATGACCTTACCCGGTTCAGCTTGATGAGGACACAGGGCTGACCTTTGCTGTAACCGTAGAAACGGTCAGAAATCCCAGAACACTCCTCTAGCATGGTCCGATTAAACTGACAGGAACGCTTCGGGTTGTTCCTGACCTGCAGAGAGACAGACAGTCAGACACAGAGAGAGGAAGACAGGTAGAGGGAGAGACAGACAGGCTCACCTCTCCACTGTCCTCCTGGATGAAGTATTGATCTGGGGGGCAGTTATCGTTGGTCTGAACCTGATAGCTGTCGTTGTACGCTGCAGACAGACAGTTAGAGAGACAGAAATCAAAGACACCTTTGTTAACGAGCTATGACATCACAGAGTTAATTATTCAAATTAGCGGGGGTCTTACGGGAGAGGAAGTTGTTCAGGGTCTGGGTGAAGCCGTCCCAGCTCTCTGTCTCTGAGATGGAGAAGGTGATCTCCAGCTGATCACCTTTAGGACGAATCATCATCCCTGAAAGGAAAGCAGCTCGTCAGCCAATCACAGGCTGAGCCTCGTCCAGCAGCCAGCTGTGTGGTGCTCAGGTGTGTGTGTGTGTGTTACCTGGTGTGGCCAGGCGGTCCTGCCAGGTGGGTTTGTAGTCGTCCAGCGTCAGCAGCATGATGTACATGGTGAGGACGAACATCCCAGCCAGGAACAGGTAGAAGACCAGGTAGAAGAGCAGGATCAGACCTGTGAGGGGGGGGCAGGGGGAGGTTATCATTCAGCAGAGTGGATCACATCCTCTCCTCCCCCAAGCCTCCCCCCTCCTCAGTGTCATCTTTATAATCCTCTTGTGTTAAGCCCCTCCCCCTGCTGATGACCTACATCCAGTATGAGTGGGGGAGGGGAGGGAGGAGTAATCTCTGTTCAGAGGGTTTCTGCTTCCTCTCAGATCCTCATTGGACATTTTTATGTCACTTTACCTGCTGATCACTTTGATCAGCTTTAAAACGACATCAGAGCATCCTGCGCTCTGATTGGCTGACAGAAACTCTGTTACAGATAATATCCTTACCACACAAGAGGAACCATGGTCAGACTTCTTCGTCATCTCTTCGTTATGATAAGATCAGTGAAGCTTCTTGTTACACTAACTGAGACCCCAGAAACTTTTTCTGGACCCCGAAAGGACTGACTGAAAGGTTTACACTGACTGAGACACTTCCTGTTCTGTCTTTAACATCTGAAAACCTCAAAGCTCATCAGGACGGTCTGATACAGATCCTGAAAATCTCCTTCTGGACTGGCCTGTACCTGGGTCAGTCTTTACCAGGATCCTGTGGGTTGAGCCTGTTAAAGATTTCCTCCCGTGGAGCTAAAGTCATCAGACCTACACTCAGCTGGAGATTGAACTGATGGTCTAACAGGATCAGAGCTGATCTGAGAACCTGAGTCTGATCCTGGTCTGACAGAGAGCTGGGAATGTGTCCGGTTCACTCATAAATCCACAACTAATAAACACTCAGAGACAAACAGTCTTCACATCAATCACAGGAACAACAGGGGTTTGACTGATGTCACTGCAAATTTTCTTCTGTTTTCACTGAAAATGTTTCACTGGAGTCACTGCAAATATTCTACTGCACTCTCTACAAATTTAATTTCACAGTCACTGCAAATGTGCTCTTGTGGTCACTGCAAATACTTTTTGTCATCACTTCTATTATTCTACTGTAGTCACTGCAAATGTTTCACTGTAGCCACTGTTAATATCCCATCACAGTCACTGCAAATATTTTACTATTGGCACTTCTAGTATTTCATAGTTGTCACTGCAAATACTCTGATTAAGTCACTGTAAATGTTCCAGTGTGGTCATAACAAATATTTTACTGTTGTTGTTACACATATTCAGAATCAGAGAAAGAGAAATTAAATACTTGAAAAGTTTAAAAAATAACAGGAGCAGTGGTAACAGGCTTGATGTTTACAGTAGTCACTGCAAATGTTCAGCTGTAGTTAATTTACATACGCTCATGATTTTACTGCATATATCCTACTCATACACTGTATAAAACACGGAGGTAGCCTCCCTGACGTCACCAGTGTGTTCCTGAAACAGTGAAATGAAGCCAATCCATGGACACAGCCACATTTGGTACAGCCACAGTGGTCACTGCAAATAAAAATGAATCCTGACAGGTCTGAACACACTCATTTTTGTCAGGGTTAGCAAACGTAGATGGTCGTGTTGACAGATAAAAATGATTCATTTGAAGTATTTTAATGATGTACCCGTTTCTTCGCTATCACGTGAATAAAGTCCTCACAAATACCTCTATTTCAACATGTGTGTGTGTGTGTGTGTGTGTGTGTGTGTGTGTGTGTGTGTGTGTGTGTGTGTGTGTGTGTGTGTGTGTGTGTGTGTGTGTGTGGATAGATTACAGTCCAATCAACCTCGTCTGTCTGGGTAATCCAGATTAATTCACACACACACACACACACACACACACACACACACACACACACACACACACACACACACACACACACACACACACACACCACAGTCAGACTCCCTTTCTGATTTTTTTCACTTCAGTTTATTGTTTGTGTGTATCAGTGTGTATGGTGTGTATGGGTGTGTGTCCTTCAGTCTGCATCAAGGCCAAACAGCTTCTGACCTGGGGCATGATGGGAAATATGACATCAGCATGCAGTTATATAAAGTCAGAGCAGACCTCAGAGGAGAGAAACAGACCTTAAACGTTACATGACTGTGAGAACAGGTGAGCCTCAGGTGAGTCCGCTAACAGCTGTCAGCTAACAATCAGCTAACAGTTAGCATTAAGACAGGTAACAATCAGCTGAGTACAAGCAAAAAAAGACAGCTAACAATTAGCATTACTAAAGCTAACACTCAGCTAAACATATAAGCATTAGGAATTAGCATTCAATCAGCTAACAGTCAGCCCACAATGAGCTAACGCTTAGCAAGCAATCAGCTGTCACTCAGTTGACAATCAGCTAACCATTAGCTTCCAGTCAGCTAACAGACAGTTTTCAGTCAGCTAAACGGTTGAGCAGCAAGTGAAAGAGGTAATAATCAGCTAACAACCAACTGACAAATAGCATTCAGGCAGCTCATATTCAGCTCACACTGAGCTAACAGTCACTAGTTAGCTAACTTTAAGCTTACTGTCAACCGACAACTGGCAACAAGTAAGCTAAATACAAGCTAACAGTGAGCTTAAAGTCAGCTAATAGTCAGCTAAACAGTAGCAATAAAACAGCTATAAATTAGCATTGACAGCTCACAGTTAGTAAACAAACTAATAATTTACAACCAATCACTAATTAGCAAATGTGTACTATCAATTGGCAACAAGTGAGCTAAATACAAGCTAACAGTCAGCTTAAAAGAAGCATTGAGACAACCAACTTAAATTGACAGCTGACTGTCAGTTAACAACCTAAGACCTAACAACCAATCACCTGTTAGCTAACTGGCAACAAGTAAGCTAAATACAAGCTAACAGTCAGCTAAAAATAGCTATTAGTCAGCTAAACATTAGCATTGAGACAGCTATCAGTTAGCACTCACAGCAGACAGCCAGTTAACAACCTAAGAACCAACAACCAGTCACTAGTTAGCTAACTGTCAACCACCCTTTAGCTAACTGGCAACAAGTAAGCTAAATACAAGCTAGCAGTCAGCTTAAAGTAAACTAAAAATCAGCAATAAGTTAGCTAAACATTAGCATTGACAGCTGACAGTTAGCTAACAGCCAACCATCAGCATTATGGCAGCTACCTGACTGCTAACCTTTCAGCAAAGATTTCAGCTAAAACTGGGCCAAAAATCAGCTAACAGCTAGCTAGCTGTCAGTCTAAATCAGCAGCCTCCTCTGAATGTTTCTGCCTCTGTACGTCTGACATGCTCCCCCCATCTCTCTCTTTAATTCTGTCTCAGTGTTAGTGATGCTCACTCGTCCTCTGTCAGCCATGTCCTGTCTGAAGGTCACTCTCTCTCTTTCTCTCCCTCTCTTAGAGAGGGAAATAGGACGAGTGTGTGTGTGTGTGTGTGTGTGTGTGTGTGTGTGTGTGTGTGTGTTAGTGTGAGTGTCTCAGTAGATGCTGAGTTGGTTGTTAATCAGACCTGATCAAACTGAACATTAATCTTAAAGCTGCGGTGAGTTTCCTCTTCAGCTGTGATAGGCTGTTTATCAGTGAAATGCATCCTGGGAGCTGTAGTCTCCATCACTTCCTGTGTTTTGTTTTGGTTTAATGTAATAGCCTACAAGTTTTATGTTAAGCAATTGCAAGAAACTTGACAAAAGTTTCACTCCAGCAACAAGACTTCCCAACACGCGTTGGAGACAAGCTAGTACATGAAACTTTGTGGGCAATGCAACTAAGGCAACTCTGGGATATTGCAAGTTCTACAATAACTGCTAACATGCAGGCAATTCTGGAGATACAGGCAATTCAAAGGCACAGGTAACATCGGAAATGTCAGGGACTCAGCAACAGCAAAGGCAACTCTTGAGACACAGCAACAACCAGAGCAACTCAGGGAAAACAACAACAACAGAGACGATCCTGGAGACGCAACAACAAAGAAACAGAAGAATGATGACTCAGCAACAATAAATGCAACTGTAGAGACATCGAAACAACAAAGGGGACTAGTGACACAGCAATTACAAAAGCAACTCTAGAGACACAACAACAACAACAACAAAAGAGAACTGGTGACACAGCAACAACTAAGTAGTCTGGGGAAACAAGTAACAACACAAGCAACAACAAGGTCAACTCTGGGTACACAAAAAGAGACATCTCTAGGGGCACGGCAACAACAAAGACAAGCTAGGAGACACAGGCAACTCTGGCAAATAACACAACACAGGCAATTTCAGACAAACAGCAACTGAAACCAAGGTGACCAGCACAGGTAACTCTTGGATATGAATGAAATGTGGCAACTACAAGAGATACGGGCAACTAGGGGTACGCAACTAACTCCACTAAAGGCAAATTTACCGAATCATCACAACAGGCAACGCAGGCAACTCAGGAGACATGGCAACATAGGCAACATGAGGTCACCTGTTTAAAGTGGTCATCCTGGTTAGTCCCTGTTCTTGCTCTGTAGCGCCTTCTATGTGTGTGTGTGTGTGTGTGTGTGTGTGTGTGTGTGTGTGTGTGTGTGTGTGTGTGTGTGTGTGTGTGTGTTTCTATTTTTAGAAAGTCTCAGGAAAATAAAATCTAAATCTGGCTCTGGTTGACATTAATGGAGCGTGATGTGAATTTGATGTTTTAACGACAAGAAGAGAAAAAAAAATGAAGTGATACAGTAATACCAGATTTACTGAGGGACACACACACACACACACACACACACACACACACACACACACACACACACACGGAGAGAGTGGTAGAATGACACTAGCAGTGAGGTGACAGACAGAGTACCGGACCCATCCGGACTCACCCCAGCTCGAGGCGGTTCGACCCATCAGCTCGTGGGTGCGAGGGTTCCAGAAGAATTCCCGCCATTCGCCCGAGCTTTTGCGGTCCTCCTCCTTGGCGGCGGACATGATGAAGATGAGGATGGAGAGGATGAAGATGGAGGTCGCTCTATGGGGCTCAGACGGCGCGCGATGCTCCCGTAGTGACGGCACGAGCCTCCCGCCTCCCGCTGCTGCTGCTGTGACGTTGGACCGAAGGATGAAGCCGGTGGATCGATCCGGTGATCGGTGCCGTTAGGTGGGATGAGAGGGAGACAGACAGACGGAGAGAGAGAGAGACAGAAAGAGAAGGAGACAGGATGGAGTCACTGCGGTAAACCTCCTCCTCCTCCACCTCCTCCCCCAAAGCACAGCTGACGTCACGCATGCTCCCATCTACCACCAATCATATAGGAGCTATATCAGGGCAGGCCACGCCCCTTGCGGGATGTGTGACGTGTTTGAATATGATGACGTCACTCACGTGTTTCTCACGCCACCCAGCAGAGGCAGATTAATAATCTCAGTCTGTCTGCACGTGACTGAAAAATAATCACAGCAATTAAAAAATGAAAATAGATATTTATTCCTAATAAAATTTTTACTCTGTATTAAAATTCTTAATTACACCAATGAAGTTTTC
The DNA here is from genome assembly GCF_033239565.1 of Halichoeres trimaculatus. Lineage (NCBI taxonomy): Eukaryota > Metazoa > Chordata > Actinopteri > Labriformes > Labridae > Halichoeres > Halichoeres trimaculatus. Next base: position 23,213,444 of record NW_027437200.1, read on the forward strand.
CATTTTTTAAATTTCTTTTCAGTTAAGTACACAATAATAATTCAAAGGGGTTTTTTTAAGCAATTTTAATTTTTATACCTCCGGCATCAGAAATATAATACTTACTTAAATCATTTTATTTAATTTTTCTTTTATTTTCTATAACAAAATAAAATCTATAAATATTTGTTTTTATACAGACTTCTTCAACATTTAAATTTTTTTGCTTTGATTGTATTTTTTAATATTTCTACTCCTCTGTTTTCATAGTATAAACCAGTATTTGAATGAAACAGCAATATTTTTTTATTTTGTATTTCCTTATCTTTCTTTGGATTAGAAACCATAACTGTTTTTTTAATGTGTATTACTGTAACCACGTGATCATACAGTCTCTCTGAGCCAATCAGCTGTCAGGACTCATAACACACTGTGGTCTGAGACCTGCTGTTACAGAAATGCACCTCTGCTGCTCCTTACCTCTTCAGGTGTCCCAGGTTATCAAGTTTTCTGCAACAAACACACCTCAAACTTCAGTTATTGTCTGATTGAGGCTGTGAATCCAGCCTAGCTCAAGTCCAGGTCTTGGTCCTGGTCTGGTTCTGGTGTTGAAGTGTATGATGACACAGAAGAAAAAAGAAAGACTCCATGGTTTAAATGATCTTTACTAATATTCCTGTGAAAAGAATAAACTCTGTCAGGTGCTGCCACCTAGTGGCAGCAGGTAGAACTGCAACTCTCAAAAGAGAGGAGGCTGGTGTACACGAGGAGCTGGATTTGTGACAGAAAAACGTTTTTATGTTTAATTTTCAGGCTGGATACAGATTTTTTTCAACTCCCCTGTCGTCAGAAAATTCTACCTTTGACAGAGTCTCTCATTTCAGATGTCAACAATATAGATATAGACCAAACTTACGGGACTGTTATAGATATTTTGTATATGCTGTGACAATTAGAAATATCACTACGGATACTTCTACTCAGCAAAATCTCTCCTAAAATGAAAATTGTGATACCTTCATTGGAAGTCTGCCCAGAAACAATTCAACTAAAGACTTCTGCAAACACTAAGTCAAAATATTATTCTTCACATCTGAAATTAAAGTTCCCACTGGTAAGAACTGAACTGAAGACATCTGAAACATGAGTTCTTGTCATGTCTCTGGGAGGAAATAAGAGCTGTAAATAGTGATATTGTACCATAAATGTTTTCCTTGATCAGAAAGAGTTGAACCAGTCATCTCAAATTCAGATCCCGACTTAAAAACGTCAACTTAATCCCTTTTTACGTCGTTAACTGTGTTGTGTTTTTCTTCTTCGTTGGATTTATTAGTGGGGTACACTGTGTCGGCTGCCTTGGCATCCTACAAGTAAAGATCATGTGACGTCTCGTAACGAGTCAAAGGTCGGTGTATTAAGTCTGATCCCGTCCTTCAGAAGTGAACATGTCCAGAGTGAGGATCTGCCGGCCCTCCTGGTTCCAGGGTCCTGTAGTGCTGGACCAAACCTGGCTCGGTCCACTCTGTTCTGGAAAGCAGCTGGTCCATATGAGGCCCCAGGGTTCTATGTGGAAGTGGGAACGGGCTGATGGAGGGGTCTCTGTCCAACAGGGATTGTCCAGGTGCTCGATGTGGACCATCAGGTCCGTAAGATGACCCTGTGAGAAGGGAAATGCTTTGGTCCAGGTTGGCCTGCAGACCCTGGGTCGGCTGGTCCGTGTGGAACATCTGCTTCTTGTGAATCTGGAGGGCATCCTGGTGGTCTAGCCTAGTATGGCACAGCTGCTTTTTGTGGTTTTGCAGGTGGTCCTGGGGGTCCAGCTGGGGGAGGTACTGCTGCTTCTTGTGGTTCTGAGTGTTCTCTGGGTCTTGCTGGTCTAGATGGATGTAGTGCTGCTGTTTCTTCTTAATCTGAGTGCCATCCTGGTCTGGTGGATCCATGAGGTACTGTTGCTGTTTCTTGTGGTTCTGGTCCTTATCCTGTTGGTCCATTTGAGTCTGGTACTGGTGCTGTTTCTTCTGGTTCTGGTCTTGTTGTTCTGAGTTCTCCTGGAGGTCCATCTGGGCGTGGAACTGCTGCTTCTTCTGGCTCTGGATCTGGTTGTGGACCTGGTTCTTGATGTCTTTCCAGTGTCGTCCTCTGAGGACCGGCTCCAAGTCCAGACAGCGCTGACAGACCTCCTTTCCAGGTACAGACTGGACCAGGACATGGACTCCAAGCTGCCTCCAGACCGCCTCCTTCTCTGCAGATGACCACGGCCGCCGTCGAACCTTCCTTGGGGCGGGGAGTGAGAGAGCTGTGGACAGGTGAGCAGACGAACAGGTGAGGCAAAGATCGGAACCGGTCCTCTGGTTTTAGAGTCTGCTGAATCCAGGCGGACTTACCTGAGAGGGGGGCCTGCAGTCTGGACTCTGGAGGTATCACAGGGGGCCCCTGTCTGCTCTGTGATGGAGCTATGAACCGGGAGAGACAGAGTCAGGGGTCAGGGACGTGAGGATGAGTCAGAGCTGAGGGTGAGGTCAAAGGTCAGTACTCACCCTCTGGCGCTTTAGTTTCCTTCTCCTCTTCTGATTGGACAGTTCGTTTCTTGGTCTTAGCTCCTCCCCCTGGGGAGCATTAGCATCATTAATGAAATAAAAACATGACTTCAGGCATCAAACGGGGATCAGCCCGGTGTTACCTGAGTCTGGGTCCTGGAGGCCCAGCTTGTCCCACTCCCTCCCCAGCAGGTGGTAGAAGTCTGTGGTCTTGGCTGCGGCCTCCCAGTCCCCGTCTTGCAGACTCTCCCCGATGGCGATCTCACAGACGGTCTTCAGGGTGGTCTTCACGGCCAGAGGGGGGCGGCTCCACCTGTACCCAGACGCCTTCCTTGCTGCGGACAGAGCCAGGCTGAGGCGGCCTGGAGCCAGGAGGTCCTGGAGGGTCAGAACGGCTGGGTCCAGAGATTTCGCAGCCAAGAGGAACCTGCCGAGCTCCCGCAGCTTCTGACTGACGTAGTCGTACCTCCTCTGACCGCCATCTTGGTTCCCCATCAGCTTGTTTCCATACTTACAGATCAGCCAATCAGATTTTACCTGGCAATGACACGTTAACAAACAGGAAGCTGTAAGACACAGAGACAGGCACTGGACACAGAGACAGGCACTGGACACAGAGACAGGCACTGGACACACAGACAGGCACTGGACACACAGACAGGAAGGACACACCTGGTGGGACACGTGGTCCTGGTTCATGCGGTGCAGAATTTCACTGCAGCTCTCAGAGGCTCCGCTGGAAATGGGTAGGAGGCGGGACGCTGCAGCCTGGACCCTGCTCCGCTTCCTGGGTGGGTCTCCTGGGGGGTCAGAGGTCGGGTTCTCATGCACACTGGGGCTGGAGGTCGTGGGTCCCTTGGTACCTGTCTCTTCTGCTGGGGGGTCAGAGGGCGTATCCTCTGTGGAGTCTGTAATGTCCGCCTCATCACAGGCCGACTCCACTGTGGAGTCACACACTCCGTCCTTGGAGGGGTCAGGGGGCCTCTCTGCTGAGGAGGCGGAGTCTCTGGAGGGGTCAGAGGTCAGCTTCTTACGACAGGACGCCTGATGTTTCCAGAGATCAGCTCGGAGGAAAAACCCAAGACAGAGAGGGCACGGCAAGTAGTTCCTCGCATCCACTTCCTCTGAGGGCTGACGCCACGGGACGATCTCGCCACTGCCCTGCTTGATGACCTGAAGGACAGACAGGAACGTAGAGACAGACAGGTAGAGATTATGTTTCAGTTTATCTGACAAAGAGTCAGGTCCGTTCATCGTAGTTACAGTCAGAGTGGACTCAGGCCTGGACCAGATTAGTTACGCTGCTTTGAGCTGGGACTCCTCCTTAAAGGTTCCTGCTTGTTTCAGGAACTTTTTCTCGCTCTGGGTGAATTAGTGGAATGATATCTGAACAACATGAGGTGAGCAGTGAGACTGGTACACTCACCTCTATGTTGTGCATGTAGTTGCCCCTGCAGCGCAGGTGTTCCAGCAGCAGGTGGCGCTGTTTGGAGCCAGTAGGCAGGGCACTGGCTGCCAGTACCTCCTGCTGGTCAGCGTGTTTCCTGAGCAGGTGTCGGGCGATCTTCACCTGCGGCCTCCGACAGAAAACACAGTAGTGTTTTTTATCCCAGCGCCGTTTCCCATCATTCCACGTCCTCTTCACCGTCACGCCCTCCCTCTTCTCGTCCTGACTACGCCTTTTCTCACTAAGGCCACGCCTCTTTTCTATAGGGCCACGTCGCTTCCTCTTCTGACCTCTCCTGACCACAGCGGAGGAAGCTCTGCGGCAGGGACGGCGTCCGGGGGGTTTGGGTGGGTCTTTTTCCGCAGGGACGGTTTGGTCAGAGGCGTCTGGTTTGTTGGCCATCATGAATTCATCGTCTGTGTCTCCAATCCAGACCTGGTGATCAGACATGATGACAGGTGAGAGTGTGGTTAAAAGAGTTTATTCACACCTGGTCATGTGCAGTGAAAAGATTGATCCACTCCTGCACAAATTCCACTTTTGTAAACACCTCCATAAAGATGAAGCTTGTTGTTATGATTAATCTGCAAACTAAACCTTTAACAGTCCTGTCTGAGCCTCTCTACCTGCTGAGTGTTTGTCAAACTGATCTATCTGGAGACAGGTGACACTAACACACAGTTTTCAGCCGTGTGAGGAAAAAAACAGTCTTCAGAAAGTCTGTTTATCTGAACTCTCCGACCAGCCAGGACCTCTGATAGTACTTCTCTGTCTTTAAACTGACCGACACGGATAAACCAGAGAGTAAACACACTGATAAGAATATAACAGAGTTATTAAGAGTGTGGACATGTTAATAATCCTCGCAGGCTGGTTTTAAAGGACGGTACAGGAGGGCGTGTCCGATAATGGAAGCGTATCCCTTCAGCTAACAGCTAACAGCTAACCGTCGTTAGCAGCTGTTTCATCACATGCTATAAACAGCACAAACTGGACGGATACTAAAAATCAGAGTGGGTCAGAAATAAATAAAGACACTTGAGACAGTCCTTACCTTGCCTCCAGAACCATAGAAGAACACACTCCTTCTTCTTCTACGGATTGTTTTCTGGCAGCTGCAGGAAAGCGGGAGATTCTGCTCTCCAGCGCTACCTGCTAACCCGGAAGTGGAACAGCAGAAATACTGACGGTGAAACTCGTTTTTCATGAATTAAGTCAGATTCAAACGGTCAATAAATTCAGATGGTTACGTGTTTAAAATGTATTAAAACATCAGAAGCAAAAAATCTGGTTAAATGATGTGTAAACAGAGCAGAATCTGCACACATCAACAACAAAACATCAAAAAATCAGGACTGGGTGAATTAAAATACTCGGTTAAATCCCAGAAGGAAATTAGGTGAAGTCTAACAAAATCAAGAGTTATTTTGACCGAATATTTAATCAACTTTTAGTAAAGATTGTGTTTGAACCACCGTTAGTTGGTTGGTTTCAGAATGAAAGCTGATTAGCATCAGAATCATTAGTCAGGGAGCATTAGCATCCGTCATGACAGACTGATAGCAACACTATCACAGTCAGTGTTAGCATCAGAGGTTAGCATTAGTATGATATCTTTTAAATTAGCATATCAGGTAGATAGCAGCACCATCAAAGTCTGTGTTAGCATCATTACAAGTCGGTTAGCATCAGTTTCTATTGATATAGTTTAGAATTGGCATAACAGACAGATAGCAGTGATAAAAGTTAATGTTAGCATTGTTATAAGTCAGTTAGCATCAGTGACAGTCTCAGTTGGAATTAGCATTAATTCAAATTATTTGAAATTAACAGATCAGAATGATAGCAACAGTGTAAAGTTAGTGTTAGAATTAATATAAGTCAGTTAGCATCAGTGACTGTTAGTAATGGCAGTAGTATCATTCACAGGAAGTAAACAAAAAGACAGATAGCAGTTATATTAGGAGGAGTAACCAACATTACAAGCCAGGTAGCCCCATTAGTTATTATCATTGTAAGTTTAGCATCAGTGACAGATGGAAGCAGCATCAATTTGAGTTGTTTAACCTGGCAAACAAATAGCAACAGTCAGAGTTAGCATTAACATAAGTTATTTAGCATCAGTGACAGTATTAGCTGGCAATGGCATTAGTAGCATTTGTTTGAAATAATCACAACAGATAGATGGCAACAATTTCATTCAATGTTAGCATTAGTTTAATTCAGTTAGCATCAGTTAATACCATCAGTGTCAGTCTGTGTTAGTACTGGCATGATATTAAATTAGCATTTCAGACAGAAAGCAACAATATCATTTAATGTTAGTATTGGTGTTAGTCATTAAGCATCAGTGACAGTTGGTGTCAGTATCAGTTTGAGTCATCTAAAATTGTTTAAAATTGCCCCACGCAGTAAGCATTGTATTAGTCAATGAATCAGAGTTAGTCAGTTAACACCAGGGAGCAGTGTTAGCATTAGCATTACTCTGTCAGAATGTGGTAATTCGGGCTAAAATCAGCATCAGCCAATCAGCACCAGTTTCAGTCAGTATCAGATTCACTTCGACAGAAGACCTTGATCTTTAGATAGTTCTCATCCCTGTGCCGGTAGTCCATTGTAGTCCATTGTAGTCCATTGTAGTCCTGCATGCTACACTCCCTTCCTGTTCACCTGGTTACCGGGGCAACAGACAACACCCATTTGCATAACATAAACATTACATCAGAGAGCATGCCAGACAAGAGCTTAAGGAGGCTGGACTAAGCAAGGCAAGCCCCCCCCCCCCCCCTTCCTGTGGGAGTGTCTTGTTGAAGGTAAAAGAGGAGCTCAGGTCGAGGTCTGGATCAACACAGTAAGCGAGACAGAGACGACGACATGGACCTGCTTCAGGTGAGGGGAACTGTTTTTACTTAACTTTCTGCTTTGCTGTTTTAAGCAGGCAAGGTGTAGGAGTAAGTCTGGTCTAAGTCTTGGAGGACTCAGGTGTTTGTCTGGTTTCAGAGGAGTCAGATAATAGTCTGGTTTCAGTCTAAGAGGAGTCAGGTGTTAGTCTGGTCCAGGTGTAACAGGGGTCCGCTTCTAACAGGGTCTTTGGTCTTGAAAGAAGCATTGTTTCAGGTGTCTTTTCTTGCAGACAGGTGTGTGTGTGTGAAGGGGCGGGGCTTCTCTAGGTGTGCAGGTATCACGTCCGTTGGGTATTCAGAGGAATGCTGCTGTTAGGAGGCGCCAACTAACAGATCAGAGCATGTGTAGACCTGTAGACCGTCAGGGACCAAACGTATTATGTCAGTGTGACTCTTATCAGACACCTTTAAGCAACACACCTGCCTGTGCTTGTTCATAGGTGAGCTTGGCATGCTTCTTGCTGCTGATGACCTTAAACCCTGTCCTTGCCCAGGTTGCCTGTACAGGGTGTTCACAAGGTAAGTGATCAGACGATCGGACGATTCTGTGTGAGAAAGAAACCTAACGTCTGTCGCTGTCTTTCTGACTTCCCGTGTGTGTGTGTTTGTGTTTGTGTGTGTGCGCAGGTTACTTTGTGAAGGTGAACTGTTCGACCAGTCAGGGAAACATCCGTGGCGTTCAGTGTAGTCCGTGCACAAACTGCTCAGGTAAGCACACCTGATGACATAATCTGCGTGTTGTTGTGATGATCGTTGGCACTGATCTCTCCGTGTTTGTTGTTTCCTGTTTTGCAGCTGCTGATCTAGAGACTCTGTCTGAGTGCTCCACGTACGCAGACTCAGTGTGTGTAAACAAACCTGCACCTGAGGCCCCGTCAATCAAACCTGCTACTGGTACGCTCATTTAACACACGCATGACATGTCAGCACTTCCTGTTGATGACATCAGCGTTGACCGTTGCTTCTTCTTGTCCTCAGAGTCCCCTCCTGATGAGACCGTCATCATTACCGTGGGGTAAGAACCAATCACCTTCACTCATCTGTTACCAGGCAACCAGTTTGGTTGGTGATCCTCACTGACTCGTCACCTGAATCGTTATCTGACTCGTTACCTGACTCGTTAACTAACCAGCGTATTTCTCTCTTCAGGGTTCTCCTGGTGTGTTTTGTTCTGCTGCTGGGATCCGCTCTGACTCTCCTGCTCTACAGGGGGTGCTGTTTTAGTAAACTGAAAGGTAACCTTCTCCTCCCACAACATGCCAAACTCCTCCCACAACAAGACCACCCCCCTCCGTCCAGTAAAACCCTACACAGGTCTGGATCCACTGAGACTGAGACAGATATAGTTTGATCCAACACGCGGTTCTTTCAGGGTGAAGGGATATTTATCTAGAAGGATCCAGACCTTCAGGAGAACACCAGCTGTGGCTGCGAGACTGTAGCTCGGCCATGGGTTGCACCAGCTCTGTGAAAGTTTGGACGTCGCTCATTCGATTGTAACATCTAGAATACGGCGCCTTTGTTTTACCCGTTTAATCCCAAATTACTCTTCATGCCTTAGACCTCCCTGGTACATATGTATTTATTTTATTTATTATTATATTTTATTTCAGATTATTTTGCTAAAACTTAAACTGCCTACTTTAATTATTAAAACAACACTTCAACAGATTGCAGAAGGGAAAAAAAGGAGCTATTATTATCAACAGGATTAAACAGGTCAAGTGCTAAAAACTGCAGTTCCTCAAGTGACCACTTGGGGCTGGCTGCAGAAGCACTGTAAACAGTTTGTTATCTATTAACATGTTTACAGCCTAATTAAGAAAAAAAAATTAACAGTACAACTGTACAGTAACTATCAACTTATCAAAAACAAGTTGCTGTAAATTGATTAATGGGTGTAAACAGCAAGACTTTTTAGCCGTTAGCTGTTAGCCGTTAGCTTGTTTAGGACTAATCAGGCTCGAGAGTCAGCGCTGAAACAATCGCCAATCAGAGAAGTTCTAGCTCTGATTGGTCGAATCAGAGTTCCTCCAGTGCTCTGCTAGTTTCGGTGAAGCTAACGTCCGCTTGGTGCAACAAACTGACCCGTCTCAGTGTGTATTTCACACACTAGCGAAAGACAGGACTTACACAGAGCTACTGCAACACAGGTGTTTCTCAGGTGTGCCCCAGCTTTAGTCAGCAGGTTTGTAGATGAGATGTGGAGGGGGTGGCGAAGAGTCCAGACCAGGTGTTAGCTAGCTTTAGCCAAGACTCATCACAGGTGTATGGAAGGTGAAGGTCAGGTGTAGCACAGGTGAAGAGCAGGTCAAGTCAGGGTTTAGTACAGGTGTAGCGAAGAAGCAGAGATGTAGCACCGGTTTAGTACAGGTGTAGCACAGGTGTAGCACAGGTAGGGATGGGTACCGAATCAGGTACTTTTATAGGTACCGACTGAATTATGTCAAAAGTACCGGGTATCGATTCATGTGAAAACAAAAGGTACCATGTTTAGGTATCTCAATGCATCCTTGTGACTGTGAGGGAGTGGAAGAGTAGGAGATTTGCCATGCTGGACATGAACACAGCATTACAAAGTTAAATTTTGAATAAAAAATAATTTTGATATTTATTAAATTAAATAAAAATAATTTTATAATTATTTAATTTAATTTAAAAATAAATTAAATTAAATAATTTTAAATTTGAATAAATATGTTAAATAAAAAAAATATTCAATTATTAAACAAATTGATTATTTTTACCTCATAAACACAAAAAAGTGCAGAAGATTGGTACCATTGAGTACCGGTATCGATTGCTTGGTACCGGGAATCGGTACCGTATTGGTTCACATTTGAAAGGTACCCATCCCCAAGCACAGGTGTAGCACAGGTTAAGCACAGGTGTAGCACAGGTTAAGCACAGGTGTAGCACAGGTTAAGTACAGGTGTAGCACAGGTTAAGCACAGGTGTAGCACAGGTTAAGTACAGGTGTAGCACAGGTTAAGCACAGGTGTAGCACAGGTTAAGTACAGGTGTAGCACAGGTTAAGTACAGGTGTAGCACAGGTTAAGCACAGGTGTAGCACAGGTTAAGTACAGGTGTAGCACAGGTTAAGCACAGGTGTAGTACAGGTGTAGTACAGGTGTAGCACAGGTTAGGCACAGGTGTAGCACAGGTGAAGTACAGATGTAGTACAGGTGTAGCACAGGTTCCATGTTCACTGCAGGTGTGAATCAGATCAGTACAGGTATAATTCTGTAGGCTATGTAAATGCCCCCTGTCAGCCCATATACTGAAAAGCACCCTCTTAACTAACTTGTTGTAACAGAACAACATGCTATGACATCACTTCCTGTCATGTACCACTTTTTTTTGTTTTTTTTTTGGCTTCTGTGAGGATCTTTGCAGTCTTTAAAGATCTTAAATGTTTTTGATTTTTTTAAAAATATCTTTGATGTTTTAAAGATGTTCTACTGTATTGAAGATCTTTGATGTTTTTTTAGATCTTTGATGTTTTTTTTTAGATCTTTGATGTTTTTTTAAGATCTTTGATGTTTTTTAAGATCTTTGATGTTTTTTAAGATCTTTGATGTTTTTTTAAGATCTTTGATGTTTTTTAAGATCTTTCATGTACTGAAGATCTTTGCGGTCTGTGATATTTTGTAAGTTTTTGAGGATCTTTGGTGTTTTTGAGGATCCTTGATGTTTTTAAGATTTTCAGTTTTTTGAATATCTTTGATTATTTTCATGTTGTTTAATATTTTTGAACATATTTGTTTTTATTTATTTTTGAAGTTCAGTCGCTGCTTAAAAACTGTGAAAACTGAAGGTCACCTGTAGTTTAACTTCAGTAAAAGATGTGAAGCATCAGTTCAGGCTGTCACTTTTATCAAACCCTAAGAGCGGTGTGAAACTTTAACAGAAGTGAAAACAGAAGCTGCTCAATCAGAGACTTGAAACAGGCTGACCTAAACTTTAAATCCTACATTTCCCATGATGCACTTTATTCCTCCTGAGCCACTCCACTGTTGTGCTGTACATGAACTCGGAGTGTGTTTACATGATGTTCTGTTAATGATGTTTTGTTTTCATGCTTCAAATAAAAGTCATATAAACACATTAACGTCTTTTTGTCTGTTACTCTCAATTTTTGAACCTTTTATTTAAAGTCAAATTGTTTTAAAGAGCTGAACAGGATGTCGAATCAGTGCTTAAGTCTGACCTTTAAACTTTAAAGAGGGGTGTCATATTTTTTTTTTCACATTATAAAAAAATGTATGAGGCTCAGATGTGTGATGTTTGTATCAACTTGAGCAGAGTTTCAGACTGTGCGGAGCAATCAAAAAGTCAGATGAGAACTGAATGAGAGAGACACAAAACATTCCCACCTTGTGACATCACAGATTGCAGACAGATTCAAGGAATTTTAAAGAGCGACTGGTAGCAGACTTTTAGAAGTTGTTAAACATGTTAAACTTATGAAAAGTTTTAAGATAGGTTGAAGTCAGGAAGAGGAAATGTCAGGGAAACCACAGGAATGAGCCGGGGCCAGAGAGAGACGAGGTGCCACGGCGGTATCTGAAGTATGGAGCTGGAATGAAGCAGACTGAGAGTGAACTCTAAGCTTCAGTCAAAGTTAAAGTTTAACTCTTATCTTTAGTCAAAATTCAGGTCAACTCTTTCCCAATGTTAGAAGTCAACGCTTACACTCACCCGCCACTTTATGAGGTAGATCTTGCCAGTACCGGGTTGGACCCCCTTTGGCCTTGGTGGCATAGATCCAACAAGGTCCTGGAAACAGTCCTCAGAGAGTTTGGTCCATATTGACATGATAGCATCACACAGTTGCTGCAGATTTGTCATCTGAACATCCATGATGAGAATCTCCTGTTCCACCACATCCCAAAGGTGCTCTATTGGATTGAGATCTGGGGACTGTGGAGGACATTTGAGTACAGGGAACTCATTGTCATGTTGAAGAAAGCAGTCTGAGATGATTCCAGCTTTATGACATGGAGCGTTATCCTGCTGGAAGTAGCCATCAGAAGATGGGTACACTGTGCTCATAAAGGGATGGACATGGTCAGCAACAAGACTCAGGCTGTGGACTTTTTTCTTCTTCTTCTTTTCTTTTTTTCCCCTTTTTTTTCTTTTTTTCTTTTTTCTTTTTTCTTTTTTCTCTTTTTTTTTCTTTTTTCTCTTTTTTTCTTTTTTTCTCTTTTTACTTTTTTCTTCTTTTTTCCCTTTTTTCTTTCTTTTCTTTCTTTTGTCGCCCCTTGTTTTTCTTTTTTCGTTTTTTTCTTTTTTTTCCTTTTTTTCTCTTTTTTTTCTGTGGACTTTAAACCATGCTCAGTTGGTACTAAGGGGCCCAAAGTGAGCCAAGAAAATCTCCCCCACACCATTACACCAGCAGCAGCAGCCTGAACCGTTGATACAAGGCAGGATGGATCCATGCTTTCATGTTGTTGAGGCCAAATTCTGACCCTACCATCTGAATGTGGAGCAGAAATCGAGAAATCTCTGAGTTACTGTTGCCTTTCTATCAGCTCCAACCAGTCTGTCCATTCTCCTCTGACCTCTGGCATCAACAAGGCATTTTGTCCCACAGAACTGCTGCTCACTGGATATTTTCTCTTTTTGGGACCATTCTCTGTAAACCCTAGAGATGGTTGTGGGTTAAAATCCCAGTAGATCAGCAGTTTCTGAAACACTCAGACCAACAACCATGCCACGTTCAAAGTCCCTTAAGTCACCTTTCTTCCCTATTCCTCGAGCTGTGATATGTGATTGGCTGATTAGAAATTTGCGTTAACGAGCAGTTGGACAGGTGTGTCAGTGTATACCTCAATGCCTTACATCAATGAACCCATCCTTATGTTTCATACAGCTCTTAACCACAAAGATACACAGTGGAGCCATGAAACACCCTCAGTAATGATTTATCAACACATAGTGCTTCATAAAACTGTGCTGAGGTCAGTCACTCTGATAAAAGATGCTGCTTCAGTTGTAAAGTCGTGGTTAAATATAAATCACATTAAATAACAAAGCCAAACAAACAAGCAGGCTGAGGGTTTCAGTGCCTCCAGACTACGGACACCTTGCATCATGAGTTTACAATCTGAGGGTTTTGTATCACTAATACCAGTGAACAGGACTTTAAAAACAAAAAAACAAAAACAAAGGTGTTTTAATCATTTTTTCATGGCTGCATTAACAAAGAAGATTTCTTAACAAACTTGATTTACCCATCATGCTTCAGTTTAAAGAAACTCCAGGAACGCTGCCTGCTGTGAGAGGAAACGGTTAACTCTGAGCAGGTGAAAGAAGCCGGAACCATGCTCACCTTATCACTTTCTCTCCTTATCACTGGTAACCATGGCAACATGCAGGCGGCACACCTTCACTAACGCTCACAGTGTCGCTATGGTGACTGTGTGAACATAAGTAGTAAAGGAATAAATAGAAACCCTGTATCGATACCTGCTATTTTTGTTTATCGTTATGAAACTCGGGTCACGCCAAGAAACGGGGTCAATTTCCCAGAAGGCTTTGTCATGATGACAACATCACATAAAGATGGGTCAAAAATTAACCATGGTGAACAAAAATCTTTTTAAACAAATATAATCAATAAACTATCACAAATTAAGGGATCTGAAGGGAGAAACTCTTTGTATATTTTTTTTAATTTTATTTTTATTTTTTAGACTATTTTTGTAGATGTGGGACTGCAAAAACACAAATTCGGGTCCAATTATTACACATCTATTTATTCAAAATTATTGAATAAAAATCAAAAATAAAATAGAAATAAAATAAAATAAATCAAAAATAAAATAGAAATAAAATAAAATAAAAAAATAAAATAAGATGATAATAAAATAAATAAAATAAAATACCATAAAATGTAATGAAATCAAATCAAATCAAATCAAATCAAATAAATAAAAAATAATAAAAAATAAAATAATATTGAAATTAAAAAATGATTCTACTCGGTGAAATATTCTTCAAACTCTTGTAAACCGTCAGATCTTCATGTAATCTAATCTTTATTTACTTTCACAGGAACTCCTCGTGTTTATGAACATGAACGCGCCAGGCTCGCTCCCGACATGTTTCGTCACGAGCCCTGGTTGGCCAACAGGATTCCACCCAGGACGGAGCGTCCAGCGCGCATGTGCAGAGCTGGAAGAAGGGGGGCGCGTGTTTGCAAAGTTTGGGGAAGTTTGCTGAAGTTTGCAGAAGTTTGGTCTGTGAGAAGGAGAGGAGAAAGTTACCAAACCTCCAGCTGGAAGACTCCCCTACACGCAGACAGGCGGAGAGACAGACAGGTTAGCTGGCCCACAGACCCCCGGACAGCTGAAGAGAGAAGGAGCTCAGAGGAGCTCAGAGGAGCTCGTAGAGGAGCTCAGAGGAGCTCGTAGAGGAGCTCGTAGAGGAGCAGACCCCGGAGGTTGCAGGGCTCCGAGGCGGGCCGAGGAGCAGCACCGCCGGGATGAAGATCGAGTTCGCCCCGCTGAACATCCCTCTGCGGAGGAGGCTGCAGACCGCGGCCACGCTGCAGTGGGTCTTCTCCTTCCTGGCTCTGGGTACCTGTCTGTCCGTCCGTCTGTCTGTCTGTCTGTCTGTCTGTCTGTCTGTCCGTCTGTCTGTCTGTCCGTCTGTCTGCCTGCCTCTCTGTCTGTCTGCCTGCCTGCCTGCCTGCCTGCCTCTCTGTCTGTCCGTCTGTCTGTCTGTCTGTCTGTCTGTCTGTCTGTCTGTCTGTCTGTCTACCTGCCTGTCTGTCTGTCTGTCTGTCTGTCTGCCTCTCTGTCTGTCTGCCTGCCTGCCTCTCTGTCTGTCTGTCTGTCTGTCTGTCTGTCTGTCTACCTGCCTGTCTGTCTGTCAATCTGTCTGTCCGTCTGTTGACCCGTCTATCTGTCTATCGGTTTGTCTGTCAAATATTTTCTCTTTCCTGCAGAAAGTCTGTCTGATGACCTGTCTGTCTCTCTTTCAGCTCAGTGCTGTCCATCTGTTGACCTGTCTGTCTCTCTCAGATATGTTTGTCTGTCTGTCTGATGACCTGTCTGTCTCTTTCAGTTCTGTCTGTCTGTCTGATGACCTGTCTGTCTCTCTCAGATATGTTTGTCTGTCTGTCTGATGACCTGTCTGTCTCTTTCAGTTCTGTCTGTCTGTCTGAAGACCTGTCTAACTCTCTCTTCCCTGTCTGTCTGTCTGGTGAACTGTCTGTCTCTCCATCAGCTTAGTGCTGTCTGTCTGATGACCTATGTGTCTCTCTCTCAGTTCACCTCTGTCTGTCTGATGACCTGTCTGTCTCTCACTAGTGCTGTCTGTCTGATGACCTGTCTGTCTCTCACTAGTGCTGTCTGTGTGATGACCTGTCTGTCTCTCCATCAGCTCAGTGCTGTCTGTCTGATGACCTGTCTGTCTCTCTTAGCTCAGTGCTGTCTGTCTGTTGACCTGTCTGTCTCTCCATCAGCTTAGTGCTGTCTGTCTGATGACCTGTCTGTCTCTCACTAGTGCTGTCTGTGTGATGACCTGTCTGTCTCTCCATCAGCTCAGTGCTATCTGTCTGATGACCCGTCTGTCTCTCTCTCAGC
Organism: Halichoeres trimaculatus; assembly: GCF_033239565.1. NCBI lineage: Eukaryota > Metazoa > Chordata > Actinopteri > Labriformes > Labridae > Halichoeres > Halichoeres trimaculatus. The sequence continues at coordinate 23,228,904 of NW_027437200.1, forward strand.
TCAGTGCTGTCTGTCTGATGACCTGTCTGTCTCTCCATCAGCTCAGTGCTGTCTCGCTGCCTTCGTTCTCCTGGCGCTCTCTGATTGGTGGATGCTGGCTCTGCTGTATGCTGGTTGGCTGTGGTTGGACTGGGACACACCCACCAGTGGGGGACGGAGGTCCCAGTGGGTGAGGAGCTGGAGGGTCTGGGACTTCTTCAGGGACTACTTCCCCCTCCATGTGAGTCTCTTAATGTAAAACTGACTCTGATCCTAGACCCCCAGGACTGTGAGCCCAAGACAGCAACATCGGTCCCTGAATGACTCTCTGTCTGTCTGTCTATCTGTCTGACTGTCTGTCTGTCTGTCTATCTGTCTGTCTGTCTGTCTGTCTATCTGTCTGTCTGTCTGACTGTCTGTCTGTCTGTCTGATGACCTGTCTGTCTGTCTGTTTACATCCTCAGCTGGTGAAAACCGTCGATCTGGATCCAAAGAAAAACTACATTTTTGGATTTCATCCACATGGTGAGAAAAACCTGTCTGTCTCTCTGACCTGTCTGTCTCTCTGACCTGTCTGTCTCTGACCTGTCTATCTCTGACCTGTCTGTCTCTCTCTGACCTGTCTGTCTCTCAGGGGTGCTGGTAGCAGGAGGGTTCGGTAACTTCTGCACGGAGGCGACGGGTTTCTCTCGCCTGTTTCCTGGTCTTCGGTCTCACCTCCTGATGCTCCCGTTCTGGTTCAGAGTCCCTCTCTTCAGAGACTACATCATGTGTGGAGGTACCTGTCTGTCCCTCTACCTGTCTACCTGTCTGTCTGTGGTCTGTCTTCCAGCAGACAGGCACTCTGACAGGCTCAGAGGATCTGGTCTCTGGGGGGTTGCTGACCCTGCAGTCCGTCCGTCTCACTCTTTGCTCGCGTTGAGTAAACTGTGTGACAGGTTAGTGCAGGAGGAGGCAGAGCGCCGCTCTCTGATTGGCTGAGGGAGCAGGGTGAAGTGGTTCATGTGTTCCAGACCTGCAGCCATCGATCATCTGAATCAGGTCTGGTGTGACCCCTGGTGGTCAGAGGGTGGAAGTGCAGGGAGGTGAGCTCAGAGAACAGGAGCAGACAAAGTAAACGGACGGTTTTTACTGAACGCAGCGCGACCAGGGACCAGGAGACTCTGACATCATCCACAGAGATTATCACACCAAACACTCATCAGGTTAACAGGTTTACCTCTCACCTGTCTGTCTCTCAGGCCTGGTGTCCAGCTGTAAGTCCAGCTTGTCTTACCTGGTCAGTCGACCTGGAGGTGGGAATGTGGCGGTCGTCGCAGTGGGCGGAGCTCCAGAGGCTCTGGACGCTCGACCTGGAGCTTTAAAACTACAGGTACACCTCCACACCTGATCCAAGACCCCGGATTAATCCAGGATTAAAGATTTCTTTAAACACAGATTCCTCTGTCTGCGTTCCAGGTCCTCAACAGGAAGGGCTTCATCAAACTGGCCCTCAAACACGGGTAAGAGGAGCCGACCCACAGGTGGTCTAAAGGGGCGGGGCTACCTACCGTCCACTGACTGTGTTTGTGTGTGTTCAGAGCTCAGCTGGTTCCGGTCTTTTCCTTCGGGGAGAACGAGCTCTTCGATCAGATGGAGAATCCAACGGGCTCTCCTCTGAGGAGGCTGCAGGTCAGAGGTCAAACCACACGTGTCGAGAAACGTTTATGAAACAGAACTAAAGTTGAAAAAGTGAAACTGTTGTTTACACGCAAGGTTTGTTTGGATGTCTCGTTCTTAGAGACGTAAATCAGCCTCAGACTGAACACGAAGCTTTAACATAAAGTAAAAACAGTTTAACATCAGATTTCTGCGTGACTGAAAAACAAACAAAAAATCTGACATTGACTTTCAGATTTTCCAAAACTAAAAATGAAGATGTCAAATTTTTTAACATCAAACATGTTTATTTAAAGTTTTGTTTATTCAAAAAGCTTTCAATTTTTTCTTCAGGATTTTTTTTTTATTGGCCAAAACTTTTTTGTCTCTTCTTTTTAATTTGGGATGTTTCTTTTTTGTTCTCATTAAAAAAAAAAAAAAAAATTAAAACGTTTTTGGGAGGTTTTTCAAAGTATTTTAATTTTACACAGGTTTAAATCAAGTTACAATTTTTTAGTTTTAATTTTGTTTTGTTTTTTTTTACATTTTTTATTCGTGTAAAAATTTATTATTATTATATTATTATAGTAGTGTATATATGTTTCCTTTTATTCAAGTATATTTAGAGTTTTATTTGTAACAAATTAAACTTTTATGAGTGTTTAACGTTTCAGTTTAATTCAACAAATTTAATATTAGCGGGGTTTTTTCTTTCTTTTTTTGAGTTTTTTTTTTTATTATTATTATTTTCATTTCGAACATGAGGTTAAAGTGAAATCTCTGTCAAAGACAGAAAAAAATACAAAACAAAACAAACAGACATTATCTAATCACATATTGGAAAAGTTAAGTTTTAAACATTTTGGTTCACAGGGTTTTTAAAAGTTAAACAAATCTTCCCAAGTTTACATTTTCTTTGAGTCTAGGGATGAATTTTACAGTGCATTTTTTGACTTAATCATTTTTTTAAGCTGTATAAAATGTTTTATTCATATTTTCACAGATTATGTTTGTGTAGAGTTAGCATGTTCTCCTTGTTTAACTGGTAGCTAACATGGTTAGCATGTTGTTCTCTGTCCATAGAACCGTCTGCAAAGCATCATGGGAGTGGCGATGCCTCTGTTTCACGCCCGGGGGGTCTTTCAGTACAGTTTTGGATTAATGCCGTACAGGAAGCCCATCCACACCGTCGGTACGAGCACAAATCGCTCAACACCTCGACGACTTATTTACCCTCAGATCCTCCACAGCCTGACACAGAATGTTAATAACTCTGTCACCGCCTCCTGTTTTCAGTGGGGTCCCCCATCCCGGTGGTCCAGACTCCCAGTCCAACCAGTGAGGACATCGAGAATCTTCATCAAGTTTACATGAAGAGTCTGACACAGCTGTTTGAGCAGCACAAAGAATCCTACGGCATCAGCGAGGACCAACATCTCACGTTTATATAACAACAACTCAAAACAATCTGTTCATACACATGTATATTAACACCTCACATTATACAAAACAACTCAATCTGTTTACACATGTTTATATAACACCAACATTACTTTAACAACCTGTTTATACACGAGTATAAAGACCTCACATTTATATAACATCATTTCAAACAGTCTGTTTATACATCTGTATATAATCACCTCACCTTATCATCAACATCAACATCAACATCAACCTCTTAGCGTAGCATTGATTTAACTGAAGAGTTATCTCCTCTGATGATGCTAACACTGTTAGCATTGGTTTCACAGAGTATTTATCTATCTTAAGGTACAAACGGATGACTGATTAAGCTATGCTACGGTGTTAGCATCCAGCATGGCTGTTACAGGGTTTGGTTCTGGGTGGGGGATGCTAACAAAGTTAGCAGCAGCTATCAACTTGGCTGAAGCTTGCTAGCACGATTCAAAGCCCACAAGTTTGACTGATGATTTCAGAAGTGCTAACGGTTGGATTCATTTCAATGTGCTATGCTAACAGTGTAGCTGTGGTGCATTTCAGAGCAATGTAAGAAAAAATATGTGTTTTCTATTTTTCCAAAAATGTGTAACATATGATGTTCAGATGACTGGCAGGAGTCTGTGACATCACAGTTACATTAAAGAGCCAAAGACTGAATCTGATTGGTTGAATTTTTGTTATTGCGTTATGAGTTGGAGAAAAAAAATCAGCCTCCAGAAAACTTTATTTACAGTTTGATCTCAGCTTTGTGATCAGATCATCCATAAATTCATCAGAATTAATTTTTAAAAAAGTATTTTTTTACTTTAAACTATTCCCTTAAACAGCCAATCAAAACAAACGTCACGTGTCAGGTTTAGAAATCAACACCCCAAGCCCCTCCACTGCGCAGACTCCTCCCAGTCAGACCTCCACGCGCACGCGCCTCGCTCGTTCTCAGCTCCTCCACGCACAGCCAGGTCCCGTATCCACAGAGACCAGGGAGAGACGGATGGTCCTGCTCAGACTTCAGGGAGCCGGACCTGAGGATGACGAGGAGGATGAAGGTGAAGATGAAGCCGTCTGCTCGCTGCTCATTGGCTCCTGTGTAGAGGCGCGTGCTGCTCTCCCAGCTGCCGGAGGACTGAGAGAAGAAGAGGAAGAAGAAGAAGAAGAAGAAGAAGAGGAAAAGTTTGTGTTCACAGAAAGAGGACAAACTCTGCGGCACTTTGATGGACTGACAGAGTCCAAACCGTAGAAGAAGAAGTCGGCGGAGTTCCTGTTCAAACTTTTTGATCTGAAAACTCCGCGCGCGCTCCCGCAGGCTCTGAAGCTGGCCCGCGCATGCTCCGTCCTCAGCTGTTGAGATTCGTGAAGAATGGACCGATTGTGTCAGCGGGCCTGGGCGTGACGTCATTGGTGGGAGGGAAGGAGGCGCGCGACCGCGGGATAGTCGAGGACGCGCTTGAGCTGGGCGCATGCACGTGAGTGTTTGTTTATGAGTGTTTTTATTTGCTGTTTGCTGTTGTTTACGATGTTTGTCCGGTGTTAGACTGAGAGTTTGATGAGTTTGGTTATTTTTGTTGTTTGGAAACTTAAGTTTTAGTTTAATGCAACAAAATAAAACACAAGAAAACTTTTATTTTAAGTTGTTGACATAAATCATGGAATGAGCAGTGTTAATGTCAGATTACAGTCCAGGTTCAGGAGGTCTCACATAAACCCGAGACTTTGGTTTGAACCCGCGGTGATATTAAATGAACCACAGATCCTGACTCTGAGTTTTCACCGTTTGATCTTTAATAAAAGTCTGAGGCCGGATCTCAAAGGGGGCAGAGTAAAACCAGCGGTAGGAGACTCTGAGGTGAGACTTTTCTCACACAGGTGTGTTCTCATCCCTGTTTTATGACCTGGCTCACATGAACCACACAAAGGCCCAAGTTGAGCTTCTGGTTTGAGGGCGTGTGACGGGTTAACTGAGCCGGGGTGATGCAGTTTTTGCGAGACTGAGGCCAACCACAGAAACCAGACTCTCACAAACAGGATCCGATAATAGAGCAGACTCAGAGCCAGCTGTTGGTGTTTCAGAGAGAACATGAAGGCTGCATCTGAGGACAGAAAGCATCCCTGACACGGCGACTTTTCCACGCTGCAGAGGATGCATCAGGAGCGTCCTGCATGACCCAACACTGGGGTCTGCAACCTTTACCTTCATAGGAGCCGTTTAGCCTCAGCTCACCTGGATTAAAGTCACTCAGGAGCCACAAAATCTACTTTGTCTTCACTGTAAATGCAAAATAGTGCATGAATTTGAAACATTAGAAATCTAGTGAATAATTAAACAAGAAAATTTTGTGTTTATAAAATTTTTGATGTTCTGTCCCTTTTTTAAAATGTTCAATATGTTTGCAAAAATTAAAAAAATAGAAAACTAAGTAGTACCATAGTTCATAAACTAGCAAAATTTAAGATATTTCAGTAAGATTGCAATTTTTTTCAAGAAATTAAATACAAATACAAAAAAGGAAAAAAAATGTCTGAAATTGCAAAAAAAAATTAAATTCAAAACTGTTCTAAAATTTCTGTAAGTTGCAAAAAAATATTTTAATTTTAATTTTAAATAATTTTTAAAAAATTAGAAAAAAATGCAGATATTAACAAAAGTGAAATTTAAAAATTTGCAAAATCTTAGTTATTTCAGTAAGATTGCATTCTTTTTTCAAGAAATTAAATACAAAAAAAGGCAAAAATTGCAAAAAATTCGAAATTTCAAAACTGTTTGAAAATTTTAATAAATTTGCAAAAAATAATATTTAAAATATTTTTTTTTAAAATAGAATAAAATGCAGATATTAGAAAAAAAGGAAATTTATTTCAGTAAGATTGCGATTTGTCTTTCAAAAATTTAAATACAAAAAAGACAAAAAAAATGGCTGAAATTGCAAAAAAAATTGAAATTTCAAAACTGCTATAAAATTTAATAAATTTGCAAAAAAATATTTTAATAGTATTATTTAAAATTGTTTTTTAAAAAAAAATTAGAAAAAATGCAGATATTAGAAAAAAAATGAAATTTTAAAATTTGCAAAATCTAAACAAAAATTTGGAATATTGATCTCTAAATTTGTAAAAAAAAAAAAAAAAAAATCTACAAAAAATTAATTTCAAAAATTTTTCAAAAAGTTGAAAAAAGTAAATAACTAATTTGACAAACAATTAATACATAATAGAATGATGAATTAAAATCTGTATTTTATTGATATTTTTTCAAATCTACAGGGAGCCACAGCAAAGGAGTTAGAGAGTCGCAGGTTGCAGACCCCTGACCGTACAGATCCCACAATGCTTTGTTCTCAAACCTCAAAAAACGCAGCACACTGAACCAGTTTACATAGGTCCTCTTAAAGACGTCTGCTTTAAATTTAGACAAATGCTGTTTGTGCACACGGCCCATTGGTGCAACTCTTTTCAACTTTCTCAAAACTTTTGGTGAATTCTGTGTTCTGCAAATATCAGAGTGATGCACGGGGGAAGGAAAGGAGGTTTTGGCTCATGCAGGGCTGAGGCGAACCCAGAAATAAGGGCGTCCTGAGCCTCTTTTCCACCTAGAGAGATCTACCAAAAGCTGCTTCTGTTCAGTTATAGCCCCACCTACAGGCCTGGCATGCTTACTCCAGCTTGTTCAGTGTAAACACAGATTTTTGTCACTGCATTTTGCTTTTTGGAGTGAAACGCTGACGTGTAAACGGGGCAGAACAGAGCTACAGTCTTTAGCATGCCCAGATTAGCCTCGAACTGAAAGCAGAAACTTGATGTAAAGAGGCGGCTGGAGAGATGGCACAACATCTAACCCTGTGAATAAAAAAAAAGTGCTGCTGCACATCTCTGCGTGCTCTCTTCCTCTAAATAAGAGGAAATAAACTGAGCAGTGAATGATGAGACGTGTTTTTAGTCTGCCGATGGTGCAGCTGGCCAGACAAAAAACATCCTGAGCTCTACTGAGCATGTGCAGCTTTCCCAAACAGGTTTGTCAAACTTTTGGATTCGGTCCAATTAAATCCCACACAGGTCGAGCATCCTGGGAGAGATGTCGCTCGAAAGTCAGGAAAACCCGAGTTTAGCTGCAGTTTGCTCTGAGGTTGTTTAAAGTTGAAGCTCTCAGGTGTGACGTGACGTTCAGGGCAGTAAAAATGCACCAACTGTGACTGTCTCAACAGTTAAAATCCTGCAGAACCTGAACTGAACATTCACACACCCGCACACACACACACACACGCACACACATGCACGTTAATCCAGGTTGTGCAACATGCAGCAGACTGAAGCAACCAGCAACAGAAGAGAGTGAGTCAGAGGAAACAGGAAACTCAGGAGGAGGAGAAGAAAGGAGTTTGAGACGAAAGCTACAGGCGACAGACACTTACCATGAGAGAAAGGGAGAAGGGGGGAGACAGGCTGCGAGGTGAGACAGTTTAACTCAACGCCGTGTGTAACTTCAGGCTCTGCTGTGTTTGTTTTCAGACATTATGGGGACACACCTTAGTCCAAACTGTGAGGACGTGTCTGTTCAGGGGACAGCAGCCGGTGAGTTCAGACCTGGTTCAGGATCAGGTGAGGTCGGCCAGGTGCAGGCGTCAGACTTCACTCCTCAGAGTTTATTCGTGATGACCTCACAGAGGTCGCCACATTTTAGGCAAACGTCCTCGTAACTCACAAAAACGTGTTTTTTCTCCCTGTGTTTCAGTGGGTCTGTAGAGTGTGTGTGTGTGTGTGTGTGTGTGTGTGTGTGAGGATGAGCGGTGGCAAAAAGAGGAGCGGCTTCCAGATCACCAGCGTGACCTCAGACTTTAACCAACCCCCAGCCGGCCAATCAGCTCCCAGTATGGTCCTGAGCGTCCTCCAATCAGCAGCGGCGTCCTGCAGCCCTCAGGGAAGCTCCTCCCAGCCCACCACGCCCTCTCTGAAAAGGAAATACATTTCCCATGATTCCTCAGGGGCAGGAGCGGGCTGTTCCTCCAGGTTCAGAGTGGTGAGGCTGGCGGCCGGCGGCGCCGGTGGCGGTCCTTACCGTCGGGGACGATGGACTTGCACAGACGTCATGGAGCGGCAGGAAGGGGCGGGCTTCCGGCGAGTGATGGACACCATGAGACACGCGCACTCGCTGGAGTCCTTGGAGCTGATTGGTCGGGACTTGGACAGAGGTGAAGTCCACTCACAGGACGGCGCTCACTTGCTGGCTCAGCCAATCAGAGGCAGGGAGAGGTTTGGACTTGTACTGCGCAGCGGACCTCCTTCCCCGACTCACCAAGAGCCCATCAACATCCGGCTCATGGACTCTAAGGAACCAGAACAGAACTCTACCCCTCCCCCTCCCTCGCCCCGCCCACGAAACATCCCTCCTCCTCTACGATTGGACGTGGACGCAGCTGGGCGGGTACTAACACACAAACCTACATTCCTATTGGTCGATGAGTTACGCAGCTACACTCAGACTCACCTGTCTCTCTCTCTGTCCTCAGTCCGTCCTCAGACTGTCTCACTCTCAGCCCAGCTCCCCCCCTGCTGGAGTCTTCCACCCCACCCTGACCCCCATCCAGACCCCAGCTGTGTTCAGTCTGGACCAAACCATGTTCAACCTGCCGGGGGACGCCAGGTACAGTCATGAGGGGAGGGGTTTAAAGTCAGGGAGGTGTGGGTGTAGAGAGGAGAGTCGTCAGCATACAGTCAGATACACTGACGATGATGATGTCAGTGATCAGGTGATCACCTGTCGCTGCCACCTGTTCGTTACACCTGACACCTACGATGAGAAAATCAAAGAGGGGCCCCTACAACACACTCACACTCACACACACTCACTCACACACATTTATAGCGTCAGTGTGAATGCAGCTAAACTTAAGCTCACACCAGTGTGACACACAGCTGACCTGCATACCACACACACACACACACACGCACATACAAATCTATTTTCACTGCTGGGGTAATCAGCTGATTTTGCAATGGGAGAAAGTGTGTGTGAGTGTGTGTGGGATTAGATCAAACAGAGGAGTGTTTCTCTCGGCGTGCTAACAGGAAGTCTGAATGTTTAAGATTCGATAATCTGCTGCGGATTTTAATCCTGAAAACATCCCGTTAAAACCTCCTGAAATGCGTCTTCCGCTTCCTGTCGTCTCCTCAGATCATAAGTCTTGTTATGCTGTGTTGTTTTTCATGATTTCCCCCTTTCAGAAAAAAAGCCATGTGACCACTTTAAAAGTCAGAAAAGTTTTTATTTTTATGGAGTAATAAATTTTTCACAGTGTGATAAACACATCTTTCAGAACCAGCGTGGGAATCAGGAGGAAAACATCCAAACTTGTGAATAAAGCTCTGTGTTCACACTCCCTGAGTGGGCGGGAAGAGAATCTGGCTGCTCTCCTCCTATTGGCTGAGACAGTGAGTGGGCGGGAGCTGGAATGGTAAAGCAGCCAATGAGAGCGCAGAGAGTGAGTGTGTTGGTGTAGAAGGGGGCGGGGCCTCGTGAAGTTTGTGGTTCAGAGAAAACAGAGGGACAGAGCTCAGATGGAAGAGGGGAGACCCCTGAGAGGGCGCTGCTGATTGGACGAGGGGTTCAGCTTTTCAAAATAAAAGACAACAGACGGATTAAAATCAGAGATTACCTGAAACCTCAACATGGATTATCAAACCAAAAACCTGGACAACGGACTTCAACCCTGAATATGGGACTACAGACCCTAACGAGCATCTAATCTCACAATGGACAACAAACCTGATCAAGGAATATCTGGATTATAATCTGTGATTGGACCCTGTAGCTGAGCTGTGATTGGCTGATAATGTTCGGCAGCGTAAAGAAAACGATCATGGGGCGGAGCCAAACTCCATCTCCTCCTTGTCCCCGCCCTCAGCGCCGACCCCCCTCCACCCCGCCTCTCCCTTTAAGGACTCTGCAGCTCGTCGCCAAGAAACCAGAAACATCCGTAGTGCTACGGGATCACAGGAGGGTCAAAGGTCACGTCTCAGGTGTCAGGGATTCCTGGCCCGGTGCGGGGCCGATGACCTCGGAGCAAAAACTGAGGACAGGTAACAGGTCGACGTCTCAGCCAATCACAGCCAGCAGACGTCACATGACCTCGTTAGCTCCGCCCACCATGATGTCACAGAACACTCTGCTGCCCCCTCACCCTCATTGGTCAGTCCCTGTGCGAGCATCACCAAGTGGGCGGGGCTCTGAAGCCAGCATGATGTCACTGCTGCTGTTCTGCCACAGGTAACCTGGACGTATCACCTGGGGAGTCTCAGAGTCATGTGATCGGAGTCATGTGATTAGATGTTGAAGGTGTTGAAGGGGTCTGTCTAAATGCTGGTCACCTGGTGGATCCAGGTGTTTGGGTCTGAGGTGTGACCTGCCCTGTTTGATCAGTGTTTTAAACAGGCTGTCTGTCTCTCACCTGCCTGTCTCTCACCTGCCTGTCTCTCACCTGTCTGTCTCTCACCTGTCTGTCTCTCACCTGTCTGTCTCTCACCTGTCTTGCAGTAGTTCCAGTAACAGTTTGATGGCCATCGACAACAAAATTGAGCAGGCGATGGTGAGTCCTGTTCACACTGATTCAAACAACTCATGATGAGACTCCGCCCTCTGCTGGACGAACCATGGCACTGCATCTAAACTGATCTGTGTGTGCGTGTGTGTGTGTGTGTGTGTGTGTGTGTGTGTGTGTGTAGGACCTGGTGAAGAGCCACCTGATGCTGGCGGTCAGAGAGGAGGTGGAGCTCCTGAGAGAACAGATCAGGGAGCTGCAGGAGAAGAACCAGCACCTGGAGAGGGAGAACCACATCCTGAGAACACTCACACACAATATACACAACACCTAATACATACAACATACACAACATTTAACACACACATTAATTACACACAATATAGAAAAAAAATTACACAACACATAACACACAGACTCTACAAAGATACACACACTCCTTAGCTGAGTGTGTGTGTCTCTTTAAGGATTTAAACAGTCCATGAGGACTCATGAGGAGCTCAGTGACCACGATCAGACAAACGATGAAGATGATGATGATGATTGAGATTTGATTCTAATAAATTAATAAAGACTAACTGAACACACACACAAACTGTTGGTTTGTTTGTTAAGGGATACAAAAGCAGATCCAGGCCTGACAGACAAAACTCAGGGTAAAATGAGGTTTACAGAAACCTGACAGACAGAACTCAGGGTATAAAGGGGGTGACAGCAGCCTTACAGACAAACTCGAGGTATAAAGTAATAGACAGCCTTACAGACAAAGCTGCTGGCGTAAAGAATAAAGAGGTAGTTTGAAGCCTAAAAGGCAAAAGTCAGGGTATTAAAAGGTAGCTTGAGCCTGACAGACACAACTCAGGGTAAAAAGAGGTAGATAGAAGGCTGACAGCTAAAACTCAGGGTATAAAGGGGGAGACAGCCTTAAAGACCAGACTGCAGGTGTAAAGAATAAAGAGCTAGATAAAAGCCTCAAAGACAAGACTCGGGGTATAAAGAGGTAGACAGCAGCCTTACAGACAAAACTGCTGGCATAAAGAAAAGAAAGGTATATTGAAGCCTAAAAGACAAAAGTCAGGGTAAAAAGAGATGGATAGAAGCTTTACTGACAAAACTCAGGGTATAAAGAGTGTAACAGACTTAGGCAATAAAAAGGTAGCATGCAGTCTGATCGACAACAGACTTCAAAGAAGAAGCTTGCAGCCTAACATACAAAACCCAGGGTATAAAAAGGTGGCTTGCTTCCTGACAGACGAAACCCAGGGTTCAGAAAGGAATATTGCAGTGTGACAGGCAAATTTCAGGGTATTAAGATACTTATTAAAGACTAGCTGAAAAAACCTACAGTTAACATTTCAAAGTGCAGCCTTTCAGGCAAAACTAAGGGTAAAGAGAAGCAGAATACACCATAAAGATAAGCTAGTGAAAGTTATGTAGACAAGCAAAGGAACACACAAAACTTTTATGGTTATTAATCTAAATGTTTTCTCAAATGTAGCTGCCATGAAGCCTGAAAGTCAAAACTCAGGATATAAAGACAGATTAATGACTGATTACAAAATATAAAGATGCAATTTACAGCCTGAGATTTAAAACTAAGGGTAAAATAAGCAGATTGAAGCCTGGTAGACAAAACTCAGGGGAATAAAAAGACGCATTAAAGACTGATAAAAAGAAAACAGGATAAAAAGATGCAGCTTGCAGCCTGGGAGACAAAACTCGGGGTACAAAGACCTACGAAGACACTTTTTATATCCTTTGATTTCTCCTTTACATGTTGACATCTCCTCACACACACTTTATTTACGTTCATGGCGCTCTGTGTGACATCATCTGGGAGGAAAAGCTGCTCGGGGAGTGTGTGAAGGGAGCAGAGGAGGAGTCCCGAGCAGAGGAAATGTTTGTTCCTCAGAGGGAGGAAGAGGAAAAGAGAATTGTTGGAGTGAAATGAAAAACATGTTTTGATCCCAGAGGGAAAAAAAAACAACATGATTTTTTATTTTCAACGTGAAACTGAATCATCATCCTCTCCATTCTTCTTCTTTGGTTGATGACGGCGGTAAAAACGTAGAGCTCAGTCTGAATGATCTTTGAACTAAAGCGTGACATGAGGCTCAGGATTTAAGTTTTTACATACATCATCTGACACAAAGACAAGCCCCTCCCCCTCATCACACACACACACACACACACACACACACACACACACACACACACACACACACACACACACACAGCAGTGGTAAACAGAGTGTCTGAAAAACAAAAACAGGATTAGGATTAACCCTCTTTCTGTCATCGCTTTGATTTGGTGTCAGATGTGACACATGCTCAGACGTCTCTTTAACCATCTTTAAAAATCCTTTAAAGTTCAGAGCTCTTGGTTTGGGAATTTATTTCTCTTTCAGGGAATTTATGGAGCACATTTTATTTCCTAAAGGCAGAAAATTTTGACCTCAGCAACTCGAATCTTACATATGATGAGGGCAGCTGTATCTTATTTATGGAGGTTAAGATATTCAAGCAAAAATGAATAAATAAATAAAAGAATTCTGACCTTTTCCAATATTTCCAGATTGTGAAGGATTTTAAAATTACATTAGTTTGTAATCTTTCTACCATTCCAGATTGCTTAGATTTCAAAGCCAGATTTCAAACTGTTTTTCTAAAAATACATAAAATTCTTTGATTAAAGTCACAAAATCGACTTCCCTGAAAAATCACAGAATTCTCACTTTTCCTGACGATTCTGAATTTTGCAATCAAAATGAGGCTTTTTCCTTTGAAGCATTAACAAAATACATATTTTATTTGCTTAGAATATTTGTGAAAAGAAATGTACAGCATTTGTTTTCATAATGTTTCAGAAGCAGCTCTGAGTTCAGTCGCTTTATGCTGTTTTCCTCCTTCTCCTGTGGGTCCTGGCTCCTACCGACAACGCCAAAACCACCAACTATTGGTTCACTCATCAAAATATTACTGTCAACAGTTTGAATAAATGTTTTTTTTTAACTATAAAACCAAAACAATTTGAAAAAGAATTGAATTTTTTAAAGTTAAAAGTTGTTAACATTTTTTTAGGATTATTTTGCATTCTGTATAATGTCTTTGAGTACTCTGAAAAGCACTATACAAAGTAAATGTATTATATATAATAATAATAATAATAATAATAATAATAATAATAATAATAATAATAAAATATATAATAATAATAATAATAATAATAATAAAATATATAATAATAATAATAAATATAATAATAATAACAATAATATTATTTTATAAATAATAATAATAATAATAATAATAATAATAATGCTTCACATATTTATCTCTTTGTGTCATGGTTAACATGAAAATGTCACTTTTTGAATTAAATCATTGATATAAAACATTTGTCCCTGTTTCTGATCCTGAGGTGTGATTCTCTGTGAGGGCTGCTGGCCCTTTAAGAGAGGAGAGGGTGGCCCCCTCCCCTCCCCTCCCCTCCCCTCCTCTCTGCCCCCCTCTCCTCCTCCTTCAGCACATTGTTCTGCAGCTCCCGGCGAGCAGCAGCCTCCCTCAGCTGCCAGCGACACATACCTGCAGACAGACAGACAGACAGACAGACAGGCAGGGGGGCAGACAGGTGGACCCGGTCTGCTCGGCAGACAGGTCTCCGGTCTGCAGGGACCGAGTCTCCGTGTCAGGCTGAGAACCGGCGGGGCGGTGACTGATGGATCCACCGGCTCACACATAAGGAGACAAAGACAGACAGGCAGACGGGCAGACAGGCAGGCTGACGGACAGACAGGCAGACGGGCAGACAGGCTGACGCTATGACCGGAGGCTCGCGCCGTTGGAGCGACAGGCACGAGCTCAGGTGAGTGACGGACGGAACAAAGAGTCCTCGCCTTTCTCTCTGATATCAGCCTTTCTGATGCTCCCACTCCCGTTGTCACGGCAACCATACCATAGTCTGACGTCACGAGGAGGGAAAGGAAACAAGGAGGGGAGGGAGCAAGGAGAGGAGGAGATGATGAATAATGAAATGAATGATTTTAAACGAGCATATTTAGACAGGTGACTGGTTATTGGTCAGTTTGTGTTATTGTTTACCTGCTGTGTTTACAAACAAACACATGACGTCATCAGTGTCACTCAAACAGCTTCATGCTGGCTAACTTTCACCCTAACATAATTATATTTTAAAAAATGAGTAATTCTCCTTTTTTTAATGATGAAATTTAATATTTTCAGTCTTTACGTTGAATCAGTTTCACTTCAGAACTTTCTGCAGTTTTCATATTTTAACCTCTTTGTTGATGTGGATTAAAGCTGACAGACTGTTCCTTTAAATCAGCCGGTCAACAGGAAGACCAGTGAAGGAAGTCAGCTTCCTGACACACACACACACACACACACACACACACACACACACGGACGTCCCTTTGTGTGTGTGTCCTACTTTCTGCTCTTTGTTTGACGCCTTCATTGAGAAACACAAAGACAGCGTGGACACATGAGGACAGATATTAATAAATGAGATATTAAAATAAAACTCTTTCTTCTTTAAATAAACTCAGACGCAGCGGCTCGTTCAGAGCAGACGGCTCACCTGTGACAGTCAGCTGATCCCATCGTATGAAACTTGTTTAAACTTTGAATCTGAACGTGTTAACGCGTCACCTCCCTCCATCCTCAGCCTGCTCCTCATCCTGTCATAGAGGGCAGGAGGCAGGGCCACACGTCACTCTCTGTTTGTCTTTTTATACTAAAAATATCTCACTGGACTCAACATAAACCACATTTTCCCGACACATCCAGAGAAACATGTTGTTTGAAGATGTTTACGAGAAATGAAACCACATAACAAGTTTAAAAAAAAAACGTCAACAAAGCAGAAAGTTGTTAATATAGGATTTTATTTCTGTTTAGGTCATTTACTGAGTACAGTTTATTTTCTCAACAACAGCAACTTAAGTCTTTTGTATGGAAACAGTCGGCTGAATTTTATTATTTTGGTATTAATCAAAATAAATAGATAAATAAATAAGTAAAACAAATGAATAAATGAAGATATTGAACGTAATTCTGAGAAAAAGAGACTTGCCGTATAACTCAGAGTTTTTTTTCTTAGAATTTCCTAAGTCTTACTTAAAAGTAGGAATTCTGACTTTCTAAAAATAATGTAAAAAAAAAAAATTCTGACATAAAAATCATAATTTGGACATTTCTTTTTCTTAAAAAATAAATATATAAATAATTAGAGCCAGGATTTTCTATCTAGAAACTCCGGAATTCTGAGGTAAAGTTCTGAGTTCAGACCATCCTGCAAATTCCGGAATTCTTGAGTTAAAATTCAAGCTCTGACTTTTTCTGATAAATTCCGGAATTCTGGAGTCAAAGAGTTTGGACTTGCCTGGAAATTCCAGACTCCAGAGAATAAAGTCAAAATCCTGGGGTGAAAGTCAGAATTCTGACTTTTCTCAAAATTTTTAGAATTCTTAACTCAAAATAATATTCTGAAATTTTCTGATTACTTCAAATTTCTGAGAAAAAAAAATCAAGAATTCATTTTTCTTTCCTTTCTTTTTTACATTTTTCCTGATTTTCCCAGATTTCTGAGCTAACAGCTAGAATTTCAACTTTCTATCTGGAAATTCTGGAATTTAAAAATTAATATGTCCCTTATCCTCTCCTGTACTTTTGTGTCTTTCGTCATATTTTGTTCTGAAATGTGTCTGGATGTGTCAGGTGAATGTGTCTCACATAAAGTTTGATGGGGTAATTTAAACGCTCGCCTAGTCTGGCTGTACTGTGCTGTACACCAAACACCAAACACCAAACACCAAACACACACAAACTTCTGAAGCAACTTGTCTGTCTGTCTGTCTGTCTGTCTGTCCAGGTAGCCCAGCCCTGAGGTGAGGCAGGTTCTGATTGGTGGTTGCGATGGCGCCACGGCCATCATCAGGGGAGCTGTGGGGGCTCCACCTGATGCCCCCCCGTATCCTGGTCGACTGCTGCCTCCCCAACGGTGAGAGTCAGTCTCTGATGGAGTCTCTGTCCTCTGTGCTCTGTCTGTCTCTCTGATAACATTTCTGCCTGTTTGCCTGTCTGTCTGTCTGTCTGTCTGTCTGTTTGTCTGCCTGTCTATCTGTCTGCCTGTCTATCTGCCTGTCTGTCTGTCTGTCTGTCTGTCTGTCTGTCTGTCTGCCTGCCTGTCTGTCTGTCTGTTTGTCTGCCTGTCTGTTTGTCTGCCTGTCTGTCTTTCTGTCTGTCTGCCTGTCTGTCTGTCTGTCTGTCTGCCTGTCTGTCTGTCTGCCTGCCTGTCTGTCTGTCTGTCTGCCTGTCTGTCTGTCTGTCTGTCTGTCTGCCCGTCTGTCTGTCTGTCTGTCTGCCTGTCTGTCTGTCTCAGGGATGATGGTCAGTCTGGAGTGTCTCAGAGAGACTCCTCTCATCAGCATCAAGCAGCAGCTCTTCACTGAGGCCAGGAAGTACCCGCTCTACCACCTGCTGCAGGTACGGCCCTGTCTCACCTTTGACCCCTCCTCTTGATTTAACTGATAGAATCAAAGGTTGACTTCTGCTCTCTGATTGGCCAGGAGGAGTCATGCTACATCTTTGTGGGCGTGACCCAGGAAGCAGAGAGGGAGGAGTTTTACGATGAGACCAGGCGGCTGTGTGACCTTCGACTGTTCCACCCCATCCTGAAGGTCATCGAGCCTCTGGGGAACCGCGAGGAGAAGATCCTGAACCGAGAGATAGGTAACACCTGACATCACCTGTCCTCATCACCTGACATCACCTGCCCTCATCATCTTACATCACCTGTCTTCTGTGCACACCTGCCACCTTCATCCACTTACCTGTCACCTCTTTCACCTGTCATGCAGCACAAGCCATCACCTGTCATCACATGTCATCACCTGACCCCACCTGTCTGTTCAGCACCTGTCAAACCCCTCTCCTCTGATGTCTGTAAACTGGTTCCACTTCAGGACCAGACTGGCCTGAGTGGGTTGGACTTGTCCTAAGGTGGGGTCCATGAGGGGGTTGAGTGGGGACACTGGTTCCACAGCAGGACCCGTCTAACTCCGCCCCTCTCTGCAGGGT
Source organism: Halichoeres trimaculatus (assembly GCF_033239565.1). NCBI lineage: Eukaryota > Metazoa > Chordata > Actinopteri > Labriformes > Labridae > Halichoeres > Halichoeres trimaculatus. The sequence continues at coordinate 23,246,612 of NW_027437200.1, forward strand.
TCGCCATCGGGATGCCGGTGTGCGAGTTCGAGATGATGAAGGACCCGGAGGTTCAGGACTTCAGGCGGTCCATACTGAGCGTGTGCAGAGAGGCCATGGAGGAGAGGGAGGGGGGTGGAGCCCACAGCCAGGCGCTGTATGTTTACCCCCCCAACGTAGAGTCCAGCCCCCAGCTCCCCCAGCACATCTACAGCAAGCTGGACAAAGGTACAGACCCAGAGGGACCAGCAGGGGGCGCACTGTCTGTCTACCTGTCTCTGAACACTTACTGCTTTTACCACCTTTTCACATGTCCATCTCTCTCTGTACCTGTCTGTCTCTCTGTACCTGTCTGTCTCTTCATGCCTGTCTGTCCTTTGTCTTGTTTCCTTGTACCTGTTGGTGTCCATGTACCTTTGTCATCTTTTGCCTGTCTGTCTTCTTTTACCGTCTTTCCACACGTCTTTCTCCTCTGCTCTTGTCTGTCTCACTGTCTACCTGTCTGTCTCACTGTCTACCTGTCTGTCTCACTGTCTACCTGTCTGTCTCTCTGTACCCGTTTGTCTGTAGGGAGGCTGATCGTGACCATCTGGGTGATCGTGTCTCCGTCGAACTCCAAACAGAAGTACACCTTGAAGGTAAGTGGACCCATCCATGAACCTGGGCCCCCTCTGAGAGGTCTCCAGTCCCTCTTGTCTTTGAGTCCAGACCTCATGTGTTCTCGTCCTACGCTCAGGTGAGCCATGACAGCTTACCTGAGCAGCTGATTGCCGAGTCAATCCGGAAGAAAAGTCGATCCATGCACCTGTCGCCTCAACAGCTCCGCCTCTGCGTGCAGGAATACCAGGGCCAGTACATCTTAAAGGTACACCTGTCTGTCTTACCTGTCTGTCTGTCTACCTGTCTGTTTGTCTGCCTGTACACCTGTCTGACTGACCTGTCCATCTCCTCAGGTGTGCGGCTGTGATGAGTACCTGTTGGAGAAGTACCCTCTCAGTCAGTACAAGGTACCGACCTCAATCTTCATCCTCTTGCTCTCACCTGTCTCACCTGTCTCACTGCTCTACCTGTCTCCTTCCACTCACCTGTCTGTCTGCCTACAGTATATCCGCTCCTGCATCATTGTGGGTCGTCTTCCTCACCTGATGCTGGTGTCCAAAGACAGTCTGTACTCTCAGCTTCCTGCCTCGGGCTTTGTCACGCCTTCTTACAGGTGAAGAGCCAATCAGCTTCTCAGGAGCAGGTATCAATCAGCCAATCAGGAGCTTGTGTGTGAAGTTTGTTGTTTGTGTTTCAGCCGTCGCACTCCTCAGCCGTCGCCGTGTCCCGGGGGAGGGGACGGGTCTCCTGCTCGCTCACTGTGGGCCTTCAACACGCTGCTGAGAGTCCGTTTGCTGTGCGCCACGTACGTCAACGTCAACATCCGGGACATCGACAAGGTGAGACCGTCTGCCTGTCCAGGTCTTGATATTTCAGATCCATCGTTTGAAGGGCTGGCTCTCATTGATATGTGTGTGTGTGTGTGTGTGTGTGTGTGTGTGTGTGTGTAGATTTATGTGAGAACAGGTATTTATCACGGTGGAGAGCCGCTGTGTGATAACGTCAACACACAGAGAGTTCCCTGCTCTAACCCCAGGTAACACACACTCACACACACTCACTCACACACACACACTTACACTACATGTTATCTGATGAATACACACACATACTGTCTCCCTCTCTACCTGTCTTCGTCTCCAGGTGGAACGAGTGGCTGACCTACGACATTTACCTGGCGGACATTCCCCGCTCAGCCAGACTCTGCCTGTCTATCTGCTCTGTGAAGGGAAGGAAAGGAGCCAAGGAGGTAGGAAAGGATCCTTCCTGTCCTCGGGCACAAGCCAAACCTGTCGTCCTGATCACCTGTCTCCCTCTTGTACCCTGCTTGCCTGTCTCTCGACCTGTCTGTCTCTCTACATGTCTTCCTCTGCTTGTATCTCAACCTGTCTCCCATTGCCCATATATCTCATTGTTTGTCTCTTTGTACCTGTCTCTATCCGTAAACCTGTCTCACCACCTGTCTCTCTGCATCTGTCTCCCCATCAATCCCTCTTCACTCTCTGCCTGTCTCCTGACCTGTTTCCCCTGCCCACCTGTCTCACCACCTGTCTCTTTCTCTATATGTCTCTCTGCCACTCTTTGTCTTTGACCTCCAGTCTCACCACCTGTCTCTCTCTCTGCCTACCTGTCTGTCTGTCAGGAGCACTGTCCTCTGGCCTGGGGCAATGTGAACCTCTTCGACTACACAGATGTTCTGGTTTCGGGTAAAGTGGCTCTCAGTCTCTGGCCGGTCCCTCATGGTCTTGAGGATCTCCTGAATCCAATTGGAGTCGCCGGTTCCAATCCCAACAAGGTAACCTGGTTGTGTCTACCTGTCTGTGGACTGCAGACTCTGTCTGATCCTGACTGACTGTCTGTCTGATGGTGGGTTGTGTCTGTAGGAGACCCCCTGTGTGGAGCTGGAGTTCTCCTGGTTCAATCAGACCGTGGTGTTCCCGGACGAGCAGCAGATCGAGGAGCACGCCAACTGGACCATCAGCCGAGAGCTGGGCTACAACTACTGCCAGGGCCTGGTACAACGACTCACTTAGAGATCTACCTGTCTCTCTCACACACCTGTCTGCCTCTTACTACCTGTCTGTCTACCTGTCTGTCCGTCTCAGAGCAGTCGTCTGGCCTGTGACAGCAGTGTTTCAGCGAGTGACGCAGAGCAGCTTCGCTCCCTCTGCTCCAGAGATCCTCTCTACGAGCTGTCAGAGCAGGAGAAGGACTTCCTGTGGAGGCACAGGTGAGGGTGGGGCTTGACCTGGAGACACAGGTGAGGGTGGGGCTTGACCTGGAGACACAGGTGAGGGCAGGGCTTAAGCTGTAGACCTGTTGTCGTGTAGGTCAAGGTGGATCTCTTTGATCAGAGACGGGGCATAAGACCATCTAGAGAGTCTACCAGCCTCTGATCGTCCTTGCCTGTCCACCTTTCCAGGTTCAGCCAGTCTCTCTCCTAATGACTGAGTCTGTCTTCCTCTACCTGTTTTACCTGTCTGAGTAACTTCCTGTCTGTCTTCCTTCACCTGTCTCACTCTCTCTGCAGACACTACTGTGTGAACATCCCTGAGTCTCTTCCTAAACTGCTTCTGTCCGTCAAATGGAACTCCAGGGACGAGGTCTCTCAGGTACAACATACACCTGTACCTTTATGAAACACTAACAAGGTCTTCACCTGTCTTCACCTGTCTTCACCTGTCTTCACCTGTCTCCTCCTCAGATGTACTGTTTGCTGAAGGAGTGGCCCCTGATGGAGCCAGAGTCGGCTCTGGAGTTGTTGGACTGTAACTTCCCAGATCCGATGGTGAGGGAGTTCGCGCTGCGCTGCCTGGTTCAGGGCCTGACGGACGACAAGCTGTCTCAGTACCTGCTGCAGCTCGTACAGGTGTGTTCTTGATCACGCCACAGCTGATTCCTTGTTAAGTCTGATACGAACTCTAACTGTACCCCGATGATGTGATTACCTCACAATCCAAATGTTGGGTTTCAGGTGTTGAAGTACGAGATGTACCTGGACAACCCTTTGGCTCGTTTCCTGATCAAGAAAGCTCTGACCAATCAGAGGATAGGACACTTCTTCTTCTGGCATCTAAAGTGAGGAACACCACCAGTGGAGTAAAGGAGCATTACACCAAAAACCTTGAATCAGGTCTGGTTTGTCTCACTCGTACCTGTTTGTCCCGTTTCACTCTCAGGTCAGAGATGCACAATAAGACCGTGTCCCGTCGCTTCGGTCTGCTGCTGGAAGCTTTCTGCAGGGCCTGTGGCATGTACCTGAAACACCTGAACAGACAGGTAAGCCCTGACCAGGCAGGTGGGTGTGTTCTGTGCTCTGATTGGTGGATGATATGATGTGTGTGTGTTCAGGTGGAGGCCATGGATAAACTGGTGAATCTGACCGACACGCTGAAACAGGAGAAAAAAGACGAGACTCAAAAAGTAACTTCTCTCTGGTTGGCTGACAATGATGGCTTTCTTTGTGCTGGTTGGTGGACAGTGATATATGCTTTGCTGTGATTGGTTGGCAGACTCAGATGAAGTTCCTGGTGGAGCACATGTCTCGTCCAGATTATATGGAGGCTCTGCAGGGTTTCGTCTCTCCTCTGAACCCAGTTCACCAGCTGGGAAACCTCAGGTAACCGACCCACCGCCTGATTCACTGAGGGGATAACCTTAAAAGCTAGGCGGTAGTTTGAGTTCAGGTGTGTCAGACAGGTGTGTGTGTGTGTGGACATGTTTAGGCTGGAGGAGTGCAGGATCATGTCGTCGGCGAAGCGCCCCCTGTGGTTGAATTGGGAGAACCCTGACATCATGTCCGAACTTCTCTTCACCAACAACGAGATCATCTTCAAGAACGGAGACGGTAGCTAGCTCGATGCTAACCACTCTACTAGCTCTGATAGAGAAGCTTTCTGGGGATTGTGGGTAATGTAGTGTTTGACCTCTGTGTGTGTTGTAGACCTGCGTCAGGACATGCTGACTCTGCAGATCATTAAGATCATGGAGAACATCTGGCAGAACCAGGGCCTGGACCTACGGTGAGAACCTGTGACATCACTGGTGAGAGTCCTGCTGTGACATCATCACACACCTGACTGACTCTGTGTGTGTGTGTGTCCAGCATGCTGCCGTACGGCTGCCTGTCCATCGGGGACTGCGTGGGCCTGATCGAGGTGGTGAAGAGCAGTTTCACCATCATGCAGATTCAGTGTAAAGGCGGCCTGAAGGGGGCGCTGCAGTTCAACTCCAACACGCTGCACCACTGGATCAAAGACAAGAACCGCGGAGAGGCGTCAGTACCTGTCTGTCTGACCGTGTCTCTCTACCTATCATGTTACCTGTCTGTCTGACTGCCTGTCCATCTGCCTGTCTGTCTCTCTGTCTGTTCCAGTCTGAGTACATGTCCGTGTCTTTAACTGTCTGTCTCTCTGCCTGTCTGTCCCTAAGCCTGTCTTTCTACGCCCCTTGATCAAGACAAGAACTGCAGAAAGGCGTCAGTACCTGTCTCACTGCCTGTCTCACTGCCTGTCTGTGTCAGTTCCTCTTGTCCTTGTACCTGTCTTACCTGTTTGTATCTTTTACTGTCTCTCTTACTGCCTGTTTGAGCTTGTACCTGTCTGTCTCTGTACCTGTCTGACTGTTTACGTGTCTTTGAACCTGTCTCTCTTACCCTCTGTACCTGTCTGTCTGACTCCCTCTTGCATACCCCGTCTATACCTGTCTTTCTGTACCTGTCTCTCTGGCTTTCTATGGCTCTCTCTTAACCTGTCTGACAATTAGTGCCTGTCTATCTCTCTACCCGTCTGTCTCTGCACCAGTCTGTCACCTGTCTGTCTCTTTACCCTTATTTAACCTGTCTGTCTCTGTACCTGTCTCTCTGACTCCCTCTGACCCATCTGTCTTGGTACCTGTCTTTCTGACAACATCTCACCTGTATGGCTCTGTACCTGTCTTTCTCATCTGTCCATCCCTGTCTGACTTGTCTGTCTCTTTACCTGTCTCTCTGACTCTTTCTGACCTGTCTGTCTCTGTACCTGTCTCTCTGACTCTTTCTGACCTGTCTCTGACCTGTCTCTGTACCTGTCTCACTGTACCTGTCTGTCTCTGTACCTGTCTCACTGTACCTGTCTGTCTCTGACCTGTCTCTGTACCTGTCTGTCTCTCCCAGGTACGACCGGGCCATCGACCTGTTCACGCGCTCCTGTGCGGGTTACTGCGTAGCCACGTTTATTTTGGGGATTGGCGACCGACATAACTCCAACATCATGCTGAAGGAGAACGGACAGGTGAGTCTGTCACACCTGTGGACCTGTCAGGAACATCTTCATCACCCCTCCTCTTCATCACCCCTCCTCCTCTTCGTCTCTCAGCTGTTCCACATCGACTTCGGTCACTTCCTGGATCACAAGAAGAAGAAGTTCGGCTATAAGAGGGAGCGCGTGCCCTTCGTCCTGACGCAGGACTTCCTCATCGTCATCAGTAAAGGGGTCCAGGAGTCCACCAAGACCAAAGAGTTCGAGAGGTCTCACCTGCAGCGCCTCCTCTGTCTAATGCTGCTTCACCTGTCTCCCTCAGCCTGTCTCACCTCCAGTGCACCTGTCTGTCTGTCTGCAGGTTCCAGGAGATGTGTTACAAAGCCTACCTGGCCATCAGGCAGCACGCCAGCCTCTTCATCAACCTCTTCTCGCTCCTCCTCGGCTGCGGCATGCCCGAGCTCCAGAGCTTCGACGACATCGCCTACCTGAGGAAGACGCTGGCCCTGGGTGAGACAGCTGTACAGACAGACAGGCAGACTGAGAAACAGACAGGCGGGCAGACAGAGAGGCAGACAGGCAGAGCTACTAACTTGTCTATCATTCCTGTGTGTCCCTCTGACCTGTCTGTCTCTCTGACCTGTCTCTTTGTGACTTGTCGAACTCTTACACTTTAACCTGTCTTTCTTTCAAACCTGCCTGCCTGTGACTTAAATCTATCTCACTCTTTAATCATTTTTTTCTCTTTAACCTGTCTGTCTCTCACCTGTATTTCTTCTCAACCTGTCTCACTCTTTGAACTTTGTCTATTTCTCCAACATGTCTGTCTCTCTTATCTGTCTTTCTCTTTCCTGTCTCTCTCACTGATACCCATTACTTTTGACCTGTCTTTTTCTTAAATCTGTCTTTCTTACTAACCTGTCTCACATTCTCATTCAATGACCTGTCTTTCTCTCACCTATCTGCCTTACTGACCAGTCTCCCTCTTTTACTTGGGTCTTTTTCTCTGATCTGTCTCACTCTGTGACCTGTCTGTTTCATAAACCTGTCTCACATTTTGACCTGTCTTCTTTCATAAACCTGTCTTACTCTCTGACCTTCCTAATTTTGTAAACCTGTCTCACTCTCTAACCTGTCCTTCTATTTAACCTGTCTCACTTTCTAAATTGGTCTTCTTTCATTAACCTGTCTCACTCTCTGACCTGTCTTCTTTCATTAACCTGTCTCACTCACCAACCTGACATTTTCATAAATCTGTCTCACTCTCTGACCTGTCTTTCTCTTTAACTTGTCTCACTCTCCGACCTGTCTTCTTTCATAGACCTGTCTCAGTCTCTGACTTGTCTATCTCATACCACTGTCTCACTTTCTGAACTGTTGTTTTCAAAAACATGTCTCAGTTTTTGACCTTCTGTTTTCATAAACCTGTCTCACTCTCTGACCTGTCTTCTCTCATAAACTTGTCTCACGCTCTTACCTGTCTTTTTTTTAATAAACCTGTCTTACTCTCTAACCTGTCATTCTTGTTCCCCCGTATTACTGTCTGACCTGTCTGTCTTTTAAACTTTTCTCTTTCTCTGACCTGTCTTCTTTTATTAACCTGTCTCACTCTCTGACCTGACATTTTCATAAATCTGTCTCACCCTCTGACCTGTCTTTCTCTTTAACTTGTCTCACTCTCTGACCTTTCTTACTCATTAACCTGTCTCACTCTCTGACCTGTCTTCTTTCATTAACCTGTCTCACTCACCAACCTGACATTTTCATAAATCTGTCTCACCCTCTGACCTGTCTTTCTCTTTAACTTGTCTCACTCTCTGACCTTTCTTACTCATAAACCTGTCTCACCCTCCGACCTGTCTTCTTTCATAGACCTGTCTCACTCTCTTACCTGTCTTCCTTCATAAACCTGTCTCACTTTCTGACCTGTTGTTTTCAAAATCCTGTCTCACTTTTTTACCTGTTGTTTTCATAAACCTGTCTCACTCTCTGACCTGTCTTTCTCTTTCACCTGTTTCACTCTCTGATCTGTCTTCTCTCATAAACTTGTCTCACTGTCTGACCTGTCTGTCTTTTAAACTTTTCTCTTTCTCTGACCTGTCTTATTTTATTAACCTGTCTCACTCTCACCTGTCTGTCTCTCAGAGAAGAGTCAGCAGGAGGCCTTGGAGTATTTCACCAAGCAGATGAACGACGCTCATCACGGAGGCTGGAGCACAAAGATGGACTGGATCTTCCACACCATCCGACACATGCCCAACGAGCACTGACACTGTGTGTGTGTGTGTGTGTGTGTGTGTGTGTGTGTGTGTGTGTGTGTGTGTGTGAGAGAGAGAGAGAGAGTGTGTTTTATGTGTGTTTTGTGTGTGTGGGTTTTAGATGTCGTTGATGGGAAGGTTGGTGTAGAAACGTTAATCTCAGGTGGTGGAAGCTGACGATCACGGTAAAGACGATGATAGCTGTGATGATGATGATGACAGTGGTGATGAAGATGATGTCCTTAATGTCTTCCAGGAAATGCTACAGTTAGCCTGCTAGCTGCTCCACTTACAGGGAGGCGTAACATGAGACCTTCCTCACTGTAGCAAACATTTGAATCAAACTTTATCGACAGCAGCATTTTTTACAAACTGCTGGCAGAATTTGAAGCTAACTTTATTGAAACCAGCAAAATGAACACTGTGGACGCTATTTAAGCAATAAAACCTCCAAGCGCTGATCCAAACCTGTGACAATCAGAGGAGTTCTGACCAATGAAGAGGCAGAGCTATGAGCTGTGGGCGGTGTCTCTGTGCTGACAGGAGACTGGATGAACCAATCACGTGTCTTTGTGAGTGAAGAAGCACAAACACTGATTTCAGAACAAAGATTAAATTTCTGTCACAAATTATAAAAAAATTAAAGGTTTAATTACATTTTAAAAAATCTGCAGTTATTTTTTATTTCATTTTTATTATTTATTATTTTATTCATACTTTAGGTCAGATATGTTATTTATAAGTTATTAACGCTCTTTTGGGTTAAAAAAGAAAAAACATCTTGAGCATGTGTTCTTTATTTTACACGATATAATCTGTGTTTTTATTTTCTGAGCAGCTAGAGGATTTTTTGTTTTCTTTGGATTAGAAACGTGAAGTTTGCGTCCACGGCTGCTCTGAGTTTGATAAAGTTTTTTATTGATTGATCAAATTTTAAACCAAACATATCATCGAGGTCGTTCAGGGATTAAAGTCTGTCCTCGACAGTCTCAACCAATCAGCTGCTTGTTAGCCGTTAGCTGAATCAGCCCTTTGTTAGCTTCTGGAGCACTGTGTTTGGCATACCATGCTAGGCTAGTTGTTGGCATGTTAGCTTTTGAGCTTAGCTCTCATAGTAAGTTATTAGTTAGCTGAGCTGTTGCACTGACACAAAAAGATGTGGGTAGGGTTTGTTAGCGTAGTGTAGCATAGCATTGGTGGAAGTCCCACCCCCTCTGCTGCATTGAATGCTGGGTATGGGGCAGGATTTCACCCAGACAAGTTTAAGAGTGATGGTGCTGACTGATGTGAAGATATGATGGTTTCTGCTGAGGTTGGAGGTCAGGCTAATGTTGGCTTCAGGTTGAGCGTTAGCTGTTTGACGGCTACGGCTAGCGCAAGCGAAAAACTTCTGAAAAATTCAGAAGTGCTAAAACCTGCAGTACCATGAGTGTCCATTTGAGACTTGCACTACAAAGTACCAGGGCGCTTTAGTCTGCAAACACCCCGCACAGCCAACGCTCTTTCCTTAAAGCCCCGTCGACAGGTGTCAGTAACCATGACAACCTGTTAGGACTGACCCCCGACCCCTGCTGAAATCTGATCGTTTGAGCTCTGACATCATCAGCTGTACTAGTTACCATAGTGACACATTCACAGGTGTGTGTGTGTGTGTGTGTGTGTGTGTGTGAGAGAGAGAGAGAGTGTGTGTGTGTGTGTTTCCATGTGGTCAGTATTATTGGTTGTTTTTAAAAAGCATGAGAGCTGATGTAATCAGTATTTTGATGTTGATCTGTGATTGGTTCTTCTGAAAGAAAACTTTTGTCACTTTGTCTTAAAAAAAGAAAAAAAATCTTTAAGAACAGTTTTCACTTTTTCTAAAATTAGTTTTCTGATTGATCGATGACGCAGACAGGCTCGCCCAATCAGACGCCCTCTGCGCCCAAATATGGTGACGAAGGTTTATCTGACTTTGTAAACTGAACTTTAAGTCGTTTGGGGGCGGGGCCTGTGACACAGCACTTTTTGAACTCTGTTGGTGTTTGCTTGATCAGTCAGATCTCTGTGTGTATGTGTGTGTGTGTGTGTTTTAGGTGTTGGGAAGCAGATGAGCAGTCAGCTGTGCACTTCCTGTATTATCCACTAGATGGTGCTGTAACAAAACGTCACTTTCAGCTTTATTAATAAAACAATCATTTTCTGAAATGTTTGACTCTTATTTATTGACTGGAAATCATTATTTAAAAAAAACAACTTCAAATATTATTTTTCTGAAATAGAAAAATAATTAATTTAAATAATTAATTACAGATAAATACATTTATACAGATCATAGATTGCATTGTTTTTTTCTGATATTAAAAACTACATAAGTTTTCTTCATATCTTTATCTTTTTTCAACTTCTTTTCCACTACAGTTTTTTAGTTTAGTTTAGTATTTTGTATGTCAAATGTAAAAGTTTATAATAGTGTGAATTTAGACTCACTTTTTTTAAATAAACTTTTTAACAAAAGATTGGTTTCAGATGAATTCTAAAATATTCTAGCATAATTGTACAACTACAAATAATTTTCTTAAAATCCTCAAAAAATCCAAACATACAATTTTATATAAAAACACTGGACTACAATATTCAAGAAGTGGGTGCGTTACTCTCTAACAATATGCTCTTAAAGTGAAAACATTATCCAGAAAAATCTACACAGTTTTAAAAAATCTTATTTCAATGATAAAAATCATTTCAACATTTTTTGTGCTCGTCAGTGTAACGTATTTAAGTTTGATCCTCCTCCTGTCCAGAGGAAGGCGGTAAATGTGCATTAGAGCTGTTCGCTAACCCAAAACAAGCGAAGAACGTGAAGTTTGTCCCTTCTCACTTTCCGCATTCTGCCTCCGCACATGCGCACTGACAGCCGATAGCCCAGAAGAGAGAGCTCCGCGGAGCCGCATGAGGGGGGAGAAGAGAAGAGAAACAGAGTGAAAATAAAGAGATAGAGGAAAAAAGAGAAAGAACCAGAGGAGGAATGAATCAGCTGGAGCGGTAAGACTTTCATTCACCCGGTAAAAACCCGGTACGAAGCCGGAGCGGACCGGAAAACAGCTAAAAGCTAACAGCTAGCTCCTGATAAAAGATTCAGATAACTGTGTCCAAATATGATTTAAAACGCGGAGTAAAAACTGGTGTAAGATGTAAAGATTAGATTACACTCTCAGGGTTTGTTCTCCAGTTTCAGATCGTTAAACACAAATTTCTGTTTTCATATTTTCACTGTTATTGTTTTGTTGTTTTAGCGCAGAAATGAACGGAACTCAAACAGATTTCTCAAAGATGGAAATTTAAAGTGATGATGGTTTCTGTCTGAGTGTAAAATAAGTTACCAGACGTGATCAAAACGGTTTAAAGATGTCGATATGACGTCACCCACACAAACAAACTTCACACCTCATCGCCTCACTCTGTTAGCCGGTTAGCGGCTAGCGGTTAGCCTGAGATGCTAACAGAGACATGCTGCTGTGTTTCAGTCCGAAAGATGACGAGGAGCAGGAAGAGTCAGACTGTCACCATGACAACAGCGACGGGACAAACAACAACAACAACAACAACAGACGCAAGGTGAGACAGCCTGTGTACCTGTCTCACTCTCTCACCTGACTTCTTCCTTGTTAGTGCTCTATCTCTAACCTGTCTGTCTGTATTACCTGTCTCCTTTATCCCCCTTTCTTACCTGTCGTTTTATTTTTTCTCCTGCTCCAATCTCTCGTTGCCTCTAACCTGTCGCTCTGTTAGTGACCCGTCTGTCTCTCTAATCTGTCTCCTCGACCTCACTTTTTTACCTGTCTTTCTCTCTGCCACGCCTTCCTTTCTCCCTCCCTGAAATCTCTCCACTTCTAAACCTGTCTGTCTTTTTATGGCCTGTCTCCCTCTAGCCCAGTGGTCACCAATCTTTTTGAGCCTAACATCTCTAAACCCAACCGGTGTGAATGTAAGATCTACCTTGTGTAGGCTTGAGGAAACACATGATGTGTTTCCAGTTTTAATGAGCTTCGATGTATGAATGATACTGAAGTATTTAAGTGTCATAAGCTGTTTTGCTTACCTGCTGAAACTCTTTGGATGTTAAAACTTTTAACTTTTACATGAGAAATTGGAACTTGTGTTTAATACATTCTCAATCCAGGGTGTCCGCGGGGTCTTAAAAAGTATTAAAAGTTGATAGATCAGTTGTGGGAAAATTAAGCCCCTTAAAAAGCATTAAAAAGTCTTAATCATGATGTTGTGAGGTATTAGATTTTATTGGTATTCAAGCTTTGACTCCAAAGTATCCATGAATATAAATTTTCCTCCTAGCGACTGTTACAAACTAACCTGACACACCAAACGGACAGTTTCATATTTCAACCACAGAAACAGTCCATCTGGTTCTAAGATGTTTTCAAGGTCTGAACCTTCATAAATAACCACACCTGGTGATTGGACAATCATTCTGCTCGTCACACTCATCACAGACCAGCGTGAGGAGCTAGAAAAAGCTTTATCATCTCAAAATATTTCTCTCTAGATCATAAGAGTTTCTCAAGCCTCCTCAGAAAATGTCTCAGACTTTTGACGACCTGGGATCTTGGATTCTTACGATTTAGAGAAAGCTTCCCCTGATCTTAGTTGTTTTGGAACAAGTTTTCTTTGATTAAATCACCTTTTTAATGCGATGAGATAAGGTATTTATCGATACAGTTACGTAGCGCTGTTATTTGAGATGTGACAACAAGCAAAGTTGCAATTTTGTGAGGCGCGGGCTATATGTAGCACTAGCAGCCCAACATATCCGTAGGCTAATGTAACAACAAACTCAGTTTGTACAGTAGTTTAGTCGCCGTCCTTATGTAGCGCTGGTAGAAAGCACACAACACAATAACAAGAACATGTCCTAAATTTTGACAATTATGAAAAAAAATTCTTGTTTTTTTCTGCAAGTTCTCCTTTAATAACTGCTGTTACTCTTTGTGGGAATGGGAATGTCAATTAATCTGCCTTTAGTTTCATTTATTCTTTCAGCTTTATTCTCTCTCAGTTAACCTCATTTATGTAAAAATACAAACTACCTCTGTTAAAGATCAGTTGCTGACAACAGCTTAAACTCGCGATAAGGTCTTAAAAAGGTATTTAATTTAACCTCAGGATTTCAGCATAAACCCTGTAAATAAGATAAATGGTGACAATTTATAAGTGTGCACCCCCTGCTCTCATTGAGTCTGAAAGTCTGGACACGCCCCTGCACAGAGACACAGTAACGGTGTGACGTGAAAGTTGACAGACTTTCAGGTTTGTCAACTAAAAGCTGGAGGAAAACTCCTCTGTTGATTTTTAAAGAATGAGAGAAAAGCTAGAAAAACTAAAACTCCTGATCCAAAGAGAGCAGAAAGATGACTCCTGTATGAGCGTGAGAACGTTTAACGATCAGCTGATGTGAAATACACGAGTGCCGGAGCGCAGCACTCATCATTACAGTATCCACAAACTGCAAGCAACGTTTCCAGCCATGGTCCGTATTTGTCTATAATGTTCGTGCTTCAAGGCGGGACTCCATCATGCCTGATGCGGAGTGATTCATTTTTATTATCTATTATTTTCAAGATCTACCTGGGAAGCTTCAAAGACCGACCAGTCGATCGCGATCGAGTGGTTGGCGACCTCTGCTCCGGCCTGTCTTGCTCTCTGATCCGTCTTCTTTTGCTCATACATTTCTCCCTGTCTCTCCTCCTCTGACCTGTCTGTCTGCAGACGGTGAGTCCAGGTGCAGGTGAGCACCCTCTGCAGTACAACTACACGTTCTGGTACAGCAGAAGAACTCCGAGCCGTCCGGCCAGCTCGCAGAGTTACGAACAAAACATCCGACAGATCGGCACAGTGGCATCGGTACACACACTCACTCACACACACACAGCTGTGGTCTCTCTGGGCTCTTGTCAGTTTATAAACGTCACGGTTTTTCAGGTGGAGCAGTTCTGGAGGTTTTATAGTCACCTGGTCAGACCGGGGGATCTGAGCGGACACAGCGACTTTCACCTCTTCAAGGAGGGAATCAAACCCATGTGGGAGGTAACGTCAAACCCTTACAGTCACTCTGCCGTGAAGAACAACAACACGTGATACTGAGGTCACACCTGTCTCCCTCTCAGGATGAGTCTAACCGCAGCGGGGGGAAGTGGATCATCCGTCTGCGTAAAGGTCTGGCGAGTCGTTTCTGGGAGAACATCATCCTGGCGATGCTGGGGGAGCAGTTCATGGTGGGAGAGGAGATCTGTGGAGCCGTGGTCTCGATACGCTTCCAGGTGATACTCACCTTCACTCCGAACTTCAGCAGAGCGAACCCTCTGGTTCAGACTTTGTCTCAGTCACACTAAACCTTGATGTTTCAGGAGGACATCCTGTCCATCTGGAACAGAACGTCCAACGATCAGACCACCACATCCAGAATCAGAGACACGTTAAGACGAGTCCTCAACCTGCCGACCAACACCATCATGGAGTACAAGACCCACAACGACAGCCTCAGGTACGCTTGGAATGCTTGTTCTGAGTTTTAACCAGGGTTTTATGAGGATCCTGGTTTGGGTGGTCCAGTCAGATCCAGATTGTTGCAAAACCAGAACCAGGACCAGTCAAATCTGATCCTCTGTGTGTGTTTCAGGGACAACTCAAGCTTCAGGAACACAAAGATTTCCCTCTGAAGACGTGTCAGCTGACTTCTCTCCTGTCCAATCAGGATGCAGATCCTCATCTCTACAGTGTGTGTGTGTGTGTGTGTGCGTGTGTGTGTGTGTGTGTGTGTGTGTGTGTGTGTTGACTGAGGACCAATAAAGCCACAGATATCGACTGAAGTTTCCTGTTTCTCTGTCTCAGACATTGATCTGTCGTTCGTTGATCATGAAGGTGTAAATAAAGTTTCTCAGATCTTTGACTTTAGACTTGATCGGTACCGTACTGCGTATCACCAGTTAAAAACCAGTATGACCAGTACAAAGTGCTGGTCCGAAAGGGTTTTTGCATTTTGGTGCGTTGTTGTTTTATTGGTGTAAATAAAACTGAATTGTGTGTTTATTTTTTGGTTCTGCATCTTATCAAATAAATAAACGTGATATAAACAAACGTGGTCGTGGTCATTGTTTGTTTTGTCAGCAGTCTGTGAACACGGGCTCCCAGCGCCACCAACAGAAGCCATGTCACTGTGCCAGGTCCTTGTCCTCACTGACTCATTAAATTTCCTTGGTTCAGGACTTTGACCCAGCTGGCACAGCCCCACCGATAAGGGAATCAGAACCATTCTGGGCTGTTCGAGGCGGGTTAGTGCAGGTCTAATCCTGCCTCTATTCCTGGCATCAGACCAGCTGGGAACTGTGATCTCTGAGGATGGACCTAATCCAGATCAGGATTAGCAGATCAGCCTCACTCCAACAGAAACACTGTGGAGAGGAGAGCGCTGCAGACCTGAGAGACTGCAGGTTGAAAGCACTGGAGAGCCCTTAACTGATGCCTAACCCTAACCCTGAAATCAAACTCTAAAGACCTCTTAAACTGTGCCAACCACAAGGTCTCACCCTCCAGGACTGTGAAACAATGCCGAACCCTGACATCAAAGACCAAAGAGCCCTGAAATGATGTCCATGTCCAGTCCTGACATCAAACAGCGCAGACCTCTGAAACCTGATTATGCCTGACCCTAACAGTAACATCAAATCCTGCAGAGCTCTGACATGATGCCTAACTAACTCAAACATGAAATTTATTTAGAGCTCTGAAAGGGTGCTGAACCCTAAACTAAAAATCAAACTATTTATACTCTGAAATGATGCCTATGTCAAACTATTTAGAGCTTTAAAAAGATGCCCAACCCTAACCCTGAAATCAGATACTGCAGAGCTCGGAAATTGTGCCTAACCACAACTTCAAGCTATTTAGAGCTCTGAAATGATGCCTAACCCTTAACGCAATGTCAAAATATTTAGAGCTCTTAAATGATACATAACCCTAACCCTAACCCGAACTTAAAACTACCAAGAGCTCTGAAATGATGCCTAATCCAAACCCCAACTTCAACTATTTAGAGCTCTATAATGCTGCCCAACCCTAACCCTGAAATCAGATATTGCAGAGCTCTGTAATTATGCCTAACCCTTAATGCAATGTCAAAATATTTAGAGCTCTAAAATGATACATAACCCTAACCCGAACTTCAAACTTCTAAGAGATCTCAAACGGTGCCTAATCCAAACCCCAACCTTTACCTATTTGGAGCTCTGAAATGCTAACCCTGATGCCTAACCCTGACCCCAACTTTAAACTCTGCAGAGCTCTGAAATGATGCTCAGCCTAAATCCAAACATCAAACTATTTAGAGCTCTGGAATGATGCCTCACCCTAACCCCAACATTAAACTATCAAGAGCTCTGGAATGATGCCCAACCCTTACCCCAACGTCAAACCATTCAAGGCTCTGAAATGATGCGTGACTCAATCCCCAATGCCAAACTATTTTGAGCTCTGAAATGATGCCCAGCCTAAATTCAAACATCAAACCATTTAGAGCTCTGAAATGATGCATAACTCTAACTTTAAACTACTAAGAGCTCTGGAGTGATACCTAATTCTAACCCCAACTTCAATTATTTAGAGCTCTGAAATGATTCATAACCCCCTATCCCAACATTAAACTACTCAGAGCTCTGAAATGATGCCTAATCCTAACCTCAACCTCAAACTTTTTAGAGTTCTAAAATGATGCATAACTCTAACTTTAAACTTCAAACTATTTAGAGCTCTGAAATGTTTCATAACCCCCCTATCCCAACATTAAACCACCAAGAGCTCTGAAATGATGCCTAGCCCTAACCCCATCATCAAACTATTTAGAGCTCTGAAATGATTCCTTATACTAGCCCCAACGTCAAACTATTCAAAGCTTTGAAATGATGTGTGACCCGAACCCCAATGTCAAGCTATTTAGAGCTCTGAAATGATACCTTTACCCTAACCCCAGCGTCAAACTCTGCAGAGCTCTGCAGAGCTCTGAAATGATGCTCAGCCTAAATCCAAACATCAAACTATTTAGAGCTCTGGAATGATGCCTCACCCTTACCCCAACGTCAAACCATTCAAGGCTCTGAGATGATGCGTGACTCGATCCCCAATGCCAAACTATTTTGAGCTCTGAAATGATGCCCAGCCTAAATCCAAACATCAAACTATTTAGAGCTCTGAAATTATGCATAACTCTAACTTTTAACTACTAAAAGCTCTGGAGTGATACCTAATCCTAACCCCAACTTCAAACTTTTTAGAGCTCTAAAATGATTCACAACCCCCTATCCCAACATTAAACTACTAAGAGCTCTGAAATGATGCCTAGCCCTTACCCCATCATCAAACTATTTAGAGCTCTGAAATGATTCCTTGTACTAGCCCCAACGTCAAACTATTCAAAGCTTTGAAATGATGCGTGACTCCTACCCCAATGTCAAGCTATTTAGAGCTCTGAAATGATGCCCAGCCCCAACCCCAATATCAAACTATTTAGAGCTCTAAAATGATTCATAACCCCCTATCCCAACATTAAGCTACTAAGAGGCCTGAAATGATGCCTAGCCCTAACCCCAGCGTCAAACTAGTTAGAGCTCTGAAATGATGCCGTACCCTTACCCCAGCGTCAAACTAATTAGAGCTCTGAATGATGCATAACACAGCAAACCATCCAGAACCCTACGTTAATTCTTCATTCCTTCAATCATTGTTGAAACTATAAACTCTGCGGAGCTCTGAAACCATGCCTTGCCCTAACCCTGATATCAAACACTGCAGAGCTCTTAAATGAAGCTTCACTCTTGGCTGTGACTTCCTGTACAGCTCTATTTCAGCTCTCAAACCCCACTCTGGTGAAATGAAGTCCCTCCTGGCGCAGATATAAACAGACGACTTCGTCTTCCTCTTGTCCTGGTGGTTGCAAGTGCTGCATTTGACACCATTGACCATCACATCCTGTTACACAGGCTTGAATACTTAATTGGCATTAAAGGAAGAGCATCAGGTTGTTTCAAATCCTTTTTATCAGATCGCTCTTTGTTAACCTTCTTTATGCTTCCTCCTTTAACAAAACCAGGAACACTCCGGAAAAACTCAACTCTTTGCAGATGACGCTCAGTTATACCTATGAATCAGCCAATCAGCTGGCTGGAGTAACAGCACCAGGAGCTGGATGACCTACCTCGGCCCAGAGCTGCATGCAGACATGTCTGACCTCTGTCAGGAAGAGAGTGCACAGCTCTGTGCAGCAGAACTTTCCGGACATGCTCGTGCTTGATTATCATTTCAGTGACATGTTTTGTGGAGACGTACACCTGTCCGCAGGTAGACTTCCTACATCTGTGACATCAGAGGGAGGACATGATGTCACTTTGAGGAAATGACCTCAGATTCAACATGTAAGATGGTACACACACACACACACACACGCGCGCGCACACACACACGCTCAGTGAGTTATCCTCTCATTACTGTCTCTAACCTGAAGCCAAACTTCTTCCTGAACTCTAAACAAGATTACACTAAATCCTCCCCATGTGTGTTTGTGTAACTGTGCCTGTGTGAGTGTGTGTGTGTGAGTGTGTGTGAGTGTGTGTGTCTCTCTTGTCCAACCTAGCATCAGCACTTTCTGCAGCTCATCGTTCGCCTGCTGCTCTGACGGATTTTTTATTTTATGGAGAGAAACTGAAGGATTCTGATTGGACGGATGAACGTCTGAGTCGAAGGTAAATGCTCTCAGTGTGTGTGTGTGTGAATAAGTGTGTGTGTGTGATAGTTTGAAAGCATAGATGGGTCAGTTTGGTAAGGGTTGTCATGACAGACGGTTCCTTTGCGTGCTGAGATGTGATGCAATCAGCGCCTGATTGGAAACTTCAGAAACATAAATAAAATCATTGCATGTGATAGAAAACAGCAGCAGGGTCTGAGTCCCGTCTTTAAAATCAAAGAGTTTGATTTGTGTTTGCAGTGGCAGTGAAGGAAGTCATAGCATGAGAGCCAACAGTGATTAACTTCTTCCATCTCAAACCAGAAACACTTCCTCTGACTGACAGGACGCACCTTTAATTACACGGACTGCTCCTTTAATCGTTTCTTCAGTTTTTAATCTTCTTTGTGATTAGTTAAGGCTCTATTTCAGTAAAACTGCTGAAGCTTTTAGATAAAAGTTGCATAAAGCTGCAGATGTGTTGTGTTTTTAGAGGCAGTTTGCTGATCTGAAGCTCTAGAAGTCGGAGAATGTTCCAGAAAACGAGCAAACAGATGTTTGAGCGTCAGAAACAACAGGTTTTGATTTATGACATGAACGCCGCTCTGTTATAAAACCATCCATGAGACGCGGGAGGATTACCACCTGACCCCGCGATACACTCTTTATCATCCGCGCTCAACACAGCCTCTGATTGGTGCAAAGTTTGTAACGCAGGCTCTGATTGGACAGCGAGGCGTCCGGAAGGAGCCGAGTCTCCATGGAGAGAAGTTTGAGGTCATTAAATCAGAGAGAGACGAGCACAGCTGATTTAAAGACACAGTGAGCTCTTTGAGGTTATAGATAACGAATAAAAGGGCGAGGAGTGAGAGGAGGCAGCTGATTGGTCGATTTTAGATTTATGGATTTTACGTTTTTTATATTTGATAACATGTTTTAATTTTTGTTTTCATCTGACTGTTGTCATTTATTTTTAATGAGTCAAAGTTAAAATGTGAAAAGTTCAATTCTGTACCTAAACAAAGTCCAGACACTAGGCCGTACAGTCCTTTCTGGACTAAGGTCTGTTGGTTCCTGTGTTCCTTTATCGTCACACTCAGTTTCCTGTTCCAGACAGGAAACTGGAACAGGGTTTTTACAACAACATGGTCCAGTTGTTGAAAAACCCAAACTAAACTGCTCAATGGCGCTAAATTCCCCTTCTGAGCCAAATCGTGTTAAGGTGCCCTCTTGGGTTCCAAAACCCACCCTTTAAGGTGCCGTAGGCAGGATTACCCAGGTAAGATGGCGTTTTGAAAACCAGCACAGCCCCCTCCCGTCCTGTGTTCTCTGACATCACGCCCTTACGCAAGTTAAGCCCCTCCCCCAAAAACGCAATCGAAACACTCTGCTCTTCAAAACACTCCTCTTCTTCGTGCTGTCCTCGTTTAACTCCTTGGTGTTTGGTGTTCAGGTAAATATGCGAGCCAGGACTTCCTCATTGACGAGAATGAAAAGCTTTACAACCAATCGCAATGAAGGACGAAGCACCGCCCCTCAACCAATCAGGTAGAGCCTCAGGGGCTCTTCTGATTGGTCAAAGATACCTGGAGCGGTCGAGAATCCTTGTCAGTTCATAACAGAGACAGATGGAAATGCTACGACCTTGCGGTAGTGCAATCAACCAACACTCATAAAGGGTTATCAATGGATACTCTAACATTTAATCAAAAGAAAACACAAAAAAATTAGCATTGACGAGCTAAACCCTGCCTACAGCACCTTTAAGTGCCCTCATTGGGAGCCAAATGGCGCTAAAGTTCCCTCTTGGCTTCCAAACATACTCTCCAACCTTGAGACCTCAGAATTCGGTAGATCGTCATATACAAACAAAACAAGAACAATGAAATACTTAAATTTCACAGAGTTCATTTATTGGACAAAGAAAATAACAGTAACACAGCAACACAGTAAAGTCACATTGCAAATGTAATAGCTGTCCACAGTATCCATGCAAAAGATGGTGAATAAAAAAATGTCTTGATTAAATAAATAAATCAATAAAGTAAAAAAAAGGCATACATTGCATAGATTGGTGGTTAATCTATGCAATGTATGCTCAATAAATAAAAATACAAACAAAAAAGGCACACAATGCATGGATTTACCACCAATCTATGCATATCCCGTCCCCTTCGCACTGTCCCGGATATACGGGACAGATGAGGTATCGGTAAAAATCGGTAGAAATCCGGGAGTAATATGACACCAGGAGAAAATCAGGAAGGGGTGATGAAAAACAGGAATCTCCCGGCCAAGACGGGAGCATTGGAAGGTGTGCTTCCAAATCCCAGACCATGGTGCCCACTTTGGGGGCAAAAGGTGCGGTAAAGTGCCCTTTTCGGTGTCGCTCTCTCTGCCTTTTTTCTGTAATCTGGAATAGTCTGGAACTGACCTTTTCCCCCCCTCTCTTCTCCCAGTGTTGTTTTTTCATATCTATTGCAAAGGGGGCGCTGGGTAGCTGGCGGCTCCTAGGTTTATCCCATTTCTGTGTTTCCCCATGTCTGTTTTCTTAAATGTCTTGAAAGGAATCTGAATCAGGTCTACGACACTTTACTTTGTCTCTCTTGCTGTGTTTTGTGTTTTTTTGAAACATCTCTGTTGTGAAAACAAATCCACAGGAAACTTAAAGGTTTGTTGTTGAAAATGCCGTGCAGGCTTCAAACTTTATTTTTTTTCACCCTAACAGTAAAAACTGTTGGTAGAAATAATGTTGTAGCATTAGCATTAGCATTAGCCCCAAACTTGGCGAATTAACTTTAAAAAACAAGCATAGTCCCTTTTCCCACCATCTAAACCCTTTTCATCACTGTTGATAAAGTTGACATCAGAAGGTCCCGCCCCTTCTTGATCCTGATTGGTCGGTCATTAAGACGGCATATCACTGAGTGTGGTGGTGTTCTGAAAATTGAAATTTTTTCAACAACTTCAAAAACATCCAGACCAGTGACTGAGGCTGCTCTTCTTCTCTGTGTATGGATGCGTTGTATACCGCCACCTACTGTTCAGGAGATCAATATGTTCTTTTGCATCTCTGAGTTAAAGGGACAGTTTATCAGAGCTGGTAGAAAGGGAAAATAATCTTCATAAGAATATCTGCGAAGGATAGGGCAAGTCTTCTTTCACGGAAGCTGCCATCTTGGACAGCCGTGTTTCTACGGTAGCTCAGAGCAGACAAACTAGTAACACACACATTAGAAGTTGTTATGTCAGAGAAGTTTTACTGATATTTCTTTTTAAAGGTTAAAACTTTACAAACAGAGGACAATTTTTATCGTTACTGGTAGGAGCTTTTTGTCCTCAGAGGTCACCGTAGCTTCCTTGACAGGAGTAATGAGTAATATCGTTAAGTATTTCTGTTTCTTTTAAAGTTCCTGTAGAATCACAGGGTTTAGCTGAAGTTCATGAACCGTTGTCCTGGTAACGCTGCGACCTGCTCTGTGAGGGTCAAACATCAAGCGTCTTCCCCCGCTGTTGCAGCATTGAAAACATAATGGAGAAGATTTCCTGACGTGTCTCAGTATCTCCGCTCCGACCCTTCACGGACCTCAGAGACCGGGACCAAACCATCAGATCCAGACCTGGTCCTGGTTTATGTTGTTACTCAATCGCTATTAGCTTAGCACTTTAAGCGTGCGCCCCATGTACAGACGTGATATCAACCCACTGTTTCGACCCTTTGTTGTGTCTTCCCCACTCTCTACCTCCCACATTTCCTGCCTTTCTGCTGCCATCCTTTCAAAATAAAAGCAGAAATGAACAATCGTACAACCAGAAAAAAAAATCGTGATTATAATCGATTGATTATGTTGATTAGAAAAAAAACAGACATTAAATAACAATCAAATGAAAGAAAGGAGAGGATATTTATTCTTCAGTCTGGTGGGAAGAAGTTTGACCTGGTTTCAAATCAGCCAATCACAGAGCAGCAGCTTGTCCTGAGAAATCAAATTTACAGCTTTCAGGCGTGTGTGTGTGTGTGTGTGAGTGTGTGTGTGGTTTACTGTGATTGGATTAAAGTTGTCACCTGAACCTCCCGTCTCTGATTTCACCTTCAAACAGTTTGAAGATGAGGTGTGACAGAGACGAGGAGGAAGTCCGGTCAGATCCATCAGAGTCAGGGGGGAACTCAGGGAAGCCATGTTGGAAAATAAAGGAGCAGATTTTATAAACCAGCAGCTCAAAAGATGAGTCAGCGGAAAAAAAAACAGGAGGGATGGGTTAAACCTGAGAGACATAAAACCTCGGAAATCTCTGAATTAGGGCAGATACAGAAAAAAAAAGCAGTTTGGTTTATTGAAAGATTGATTTACATTTTCTGAAAGCAGGAAGTTGATTATCGACCAGACAGACGTGATGGTTATTTACTCTGACAGACACCTGGAGTTTGTGGAGTTCCTCTGTTGTCCTCTCTAAACTTAAAGAGGGGGTATTCTGCTTTCCCGTACTTTAATCATGTGTAGCAGAAGTACCAACAGTGGATGTTCAGACTGAGCATGTGCAGATTTTCAAACTTTAACATATTCATATGTTGTAAAAATCCTCAAATCTGTCTGTAAACTGATCAAAATGCTCTGTTCAAAAACAAAAGAAGAAAAAAAAACATGGCGCGAGACTTTCACAAAGCACTTCCTGAAATAATGATGTCATTGTGTAAGGGTCTACAACCTGGTTCATGACACTTTTAAAGGAATGGACCTCAAACACAAAGGTCTGCCTCACACAGGCCTTCAAAAAGCCAGCCAATCAGAAGAAAGGGGGTTTGTGGAGCTGGGAGCCTTAAAGAGGCAGTGTTGTCTGAGCTGTAAGTAGGCCTGTCACAATGACAAATTTTGCTTGATGATAATTTTCCAAAATATTATTGTCAGTATTATTTTGATTTCTTTTTTCATTTTTTCATTGATGTAATTATGATAAATGGGATAATAAAGTGAGTACACCATATCAAAAGCAAGAAACTTTAATTTTTTAAGAGTATTTAACTGTTATTAAAAGGTCAGGATCTTTTAAATAAAATAAATTAAACAAAAAATAAAATAAATTTAACAAACAAAGAGAAAAAAAAGTGCAATGAAAATGAAATGGACTCTCTTTTAGAAAAAAATACATGTCAATGAAAATAATTAATACTAATCAAAAACAATAAAACATAGACCCTGTCTCTAAAGAAAAAACAAATTAAAAAAAAAAACAAAACAACAACAATAAAAACTGTAGCCTGAATAAAAGGGAGTTTATACAGTTCCTGAATTGTTTGTAACATGTACTTTTTCCCAGTCAATCCGTACTGCCTGTCAAACATTTTGAACATTTCTGGCTTTAACCGTATTGAAGGGCTGCGTTTCTTTAGCAATGTATCTGTCTTTGAGCGCCACCATGTGGCACTTTTATTTCTATTTACTTTGCCGACCAAAAGCCTCAGTAAGAGCGGATTGTCAAAGAACAAGGCTCCGCTGCACCTCCCCTTCTTCTTCTTCTTCGTCGCCACTATTTTCAAACAAATGCGACATATCAGCTCGTTGGTGTTCATGAGCTCACACTTTGTTCATTCTGATAAAAACTAAATATTCCCACACTGGGACTGTGGCAGGCGGCTTAAGAACCGTATCTTTGGTGCCATCACTCATATTAGCGTGTGTTTCCTCCTTACCCCTCTGGACGCTCGCTTCAGCTCTCAACGTGTGTACGCGCCAGCAGCCCCATCTTCACCCCAAAGATCGCATTTTTGACAGATGCTCACTCTGCTATAAATCAGCTAAATCCGCTATAGAACCTATGCACCCCGATGTTAGGAAAGACAGACGTAGTGAGCCATCTTCTCATTCAGCCTCTTTGGTCCAAAGAGAGGAGGAAAACAAACATGCATGTGTCAGTTTATCCAGGCTGGCAAACTTACCGAGGACGTTTTTATTTATTGTTCAGTTAATTGATTTATTGATTTATTGATTATTGATTATTGACCATGAGGGACCAGGTGGTGGGGGGGCAGTATCAGTGCTGTCAACACCTGGATGTGATGAAGGTGAGGATGCTGTTTCGTCAGGCCAAGTGCTTCCAGCCGGGTGTAGCATCCTGTGTTTACTCCAGATTAAACCCAGTGTGTGTGTGAGTGTGTGTGTGAGTGTGTGTGTGTGTGTGTATCATCAAGGTGAGATTATCTGCCCACTCCACACCTGAACAGGTTCCTGTGTGGGTTTGAAGCCGAGATCGATGACTCATGTGTTTGTTTTGTTTCCTCTCACTGTTCGTCCTCTGCTCTGATAATCCCTGGAGCCTCATTGGTCAGCACAGCTGTCAGTCATGATGTCACATCCTGTTTTTTTTAAGTCATCAAATTCAAATTGAACTTTATATAAAACAAGCACTTTGACACAACTCAGCATGATTACTAACTAGTGGCAATTTCTGCTCGTATTGAGGAGGCGGGGCTTATCGCCTCTACCTCAAACAGTCAGCAGGGGGAGCTTTAAAGATTTATACTTCATGAAGTCTTTGATGACAGACTGAAACTGGTGTTACACTTATTACAGGTGTGTTAGTTTGAGGTGTTACATCATTATGTTCATTATTGATGCTTTGGTTTCACCGTTCAGGGTTATGATGTCACCGGCTGGGGGCGGGGCTCAGGCAGACTCTGTCCTCTCTCCCTCCTGGCTTGTCTTAAGAGCGTTAGCATTGTTCCTATACTTAGCGCTCTTAGCTCTCTTTAGCATTAGCTAATGGGGTCAGTCAGCATTAACATGTGGGGATTTGGAGGTCAGAGGTCAAACTGAGCAGCAGAGGTCAATTTGTTTGATCGGTCACACCGGACGAGTCATGGAGGAAGAGATGCAGACGGAGAGGAAGGGAAAGAGAAAGTGAAATCATTTAAAAAAAAATAATTATGAAGGTCTTTAAGTGAAGGTGATGCTGTATTTTTATCCCTGACAGCTTTGAACTGAACATGACTACATCTTCTTAAAGAGACAGACACGCGTCATTATCATATGACTTTACATTGTTTACAACATGTTTTATGTGTCAGCCTTGAAACCTGAGAGCCAAAGATAACGACTGTGTTCAGTCCTAAAGCAGCTAAAAATAAGCTCAAGCTGATCCCAACACGGCTAAAAATAAACCTCCAAACAGCTGTTTCTGCTCGTCTCACTGGACATGAACGCTCATTATTATCACTCTGCTCCTCTTTAAAAGAAAACTGATTAATTTCACTTCATTAACTGGGTACAGAGTGAATTTAAAGGCACAGCGTGTGTAATATTTAAAGCTACAGTGAGCAGCATTATTATGGTTATAATAATTAAAGGTACAGTGTGTACGTTTCTTTAAGGGACGGGGGAAATTTCTTAAAGCTACAGTGTGTCAAATTTACAGATGTAGCCTATGGTATTTCAAGGTTTAGTTTGTCACATTTAAAAAATTCAGAGAACATTATTTCTTGGTACATTATGTGTATTTAAAGACACAATATTTTGTTTTTAAAGGTACAGTTCGCAGTTTTTAATGATACACTGTGTAGTGTCTAAAAAGAAGAGATGTGCAGCAATTTAAGCAAGCAATTGGGTAAATTGCAAAATTAAACTTTTAATGTTTAATATTTAAAGGCAAAGTGTGTAGTTTTTAAAGGTACAGTGTGTAATTCATTGTCTGTAATGTTGACTATTTTTTGTTTTTGTCTTATTTTTTATTTCAATTCAACAATACATACACCAATAGCAGTTTTTTTTTTGTTAACAGCTGTAACTATATATGTACAACTTTTATAAGCACAAAAATTAAAAAAAAGGGAAGATATATCAAAAAATAAATAATTGAATAAAAATAAAATACAGAAAAATAAATTACTAAAAGAACCCAGCAACTCAACTCTATTCTAGGATAAGAAAGGAGAGAAGGAATAGAAATGAGATAAGTAACGATAAAGGGAGGTAGGAATCAGGGAGGAAATAATGCTAACTGTTTTGTTTGTGGTGCGTTCAGGGTCCCATCCGTTACTGAATGTGTTTTTATTTTTTAAGAAAGAACCTTTATTAAAGTTTTATTGTTCCTTATACTTTTCGTTATGGTAACTTATGTCTTTATTTTTAACAACCAGGTCACCAGAATGCAGCTTCCTAGTTGGTGGCTAGGCACATCTCTGTGGCTGCTATGCACCCCAGAGGTCTGGACCGCCACTTTCAAGCTGGCTCTGATTGGTCCCTGGTCATGTGACCCCTTGTTTTCCCGAGCGATGCCAACTGCTGCGGCTAACCTGGCTTTGTCGCGGTTACGCAGCGACAAAGGTCTAAGCAGAGGATACTGGTACGATGTCAAGCTACTAGAGGAAGATTGTACCGTCTCCAAAGGTTGGTCGGCCAATCAGCAAACAGGAAGTTAATCAGTGATAGTAGAGAAGAAAGAAGAGTATGACCTAAAGTTCATGATGTTTTTCTTCTTTAGCTTTGACAGAACTGGGTGACATGGAGGGCTACGGCCACGCCTACATCGGACCCTTTAACCCCGCCCTTTGTCACGCTGCTGCCTTACTGGCCCAGCATTGGGAGGTGGGGCTGGCGTCCCCCGGCTGTCTCGATGCTAATCAGCCGAACCTCCCTCCCATCACTCCTCCCAGCAAAGTCCTGTTCACGGTGCTCAGGTTCTTCCGCTGGGCGCACGTTGCCGTCATCTCAGGTGAGTGGTGTGGACAATAAAGGATGACGTCACTAAAAAAGGCTAATACGCTAATATTTTGGTTTTAACTTTGCCCGGCTCTTCCTGTTTGGTCACCAGCTCCGTCCGACCTATGGGAGAGCACCGGACAGGAAGTGGCCTCAGCACTAAGAGCTCAGGGACTGCCGATTGGCCCGGTGGTCACAATGGAATCAAAGAGGAATGGTGGACCTCGTGAGGCGCTCAGAGAAATCCGAGAGGCAGACAGGGTCAAAGGTCAGAGCTTGTGATGTTTAAAAGTTAGAAAAAGAAAGGACGTCAATCCTGAAAGTTACAGTTCATTCTTAAAATGTGAACAATTTTATTTTCTACCCAGTCGTGATCATGTGTATGACCTCCGTCCTGGTTGGTGGAGAGGACCAGCGAGAGCTCCTATTGGCTGCCCTGGACATGGGGATGGTTTCTGCTGGTTACATTTTCATTCCCTACGACGCTCTGCTGTACGCCATGCCATACCAGGTGATTAATCACTGCGGTACTAAACTGTTCAACCAATAGCTGCTTTTCATTAAATTAATCGATAATGTAGTTCCACCTGTGACCTCAGGGGGCGCTGCTCCTATGTGAACACCTGAAACGTATTAATCATAGGAATCAAAAAAGTTTTATTCCCTTATGATGGGAAACTTGTTTAGAAAGAAATCTGAGGCACTGTAAGATAATAGCTGTAGTTCCCTGAGTCTCCACTAGAGGTTGTCCCTTAAAGTAAGCCAGTCCCCACAGAGCCCCATGTTTAAATCTCCTTTTCAGAAACTAGTAGGTTTTGTTGCTAAAAGCACGTTCATGTTTTCTAGAGCTTCTGTATCTGATGTTTCCAAAGTTACGCAAACAGGAAGCCCTCCTTCAAAATAAAGCGGCTGATCCCCTTTCTGTCCAATCAGGACACAGTATTCCCTCAGCTGACCAACAGCACAAAGCTCCGTCACGCCTACAGCGCTGTCATGACCATCACCATGGCGTCTGATGAAAATTTCTACGAGGCTTTCCGTCAAGCTCAAATAAGCCGTGAGATCCGCTCGGCTGTGTCCGCCACAGAGGTAACACACATCACTTCCTGTCACCAAAATACACACTCAATAAGAGATGACTGATTATCCTGGATGTGTCGATGATGTTTGGATACTGTCACTGGGTTTCGTGTGCAGGTGTCTCCGGTGTTTGGGACCATCTTCAACATGGTGTACTTTGTTGCAAAGGCAGTGGAGGAGCGTCGCCAGGCAGGGGGCGGGCACTGGGTGACGGGAAATCAGCTCCTCTACTCAGACGGGGGTTTCGACTTTCAGGGTTTCAACCAGGTCAGGAACTTTTAGAAATTGAACAAATTCATATCATGACAGTCGAGGTGTCGGCGTCAGTGTTATCCTGTTTTTTATCTAGATGTTGTACGGAGGGAAGGAGGGGCGGGGCCTCCAGGCCAGGTACGTGGTTTTGGACAGCAGTGGCGACCGGCTCGTACCGACTCACTCTCTTGCACCAACACACACGGACGGGACAATTGGAGGTCTGAGGAGGCTGGGTCACTCCTTCAACTTCCCTGGAGGGTCACCCCCCACATCCAGCTTCTGTTGGTTCAATCCGGACGAGGCTTGCAATGGTGGTGCGTTCACTGACCCTCTGAAAGAGGGGAACTTTAGAGCAGAATCAATCTGTATTCACAGATCCTCAGAGTAGGAACTCTGAATGTTAAAACGAGTTTATCTTCTGCAGGTTTGGACTCAACGACAATATTCTTCTTCTTCTTGTTACTCTGCGCTCTGGCTGGATTTTTACTCTACTGGATCAAGTAAACACATTCTTCAAGCTACACATTGATAAGTTTGAACCTGATCAGAACATCTCAAACATTGTTATGTTGTGTTTGTATCTGTACAGAAAGTACAAGAGATCTGTGAACATCACCAAACTGATCCTGACACTTGATGACATCGTCTTCATCGACACACAAGTCAGCAGGAAGGTGAGGACCTGTACCCTTAAACTAATACATGTACTTTGTCCCGTCTGAACGGGAACTGGTAAAAGTTGGGCTTTCTCTTGATCCTGATATTGGCGCTAAATCTACAATCAAGTGTCACTTGAAATGTTATGATTTTCATTGCTGATTCTGTGAAAGTTACCAATTAATTTGTTGTCTTTGCAGAAACTGAACGATGAGTCGATCATGAGAAGTCTCCTGGAAATCAAAACTCCATTTCGATCGATCGCTCGAAGTTACATCCTGACGACACCTGAGAGCTCCAACATCGGAATACTGGAGGTAAACCTGTAATCACATCATAACTGTGCCTGTCAATCCACCTCTACCTTCTCTGTTTTCTGACGTACTCTCCTGTGCTCTGATTGGTTGTGTCGTTGCTAGGGCGACTGGGTTTGGCTGAAGAAGATCCCCGTAGAAAAGACGTTAGCATCCGTCAAACAAAGCACCCAGAATCTGTTCAGCCAGGTAGGGCATCCAGTTAATGAACCTGAAGAGAAAATGAAAGTCAAAGATGCATTTGTCTAAAGTTTGACTGACTGTTGATCTACTTCCTGTTCAGCTGAGGGACATGAGACACGAGAACCTGAACTTGTACCTGGGTATGTTCCTGGACTCTGGGATCTTTGCTCTGGTGGTTGAACACTGTCCCAGAGGAAGTCTGGCAGACCTGTTAGCCGACGGGAACATGAGGCTGGACTGGATGTTTAAGAGCTCTCTGCTCATGGACCTCATCAAGGTACAAAACCACCTGATCCGCAACCACTCATGCATCCTCTATTTCCTGATTCTGAAAACAGTTTCCGGTTTGTTCCAGGGGATGAAGTACCTCCACCTGAGAGGTTTGAGCCACGGTCGTCTGAAGTCCACAAACTGTTTGGTGGACGGACGTTTTGTTCTGAAAATCACAGACTACGGTCTCCCCATGATACTTCACTCCCAGGACATCGAGATCACCGACGACCCACAAGGTGAGAAGGAAACTGAAGGTCTGACCATGTGACCACCTGTCCGTCTACCTGTCTGCCTCTCACCTCACCTGTCTGTCCCTCAGAGCTGCTGTGGACTGCTCCGGAGCTCTTGAGGACGCCGCTTCGAGGAGGAACTTTCTCAGGAGACGTCTTCAGTTTCGCCATCATCATCCAGGAAGTGATCACTCGCACACTACCGTACTCCATGATGGATATGCCCGCACATGGTGAGACAGGACCCTGTCTGGCTACCTGTCTGTCTTCCTGGCTGTCTATCTGATGACCTGTCTGTCTTTCAGAGATCATTGAGCGTCTGAAGCAGCCCCCTCCCATGTGCAGACCAATGGTTTCAGTGGACGAAGCTCCTGCCGAGTGTGTCAGCCTGATGAACGACTGCTGGAATGAAGATCCGATAAAGAGGCCGAACTTTGACGAAGTTTTCAAACAGGTGAGTCTGAATCAGGCATTTGTCTTATTTTTACAGTTTCATCGATTTATATACTGAGTCATGTTTTAGATCGCTTTAGTCAACTTGTTCTGGTTTGCGTTTTCAGTTTCGGGGCATTAACCGCGGAAAGAGGGCGAACATCATCGACTCCATGCTGCGGATGTTGGAGCAGTACAGCTCCAACCTGGAGGATCTGATCAGGGAGCGGACGGACGAGCTGGAGGTGGAAAGGAACAAGACGGAGAAGCTGGTCGGACAGCTGCTGCCAAAGTAACGTCTCACTCCAACTCTAAACCAAACAGTGACTTTATCACCTTACATTTTCTCACATCCTCACCAGTTTTTTGTTTTCATTTTGTGTGTCAGGTCTGTGGCTCAGGCTCTGAAGAAGGGGAAGCCGGTCCAGCCTGAGCATTACTCAGACTGCACTCTGTACTTTAGTGACATCGTGGGATTCACCACCATTTCTGCCCTCAGTGAACCCATCGAGGTAGAATCAGCTGATTGTACTTAAACAATAATCTGAAACATCATTGTTTCTGAAGCTGTGTGTATCTGTCTGTGTGTAGGTGGTCGACCTGCTCAACGACCTGTACACCATGTTCGACGCCATCATTGCTCTCCATGATGTGTACAAGGTGAGATACACATCACCAAGGACATACAACTTAAGGTGTCAGATTATACAGTGAAGGTGACCCTGAGCCCGCTGTGACAGCCTCTGGATTTCTTTCCAGGTAGAGACGATCGGCGACGCCTACATGGTGGCTTCAGGTGTTCCAAATAGGAACGGGAACAAACATGCCGGTGAGGTGGCCAACATGTCTCTGGACATCCTGCACTCCATCGCAGCGTTCAAGATCCGACACATGCCAGAAATCAAAGTCAAGATACGCATCGGCCTGCACTCAGGTATACCAGTCTACAACCTGTCCATAGCCTGTCTATAACCTGTCTATAACAAGTCTATAACCAGACTATAACAATTCTATAACAATCATACAACCAGTCTATGACCACTATATAACCTGTCCATAACCAGTCTATAACAAGTCTATAACAAATCCATAACAACTCTAAAACAACTTTATAACAACTGTGTAACCATTCTATAACAACTCTAAAACCAGTCTATACAAGTATATAACCAATCTATAACCATTCTATTACCTTTCCATAACGTGTCCATACCCAGTCTATAACAACTCTATAACAACTCTGTAACAACTCTTTAACAGCTGTAAAACCAGTCTATAACAAGTGTATTATCATTCTATACCAAGACTATAACAAGTCTATAACCAGTCCATGACAACTCTGTAACTAGTCTATTACAACTCTAAAACCAGTCTAAACAAGTATATAACCAGTCTATAACCATTCTAATACCTTTCCATAACCGGTCTATAACCAGTCTATAACAACTCTATAACAAGTCTAAAACAAGTCAATGACAAGTCTATAACCTGTCTATAACAAGTCTATAACGGCTCTAAAACCAGTCTATAGCAACTCTAAAACCAGTCTATAACAAGTATATAACCAGTCTAAAACCAGTTTATATCAAGTCCGAAACAAGTCTGTTACAAGTCTATAACCAGTCTAAAACCTGTGTATAACCTATCTGTAACAAGTCTATAACCAGCTGAAGCTTGTCTCCATAAATCCCCTCTCTTTAAAACCTGTCTGCAGGTCCAGTGGTTGCAGGAGTGGTCGGGTTGACGATGCCCAGGTATTGTCTGTTTGGTGACACGGTGACCACAGCGTCTCACATGGAAGCCACTGGTCTGCGTAAGTAGAACTCAGTTCAGTCTACACCACTCTGGTCTTCCCCAAAGACTGTACCTTTTTTATGGTTTGTTCTGGAAAGTCCCTGCCTGTCCACAGGCATGAGTGGAATATCACAGCCTGAGGCAGGGAGAGCACATTCCTCCTCCTCTCATAAGCATTAATGGAAAGCCAAGGCAGGAGGAACACACCTCACTTCTCTTTCAAAAGCAATTTGAAAAGGCAATGTGGGGAGAGCACACTCCCCCAAATTTCACAAGTGTTTCAAAAAAGCTAAGGCAGGGAGAGCAGCAGCAAAGACCTTTCTTTAGCTGTGGTTTTGTCAGAGGAACACTGAGGATCTTGGGTTGTGTCATACTGTGATGTTTCATGTGATGTTGTGTTTGTTGTGTCCAGCCTACAGGATCCACATCAGTCTGAACACGGTGAAGGTCCTGACTAGTCTCAAAGTGGGGTACCATATAGACACCAGGAAGGCACAGGTACGCTTACCTGCTGGGACACGCTGTAACAAATAAACATGTTGAATATTTTTCAGATGATTTGTGTTTCCATCACTATAACAGGAAGTCCCTAATTAAGCCTTTCACAATATGATAATCAGTGACACCTCTTTATAAAGGACTCTGAGTGATCTCCAGGTGATCAGCTGACTGGTTCATCTCTGTGAGCTAATGAAAGGTGTGTGTCTGCAGGTGAAGGGCACCATGGACACCTACTGGCTGATGGGTCGAGAGGGATTCAATAAACCACTTCCTGTTCCTCCGGACATCAAAGGAGGGTAAATAACTTAAAAAATAAAAAAAATTGAGATGTCAGAAAACATCCATCAATTTAACTTAAGTAATTTTAATGGCCTGAAAGTGAAACCTGTCTCTCTGTCTCACCTGTCTCTCCGTCTCACCTGTCTCTCTGTCTCACCTGTCTGTCTCTCAGGGCCAGTAATCACGGGATCAGTCTAGATGAGATTCCACTTGAAAGAAGACAAAAGTTTCTGGACCGACAGAAAAAGTTAAAGAAATGATGCCAACGGACAAACATACACACACATGTTCACACACCCACACACACAAGCATCCAAATACACACACAGACGTACACACACTACCTCAAGGACTGTGCTTTAAAGGACATTAATCAGCTGTGGAGAAAGTTTCAGCCAAGGACAAAACAAACGAGTGAAATCTAAACGGGACGACAGTCACATCGATGGAGATTTCTACTTCCTGTTTGTAGCTGGAGGATGCTCGACTGTGATTGGTCGGTAACATACCTTTATCTTATTAATATGCAACCAGTCAATTTCTGTGCCTCATATGGTCTATGATTCATTACAGTGTAGAAAGTACTGTAGACTTAAGTAATAACTCAGCGAAGCTATCGTGAGATTTAATGCAAATGAACATAAAACACGTGACAGAGCTTGAGTCGGAAATTCTCCCATCGCCATTTTTCAGCTACTGTTACGACACATCAGACTGAAAGTCATCAGTTTGCAGGGTCGCTCTTTAAAACAAAACATCTGTCACATTCCTGTCACAGTTCTGCAGATCTCAGGTTCATGGTTGGGTCATCAAAACTGACAGGATTCAGTGATGCTAATGTTTCCAAATTAAACTTATTTTCAGGAAAAAATTAAAATTTTTTTCCTAAACTGACTCAGTGTTATGCTAATGTTTCAGTAGAGTTTGGATGAGCGGTTTGGGGTTTGTTGTTATCTTCCACCATGTTAGAGATTTAAACTTCTTAACTTATTAAACTGTTAATTTTCTGTTATTCATGTAAAACCATTACAATGCTCTAAAGCTGCCATGTTTCCAATGATTCAATAAAATAAGTACTTCACATCTTCTCTCCGTGAGAGATTTTTTTTCATCTTTTATGTTCTTCTTCTTCTCCTTTTTTTTTTTTTTTTTTTTTTTTTGGTTTGTTTTTTGATCATGTGTTTCACTTCAGGGCAACCCAAAATAACCCCAGTGTGTTTGTGTCTTGTCTATTGCCTCTTTTCTACTCTCCACGGTTTCACAATCTCACTTCGCTCAGTTAGCCAATCAGAATTCAGCCCAAAAAATCATAAACATCCGGTTTACTTCCGCTTTCGCCTTCGTCTTTAAAAGTTGGCAAAAACGCACTGGTGAGTTTGATTTTAGATTTTGATTTACTTTTTGTTCTTATTGCTTAGTCCCGTTAATTCCGGGGTTTTATTGGGTCTGTTTCTACCGCGAAAATCACCGAAATTTGCCTCAACCAACTCCCTTTAAAAGTGTTTAAGACTCGTTATTTCCCTCGAAAAGACGTTGGTTTTATCGATTGTTATTAAGGGAATATTTCGGGGGGAAAGTTCTGTTTTCACAACATTTTGTTCACTTAAAAAAGGAAACCGTGGCTTACTTTGTGTATTTGTGGCGTTATAAATCAATTTTAAACCCATAAAAAATGTAAACAACTCAAAAACTACGTTTGACGCTTTTGAAGGGAATTTGGTTTCGTGAAACAAAATGCTGAAATCGATTTTCACGAGGATTAGAGGATAAAATATGTTGTTTTGTGGAACAGGTAGTGTTTATCTGGTGGTGAAAAGCATGGAAAGCAGATTTTCTAAAGATCTGTTCAGTTCTGTCCGATCATCAGTGCTGCGCCTTTAAACGTAACAACCACCAGAGGGCGACAAAACACTTCAGAGCTCAGCTCTGGGTCCTGAACCAGCTCCACTTTTTTTTTTAGACTGTGAATCCATAACATGTTAAAAGGTTATTACTCGTTATCTCAGAGGAAAATGTTTGACAACATTAAAATATAGTAAAATGTCTGACAATGTTCCCCTAAATGTAACACCTGCACATTCATGTCACAGAGCGAAGGGTGGCTGTGTGCTGGAAAATGTGCTTTAAAATCAGAGTATAAATCTATTATACACAATACAACTAAAGGAAAAAAAAATCTGGACCTCACTTATTTCTAAAGCTCTTAAATTAAAAAAAAAAGAAAAGTATTTATGATGTTTAGTCTAAAAAATGACGTAAAAACTAATAAGTACAGGGGTGTCAGTCATAACTAGATGAAAATATCATTTACAACCCGGGTTAGATAAATAAATTTGTGCTGCAGTGTTGAACAAAACTTTACTGTAGTGTTAAAGTGATGATTTCTTTAATAAGGAGAAAGTTTTCCCTTGTTGCTAGGTGCAGCAGCCTCTCTCAGCGTGCACTCTGATTGGCCCTCAGTCCATCACCTCGGGCCAATCAGAAACTAGTGCGTCCGCCATGAGAATCCATAATCTACCTCTTTTTTCTGTTGTCTATACTTTAAATTATTACAAATATTACGATTTATCATCGATAGTACGGATATAAAAACACAGGGGCGGTGTGTTTCCTTTTTCATTATATCTCTTTATAATCAACACGTTCATCCAGCTCAGAAAATGTGTTTATTTTTCTCGATGAACACACCGTCACCTGATAAAACGTTAGAACTGAACAGAACCGGTGGACGTGGGTCATTCTGAGCCCGCTTCCGGTTATTTTTGCCCTCATTTCAGAGTCAGTCTGACGGTTCTGTGCTGCGGGACACTCGCTGCCGTTACCGGTGGGTGTCTGTAATGGCGGGGCTGTCAAGGTAGACAAAAACAACAAGCAGGAAGCGTTTCCGGTTTTGGTGGAACGTTTACATTAATTTCAAAATAAAAGCTTGTAGAAAGAATAAATAAAGTCAGTTGATATACGCCTAAAGTGACACGATTTTCAGTCCTTTTGCTCGTTGCTTTAGATTGTGCGATCATTATTTTAATTAGCATTATTGCCAAACTATCAAATGTCTTTTTTATTATTAAATTGATCTAATTAAAAGTTGCAGTTTGCATCAAACAACTTCAGTCCTCAATTTTGTTTTGCTTCCATCAGATTATGTGACTGGATTTATTTTATTTTTTAGTATTTTGCGGATAAAAGCCATTAATTTTTTTTTTTAATTTATCTTTTTTTTTTTATTGTGAATGTTTTACTTGGTATTCCAGAGATGACTGACTCTGATCTTTGAATTCTAAAATTTAATTTCCCCCCACTGGAATTTAGAGATTTTTCCTTTATTGGGTTTTTGTCTTAAAGAAGTTGCTTCCTTTTTTGAATGGACTCAATTTTACGTATAAAAAAAAAAAAAAGAAAGAAAAAAAAGAAACGGGCTTTTATTTTGTTACCCAGAAAAGCGAGAAGGCGGAAGTGTCTCGTCCCGCGCCTCGCGAGCTTCACCTGCCGCTGGCGCTGATGGCGGCGGGGCTGGCGGAGGGTCGCACCGAGGCGGGAGAGCGAGAAGGCGGGGAACCGGAGAAACGGAGACAGCAGGCCCCGGCGGTACCGACCACTGACACACCGACCGACTAACACCATCTTCACCGAGAGGGAGAGCAGCGAGGCCGGCGGGCTGACACCGAGGAGGACGGACGGTTGGACTGAATGGTACGGTTGTTTTTGTTTATCTGTTACCGGGAGATTCTGCCGTTAACGTCGGCTGGAGGGTCCGTCTGCGGGCTGGTTAGCTGTGGATAAACACTTCAAACAATCATTCAGTCATTTCTGAGCGTAGTTAGTGGATAACGCGGCGTGGAAAGGTGCCACGCTGTGTTAATGTATGTGAGCTGTCAGGTTTCTGATGTAAATACACATGTGGCCTCGGTGTGATTTATTGTTCCCCATAGCGGGTTTATATAGGGGGTGGGGGGCAGGGCCAGCTCTCTGTGACGACCCAGCAAAATTAAATCTATCATTTCATTTATTTTTAAAACACATTTGATTCTATGTGAGAATTGTTATCACTTTGTAAACACTGCTGATTTCTGTAAGGCATGAAGTGTTTTTAAAAAATGATCATTTAAGACCAACAACAGGTTGATCTGAAGCTGGAGAGTCTAAAAACTGAGGGAACATTTCTCCCAGCCTCAGGGTGTGTGCTCTCCTTGGTCCTGAAGTGAATTTCTAACAGATTTGGATTACTGCCGTCTGTTCCTGAAGGGGAAGAATGAGCCGGCTGTTTAACCCTGGCTGGTGCTCTGCTGGTACTGATGTTTTTCCACCACTAACTCATCAGAAAATACAGATACATGAGCAAAATCTGGATTTCTTCTTTGAGTTAATATTTCTTAATTTAATATTTTGTTCAGAATCACACTATTATATTGTGACGAAAGAGATTTTAATTGTTGGGGATTAATGCAGCAACAGCCATCCTCTGTGGGGTCTTTCAAAAATCACATTAAATGAAGTTATTCAGGAAAAATATTCAATAATTTAGAATACATTTCTATAATAATGAAGTGGCAGAACAAATTTAGAAAAGTCCCAGATATACTTAATCTGTTAACCAGTGGAAAGGAATAAAAGTACAATAAAATTGTTGCAATCAGCCATTAGCCTTAGCGACATATAGAGCTGAAACGATTCCTCGAATGATTCGAGGATTACAAAAAATACTCGAGTAATTTTCTCCGCCTCGAGGAATCGTTTAATTTTAAAAAAAGATCAGAGAGTGGTGTTTTAAACAGAGCTGAGGCCATTTTAAGAGTTTTCAGACCCCTCAAGCTACCTCTTATACAAAATAGCAACTAGCAACAAATCTAGCTTCTTTTCTGGAGTTTGGAGACTAATGGGTCATTCTACGAAACGGGTGCCATTTGGGTCCGCAACATTTGATGAGATGTACAAGGCACAAAAAATGTGTCAAAGTGTGTTTACAAATTTTGGAGCTACCAAAGCAAGTGCTCTTATTGACATGCTGTATCAGAAAGTTCTATTTCTTAAAGGGAAAAAATTTCATTTGAAAAATAACTGCTCTTTAACTTAACAGAAATGTGTTTTATCCGATTACTCGATTAATCAATGGGATATTCAGTAGAATACTCGAATACTAAAATATTCGATAGCTGCAGCCCTAGCGACATACACTAATGGAACTTGAATGTGTGTGTCCATTATAACATCAAAGTGTATTGTGTTTACTTGGTAGGGTTTCCTACAAATTATACTCTAGTCCGCCATCATTAAATATGGTTGATCTTAATAGCATTATTATGTAAACACTGTTACGCTAACTAGCTAGCTAGTACATCTGCTAGCGCTTGACGTAGCACAAGAAATTTGCCTTGGACAAGATTTTTCAATTCTCACAAATACGTAAATAAAGCAGGAAGAGTGTTGAATTGCTCAAAACTTTATTCACTACGTCAACTTTACGTGTTTTCTTGTCTGCCGATGACTTCATTGGTCTTCAGTGAGAATGCAACTGTAGCAGTGTTTCTGACGCGCCATGTCGCAAAGTTTTACTTGTCGTTATCTCACACACACGAGTTGTGTCCTTGAAGGTCAGCTGCTAAAAAGGTCAAATTTGAAACCTGAAGTAACAACGCTCCCCCAGCAGGTGAGCCGTGCCACAGCCAGTGCAGGGTGGTCTACAGGTGCTCTTTTTTTTTTTTAGCAGCCTGCGTCACTCAGGAGCTGGACTGATGTAACAGTTTGTCAGTGTCTGTGTTTGCAGATGAGTCGGTGAAGTCTTACCTCGACATAATAACTTTTAAAAACACGTTTGAATTTATGCTAAATTTTCAGTACTGAGCTACAAATAATCTGTTTTAATTTGGCTTATTGCTACAGAGTGATAAAGTCTGAAAAGTGCCTCTGAGTATTACTCTCATATTCGCTCAGTGCAAAGGCTTTATTTTATAGACGCTCCTTGTGTGTGTGTGTGTGTGTGTGTGTGTGTGTGTGTGTGTGTGTGTGTGTGTGTGTGTGTGTGTGTGTGTGTGAAAGAGAGAGTGTGTGTGTCTCACAGCATTGCAGCAAGCAGCCAGAACTTGGCCTAGTAAGAGACATTTTACAGACCACCGGTGTACTGGACTGAACTCAGCTCCGAAACTGCAGCAGAGTGTGTGTGTGTGTGTGTGTGTGTGTGTGTGTGTGTGTGCTTGTTTGTCTATCATTAAGAGGTTGTTTGAGGGTAAAGACTCAGATCAAGTTTCAAGTCAGCCTCACAATAAATCTTTATACATTATATATAACTAAACATGTCTTGGTCCCATGTTTCCAGTCATGGACACAGACATGTCTTCATTAGTCAACAGCTGTAATTGTAGAAATCTGCTTTATTTGATTCCAATAAGGTGTAATTTGTGTTCAGAGTATTCAGTTTGATTTGAGGTTTGCTCAGGTAGATTAGGTGATGTCTTTACATGCGTCTACAGCTTCCTGAAAAGAACTCAGTTTGCTATAAGAAACTTAATGTTTTGTTGTTTATTATGGTTCCATATCACATCTCATTTTATCAATCAATATCAAAAGATTCAGATTTTCGTATCAGAGTTTCATATCTTCTTATATTGTTTCGTATCATTTCAAAAATCATTTGTATTGTATCAAATCTTATCGTACCGCATGATATCCGGTCGCTTCAGAACTTGTTATATTGTATAGTGTTAATATGTTTTGTTTATATCATACTGTGTCCTGTCATTTTGTAATGTATCGTATTTTATTGTTTAGTATTGTATCACATCATGTTGTATCGTGCCACTCCGCTGCGTATAATGTTTTGTTCTGTTACGCATCATATTGTATTGTTCCATTCCGTTCTGTTCCATATCATATCAAATCCTTTCGTTCTGTTACGCATCATATTGTATCGTTCCATTCCGTTCTGTTCCATTCCGTTCCGTTCCGTTCCATATCATATCAAATCATTTCGTTCTGTTACGCATCATATCGTATCGTTCCATTCCGTTCTGTTCCATTCCGTTCCGTTCCGTTCCATATCATATCAAATCATTTCGTTCTGTTACGCATCATATTGTATCGTTCCGTTCCGATCCGTTCTGTTCCATTCCGTTCTGTTCCGTTCCATATCATATCAAATCATTTCGTTATGTTACGCATCATATTGTATCGTTCCGTTCCGTTCTGTTCCATATTCTATCAAATCATTTCGTTCTGTTACGCATCATATTGTATCGTTCCGTTCCGTTCCGTTCCATATCATATCAAATTGTTTTGTTCCATTACGTATCATATTTTAGCTTGTCATTCCATTTCATGTCACATTACTTCCTGTTTCGTAAGCTATTGTGTTGTTCTCATATTGAATTGTTTCTTGTCCTATCATATCACTAGGAATGGGTACCAAATTAGGTACTTTTATAGGTACCGACCAAATTCCAGGAAAGAAAGTACAGGGTACCGACTCACATTAAATCAAAAGGTACCAAGTTTAGGTACCTAAATGCATCCCTGTGACTGTTAGGGAGTGAAAGAGTATGGGATTTTCCATGCTGGACATGAACACAGCGTTGCACGATTATCTGTTAAATTGAGAAAAAAAGGTTTTATTATTAAACATATTGATAATTTTTTTTACCACAAAAACACAAAAAAGTACCGAAAATTGGTACCATTGAGTATGGGTACCGATTGCCAGGTACCAGTACCCATCCCTACATACCACATTGTTTAAT
The DNA here is from genome assembly GCF_033239565.1 of Halichoeres trimaculatus. NCBI lineage: Eukaryota > Metazoa > Chordata > Actinopteri > Labriformes > Labridae > Halichoeres > Halichoeres trimaculatus. The sequence goes on from NW_027437200.1 coordinate 23,287,866, forward strand.
ATCAATATCATAATATACTTTTTGTTTTAATTCAGTATTGTATCAAACAGTACCATGAATAGTATCAAGTATTGACCATCTCATGTCCTCTAACCCAAAGAGTTATATTAGTTCTTGGGTGATGAAAAGTTTTTATATTACAGGTAAAAAGACTTGTTTACAGTGTCCATATGTGTATTTGCCTTGTTCCAGGCGTCTCTTATGACCAAAGGGATTTGAGGGTTTAGTCCATGGAATAAACACAAAGTGTGAGTGATGCTACTCCAAATTATTCAACAACGCAAGTGCGTGTGTGTGTGTGTGTTTCAGAGTGAGAGGGGGCATTGTGTCGGCCTGTGGTTTGAGCCGGTGCAGTGATGAATATCAAACAGGCCTGTAGTAGTTTCTTCTGCGTGTGTGAGAGAGAGAGACGTACTGTTGTTCTGTTTATCAATAAACTATTGTCTCTCTCTCTTCCTCTCTTTCTCTCTTTGTCCCTCTCTTTCTCTCTTTACAGTTCAGGACCTTTTCTTGGCCCTCTTCCTGTCTCGCTCCACCAGCTGCAGCTCTCAGATTGAAGCTGCTGCAGTCAGAGTAGTCACCTGTTTGCTAGCAGAGACACAGAGTGCAGTTACAGTAGCTTTGGGGACTCTCTGAATGCGTTTTGGTGCTAACTGACCTGAAACAATAGCCTTAGCTTGTTCGCTTATTAGCCTGGCTGTTGCAGGGTCATCCGGGGGCACGATGCCTCGTATTCCCCTGAGCTGTGCCTGAATCTGTTTGTGTCGTTTTGCTGAGCTATGAGCTCAGTGTTTCTCTATCAGAGTGTACACATTGAAACTGCCTGGCTAGCTGCTGTTTCACTGTAAACCTTCAGAACGGTAGCATTAATAAAGGAGTCTCACCTGCACTGAAAATGTAGGTTTGGTTGAAGATAGTTGAAGGTATTAGTCACTAAATTAACTGAATCACAACCAGACACAATAATTCATTCAGAGGATAAATGAACTTAAAAAATGTAGTGTGAGTCAGACAAAGTTTACATCTTCTGCAGCTAACAGCTTGTTAGCTGTGAGCCAGGTAGCAGTGGCGCGGAGCTAACTCCGGGCAGAGCAGGGGTGTGATGGAGTACCACTCCGGTGGCAGCCTGCCCCTGCTGGGGAGACCGCGGTACTGCCCCGGGGCCAACGCTAATGGAGGGTACCTGTGTGAAACAGGACACTGCTGTGGAGAGACCGGCTGCTGCACCTACTACTACGAACTCTGGTGTAAGTAAGATGTTTCTGCGGCTTTCTAATTGGATAACAATATGATCCCTGTGAGAGCGTTCTTGGTTATCCTGTTGTGCAAATTTCCCATCAGCAACGTCAAACATGTTCAAACTTTATGATTTTCTTTGTCCTCTGTGTTCAGGGTTCTGGCTGCTGTGGACCGTCCTCATCCTGTTCAGCTGCTGCTGTGCATACAGACACCGCCGAGCCAAACTGAGAGTCCAGCAGCAGCAGAGACAACGAGAGATCAGCCTGTTGGCTTACCACGGAGCCAACTCCTACCCCTCCTCCATGCTGGACCTCAGTAAGACTCCTGCCTCAGGGCTAAAAGATGCTGAATTTAGGAATTTAATTCATTATGTGGACGCAGACACTATTTGACTTGCCACACTCTTTTCCAGGTTTTCTGGCGTCACTGAAACTGCCATCTTACGAGGAGGTGGCAGCTCAACCCTCCACCCCTCCTCCGCCGTACAGCTCAGTGTTTACTACCCCACGTTACCCACAACCGCCCCGCACAAGTGACCCCCATTTGCTCATGCAGCACGGCCCCCTGCTGCACCAGACGCTCAGCGATGGTCCGTCTTCTCTCAGCTCTGACAACAGGTAACAGCACCACTGGGAGTCGTGGTCTTAATGAAAAGTTACACCACCAGTACCACTGTTTTGGGATAAACATCAGGGATGTTCAGGAATCAGTGATGCTCGTCTTACCATTTAAAGACCTGACCATAAATAGATTGGTTTTCAGATGACTTGTATGACAACTCCTGGACTGTGGCAAAAACTTTGGCTGTGTGTGTCTTGCAGCTCCAGTTGTTCCTGTGACTCCTGCTGCCCCTCCTCACCATGTAGCTCCTCCTTATCTGCACCTGTCACATATGAGACCGACACAAGCCATGCCACCACGCCCAGCGAGGCGGCGCCCTTCACTCTCGATGTAACCATGGAGACTATTGCTGCTGCTGCAAACTGTTTGGAGGTAAATCAGACACGATTTGAGTCTGAGAGGACTGTTGCCGCTGTGGCCATTGACATCAGTGATGAAACTGCTTCCGGTGCACAGGAACCGATTGCCATGGACTCATCAGTTCCCAACCAGACTGTTACTGTGGCGCTTGTGACCAAGGCAGTGCCGCCTCACCCTCTGTCCTCTCCTGGATCTGAGACGGTCCCTCCTGTTGAGAGTTCATCCCCCATAAAGCTTGACCTAGCACCCTGTACCCAAATAGTCAGCACATGTAGCTCAAGTACACTCCCTAGTCCAGGTGTTGACTTAACACCATCCTCTAACCAAACTACCACTCAAACTACCAATTCACTGAAAACCACGTTAATGACAGACCCCTCTACCCCAACAGCCCACAGCCCAGACATCCCTTCAGCCACCCAAACCCTGAGAATCCCTGATCTTACAAGAACTTTTGATACTGGTCCGAGTAGCTTAACGCCAGACCCATCCCCAGATGGGGAAAGAATGTCAACCCTCATAGCAGACCCCTCTGGTCCCCCAACCCTGGACCCAAATCCTAGCCTTGGGGTGAGCGCAGCACCTCCAGACCTTACCCTAACTCCAACCCCCCAACCTCCAAATGCAACACCCTCCAACCTCACCCAAGCTTCAAGCCCAGCACCCACAGATGTGACCCAACCTTCAAGCACAATGCATTCAGACCTTAACCAAGCTCCAGAAGCAGTACCAACAAAATTTACTCAAGATCCAGACTCACCCTCTCCAAACTTTTCTCAAGCTTCAGCCCCATTGCCTGCAAAACTTGCCCAAGATCCAGATCCAGTACTTTCAGAACTTATCCCCGTGTCAGCCCTTGTTACACAAGCTCCAGATGCAATAACTGAAAATACAAAACTAGTATCAACAAACCTTACCCCTTCTCCAGACCAGCCACTAAAAACTGTTACCCAAGCCCTAGACCTGGTACCTCCAAATCCTACCTTAGTGCCAAATTCTCAGCCTCAAATCCCAGTAGTCCTAGACTGCGAACCTAACCCAGTCCTAACTCCAGATCCTTCAGAGTCAAACGTTACCCTAGCCACAGATGCAGCTCAAACTTCACTGACTTTTGCCTATTGCCAGATTTCAGAACTGTCACCTGGGCCGAGTCCAGCTTTGGGTATCACAAGCCCAAGCTCAGACTTGCCCCACCTCCCAGAGCCTGTTGCTGTTATTGGATCTCTAGTAGATCCAGCAGCCAGTTCTGGTTCCTCTCTAGTCCTGCCTTTACCGTCAGGGTCAGACCTTGTTTCTCACTCACCGTCAAACATCCAGGCTGGTCTAAGTGCTGGTTCTGGGTCTTGCTTCACTGTTGGTTCCTTATCAAGTCCTCCATCCTCTAATGTTCCAGTTCTTACTTTTCTAACACAAGAAGCCTCCTCTTCCTCCTGCCCAGCCATAACCGTAGAATCAGAGTTCTCTTTTGATCCCCCTATGATCGGTTCACCATCGTTTCCCTCACCCAGATCACTTCCTTCTCCCTCGTCCTGTTCTTCAACTCCTGTCCTGTCCCCTTCCTTTAACCCTGCCCCAGCTTTACTCCTGGACCCCCTCACTGCTCTACACTCGTCCAACAGGGGCGGGTCCTCCTCTGGCCATGCTTCCTCCCTTTCCCCTTCACCTCGGGCTACTCAGTCTCCCCCCAAACAGACTCTGTTTTCCCCCTGTGTGGACATCTTTGAACCAGGACCTCCCAGCTGGGCAGACGGAGAGGAGCAAGATCATGAAAACAACTACGACGAGGAAGATGAGGACATGGGAGCGGACGAGAGCCAGTACAGACATCGACGACTCACAGGGGACTCTGGGATTGAGGTGTGCAGGTGTCGGATGGAGGAGGGGGACGAGGAAGAGGAGGATGAAGAGGAGAAAAGAACGGAGGATGGCAGGAGGGGAGGAGGAGGAGAGAGAGATAAAAAAGTCAGTGGAAATACAAATCTCCACGACAGCGTGGACTGCCCTGCCAGAAGTCAGATTACCACCGAGGAAGGACTTTTACTTTGCAACACAACATCCACCACGACACCACCGTCTGACGACAGCAGCAAAGTCATCGTGATGGAGACCGTTTGATCGACTGAAGAAGATCAAACCAAGACAAGAGGAGAACTAAAAATGAATGTCAAAATCCACCCATCCAGACCTTTTTTTAGATTGTCCTGAAACTGTGGAGGTCATCGTGTCTGATGATGGTTTTCAACAGTTTGCTGATCAAGGATTGAGGTTCTGCAAGAACATGGCAAAGTTTGATCCACAGAAGTTTTACCAGCCGAGGATATAAGGATTTCCACCTCCCATTAAGTTTACATCCAACTTCAAGTGTCGTTAGAAAGAAAGGAATTCATAAGGAAAGTCTAGATCTGTTCAAGAGTGCTAGTTTAGGCCACTTATTGATGCTGTCTGTAGATTTATTCTGTGATGTTCTTCATCAAAGTTCAAAGTCCTAGAAAGCATATTTAGTTGGTGAGGTTTAGGTAAAGCAGGGGACAGTCTGGGCTCTTGTTCTACCCTCCAAATATTGTGAATCTCTACTAAATAACAGAAAGTCCAAGTGACCCAACCCCAGAGGAAACCCAGTTCTTCTAGTTTGTAGATTTTTGTTATACTCCCGCAAACCTCTGTAGTCAAATCTGTACTTAGAAATATGTTGTCATGCCAGTTTATCATGTTAGCGTTGTGAAAACCGTAAAACCAAGAGATGGTGATAGGAATGATCGGAAGTAAGTAGTTTCCCCGTTGTCTTAACAGAAAACTATACCGATTAACTGAACAGCCGAAAGAAAAGATAACTCTCACAAAATAGTCTGTTAAGCACAAGTTATCTCACACCCCTGAAGCTCACACCAAGCTACCAGATGAAACCTGTCATCTGTGACTGTTTACATTCAGGTAGTAGAGCATTATAGCAACAGACATTAATCAGAGCTCCAGCTCCGGCAAGAAGGGGGAGGTTGTCTGAGGCTTAGGCACAACTTCAGACTGAATTTTTAGACGTACAGTGAAAAAAAAAATAGCAAAATAAATGTGCACACCCCCTATTCACGATCACGTGGAATAGGAATCAGGATTTTACAAAAGAATAAAACCTTTCCAGGAAGTGTTCATATAAGACTTTGCTCAAGTTATCAAAGGCATCATCATATGTTTGCTAACACCGCAGTTATACAACAAGTCCTGAGTGGTACGATGACGTTTGCACTCGAAAATCAAACTTTTTCTAAATTTCCATCCCACATGGCACACGGTCATCCGAGTTTCTTTGCTACCCCTGGATAAACGACGTGCTACTTCCTACATCAGTTTCCAGAAAAGAAGAACTTTGTCGAGCTGACGTTAAGCAGAGGACACCTTGCTTGTCATGAGTGATGACGGGGATTTGGAAACGTGCAAATTGGCTGTTTTGGAAACAAGAGTTCACAGTAGGAGGATGATTCACTCTGAATGACAGAGGGAAGACTGATTCATTAATTGGTGGGGACGTATTTATGGAGCAGTCTGTCAGGGGAGCGGAATTAAGTGGGTAGTTTATGAAATAGGAGATGGCTTCTCAGATTTGATGCGTTGAAGGCGACTCGATCCTGTATGGATAACTTTATCAGGTTTCTGTGCGTCAGTCTCTCAGCAGAGAAAAGCTTCTGCATTAACCAGAACCAACAATGGGCACTTTAAGACCGAAACAAAGCAGCAAACAAAGCCAGACGAGAACACGTCATGGTTCCTGTCTTTGTGTCTCTCCCTGAATTTGAGGTCACATAAAACAATACGTGGAAGACATCACACAATCTACATTCAGCTCCAGTTTAGGTCCTGAAAGCAAACACAAATGTTGGACACGGGCGCAAAATGGATGGACTTCTTTCCATCATTTCCATCATTTACAAAAAAAACCCTTCCCTGTAAAGGAACTGGAGAAAAACGGATTCAGCTTGTAATAAATGAAGATGTTTGTCCTCTCAGACTGGTGGACAAGTTGATATTTTGTGACAAGAAGACATAAAAGTAGACTATATTTTGTCAATGACTGAGAGTTATTAACATTTGTGTATTTCAAATCACCGTAGATACTGAGATTAGCAGTTAGCAATATTTTTCATCAGAAAGGATGAGTATGTTGAAGAAAACTTGGCTAGTTGAGGAAGATAGCGGCTCTGTTTGGTTAAATATTTTCATGTATTTTTGGACCCCATACACTCATCGTGGACATGTGAGGTTTCAACCAACAACAGCTGTCAAAGACTTGAGGGTGATGCCGTGTTACAGAGACAAATCAATTCTAACACACGTCACGGAGGTATGCCATCACTCATTTGTACCTTTCACTTCTCAAAGTCAAAGATTTTTTTTAAAAAAGCATCGCAACAATGTCCACGATAATCACCCCACAACAATACTTTTACAAACGTCATGACATTTCTCTATGGACAGAGTTTCATTTACATCTACCGCCTGTTTCAACAGAATAACTCACCGTGATGTTGTAGCAGGATGCCTCCATGTACATGGGACAAAAATATAACGTAGAAGTGTAAAAGCAACACGTTTCTTTCATTTTCTGTCGAGTTTTCTTATCCTACAAAGTGCACTTGTTTTTTGCTGTTAATGTAAGCTGTGTTAGAAAGTTTTACAAATGTGTGTTGTCTAAACCACACGTTGGGCAGTGTTGGAAAAGACACCAGAGTAAAGTCCGAGCTGAAGCCAACTGAAGTGTGCAGTGACATCAGATTGTACAACAACCAGAACTCCTCTGTAAAGTTCATAGGGTGGTTGTAGGAGTGACGGACACGGTGTTGCTGGGGAAGTGGCCACTGGACGATTGTCACCTTTGACCCGGCCTTCTCCACTGGAAAGAGTCTGGTTGATGGATCCTCGAACCCTGCGTCAATGCTGCATTACAACACGGACTTCATGTACCTGATCACCCATTCTTACACGGGATGATGGGTACACCATGGCTGACAGAGGTAACCACTGGGACACCCATGATGAACACAGCCATGACACACCTCATGACAAAAGCAATGTCCTGACACAGAAAGGACTCAGTTGCAGCAGAAGAAAGGACAGATTCTTTGTCACACTTTGCTACATCGGGTGTTTGGAGACTGCCATAAGTCGTAGCCATCCATTTGGACACAACACCTCACGATTGAAGCCCAACAGGAACGGAATATGATCCAAACTCATGATTTTGAACCTGATCTCAGAATCTGGTTGTGAGCAGATGTGGACTTCAGTCGGCTCAAGCTGGTTGAATTCGTCCCAGACCTTGTTTGAAATTTATACGATTGAACTCAGGCCACAGTTGGATCTGCTGACTGAGGCTTACGGTTTTGAAGCAGCGAGATGCCCTCCTGGAGAAGAGCTTAAGGGTGAAACCGATCCGTCGATGTTGTGGTTGATGGTGTTTTATGTTTACCTGAACCAATAGGGTTGTATATCTCATGGTTACAGAGTGCCATTTCTACTTGACAACTGTTACTACTTAGCATTAGATAGAGCTGTTCTTGCTCTGCGTGGATGTGGACTTTTGACCAGAGTGACTGTGGAAAATCTGTCCGAAACATGTCTGTGACTTGGGTTTCCAAATGCTTTGTAGCCCTGAGATCAGCCAAGTGAAGGGAAACTCAGGTGGTTATGATAAGACATCTCATTTTTCATTATTTAAACCAAGTATTCCACTTTCACCAGGATTTCGTTGACATGCCATGATGCAAAATAACACTGGTGTTTTGGTGCACATCATTAGAAAAGAACCATAGACCCTCGAAAGACTTTGTAGGGCAAAGAGAGCTGATATTAGAGTCGGCCAAACATTTGGAAACCTTCTCTGTAATCTTACTTTGAGGAATCCATTCAGTTAAACCTTGGCAAGTTTTTCATGAAGTTGTGGTGGGTAGACAGTCCTCTCTGACAGAAGAGATAACCGACTGGATTCACATCATCAGATCAGAAGTCAGGCAATGGGAGCTTCTTCCATCTCTTGGACTGAGATGTGAACCCAGTCGACTCTTGGTTTTGGCCTCATTGGGTGTTCACCATTTTTCTCTTTGATCACTCTTCACCTGTGTTCTCAAACAAAGTTAACAGATTAAACCGTTCTATGTTCTTTCTACCGTAGGAGCCTGTTCCTCTGTCTAAAGGATGTTTTTATCTTGCTCTTTTCTCTTCTGTCCTTCCTGTTTGCATGGGGTTTCTGTCGGAGGAGTCCAGGGAAGCACAGGAGAGATAAGTCTCTGAAGTCCCTTAATATTACAATGATGATAACAATGCTAATTATTAGTATCACTACATTAATACTGAGTGTGTATGTGTGGATGTATGTGAGTGATTAAACTAAACCAGCCTGTTCTAAAAGTGTGTGAAGATATACTGAATAAAACTGTCAAATCTACCACCTGTCTCTTCGTTTCTGGAGCAAAGTCACATTTATTCAACTTTTACAGGAAATAATAGAAAACACCACCAACATCTGGAGATTAACCACTTTATTGATCTGAAATCTGTTTAAACTCTGTCGCATTTTGAGATATTATTTGTGTAAAATAAACGAAAAGCAAAAAAATTCTGGTTCCAATTTCTTGAGCCTGGTTTATACCTCTGCTTTGCGTTGCTGCCCCAGCCAGCGCCGTAGATGTACGTAGCCCTTTTCCAACGCAGAAGTCAATAAACACCTGGTTTCAACATTTAACCACATATTGAAACAATGCTGACTGCAAGACCTGTGGTTATTCAGCTCGAAGCTTCGTATTCCCTGGATTAACAACTTCTCTAGAATCCCAAACCTTCCTTCTGCTCCTCTGTTTTCTTCTTTGCAGTTTCACAAAACTGTGGACAAACAAGCAAAACCATAGTGGGACCAGAGACAGATGATCCGTCAAGCTCAGGCGCCGTTTCCACCAAGCAGTTCCGTTCAGTTTGTCTTGGTTCGGCACGCATTTTGTGGTGTTGCTACCCCTGGATGTCTTCTATCTCTATGTTTGCTGTGTCAAGTTTTTATTGTGGGGTACACTGTTGCGCTGCCATGGCGTCACGCTATTACGTAACTGATGCAGCTATCGGCATCCAGCTTACACGCCGTACTGAACTGTACTGATCCAAACCGGACTTCTTGGTGGAAACGGGGCTTCAGAACTCACAGTAGACTAGTGTTAACACGGAGTATTGCGTAGTGACGTAGATACAATTTAGTGGGCATGGAGACAACGCAGAAGTATAATCCTAGCTGTACTTCTACCTTTAGTAACTTTGTCCTAGCTCATTTTACTCCACCTCCCCAACCGGCTCGAGGAGAAACAACAACCTTATAAGGCAAAGGCTGCAAAACCACACCCAGTCGCCCCTGCAGGTTCGGAAGGGGAGCCCCGTCCGGCAGACTGAAGTGAATTCTCTGGAGCAGAGAGGACAAGAAGAGGAATAGCTCCAACCGGGCCAATGATTCCCCAACACACACTCGAGGCCCTGCCCCAAATGGCAGGAAGCAGGAAGGCGTAACCCGCTGGCCCTGATCGTCAAGGAAACGATCTGGAAAAGTAGAAGAAGGGGACAGTGTGATGAAATAGTCCTTTAGAGGTAGCACATCACCTGGTAAGGCTTACCTGGGTTGAACAGGTCCGGTTTGTCCCAGTGTCGGGGGTCATGATGGATCGACCACATGTTGACCAGAACACGGGTTCCAGAGGCGACACAGTGACCTCCAATGCTACGAGTCAGAGAGGAAGTTTGCTTCATGCAGGTAAGGTAACTTTAGCTTGATTTATGCTTTTGTAATCTGTTTTATCAATGAGTCAGAGTTTAATCAGCTCAGAATGATTAATTTGTGTGTGGACCTACCTGCTGTCAGTCATGGCGATGTGCGGGATCAGAACGGGGCTAACCGGTCGGATCCGCATGCCCTCATTGATGACACAGTCCAGGTACGGTAGACGGCCACGGTCTGACATACACACTGGTCGCTCACTGCCGACGTGTTCATCCAGCTCCTTTTGCACCCGCTTCTGGATCTGTAGGGGGTGGGGCATAGCAGAAATAAAGCACCACGGGCTCTTTAACCGTCAAGAACAAAAGCAGAGCTTTAAATGACACGAGAAGGAAGTGGAGTTACACCAGGACTGATTGCGTTTTCTTTGTTGACAGATGTCTCTCTGTTCTGTTGTTGGAGTTAGCATGAGTAGCAGCGGCTGTAGTATCATGAACTGACCTCTGGGTGGTGCAGCAGGTACGCCAGGATCCACAGTAGCGTGGTGGACGTTGTCTCTACTCCGGCTCCAAAAGCCTCCGCTGCTATCATCAGGACGTGATCATCAGTTATCCTTTCCTCCTCAGGTACAGATGACCTTTGACCCAACCCACTGTCCGTCTTGCCTTTTAGCAAGGCGTCCAGGAGGTCACGGGGGTCACCATCACTCAGTAACGCCTTAAAGAAACAGGAACTAATTAAGAGAGGAGTTTCAACAGCTTCTTTTTAAACACTCAAACCTCTGTCTAAGGACGTCACCTTGTGCTCGTCCAGTTTTCGAGACAGGAGCCGGTCTCTGATGATGATGGACTCCTTCAGTTTCCTGAGACACTCGTTAGGAAAGACCTGGACATTTGAGTTATATCAGTGCAATTAAGGAAGGTGGAGATATTTTTGAAAATCAAAAGTTTTGTGGGAAGCAAAGATGTTTTTAGACATCACAGAAAAGTTAGAGCAGTCAAAAAAGTTTGTAGATAGATTGAGGTGAATGCACCTTCATCCAGGGGTAAATGTCCACCAGCCCTCCTCTGGTAATCGTCTGCACGATGCCGTCATTGTACCGGATCACTTCCTGCAGCTCGGAGTCACCATGGCAGTATGTAGCGCTGAACACCAGCGTGCAGACGACGTTAGTGACAGCCCTCGTCACAGCTGGAGATGGGTCAAAGCCATGGCGTCCACCGGACAGCAGCTCTGCGCAGAGAGCGTCCACCGAAGACAGAACTAGAGAGACAAAAGACACCAAATACAAAAACCTTTGAAAAAACATAAAAACATGAAGTTTCTCTGTTAAGAGCTCTAAATCGATCTTGCTCAGTGGATTGTGTTGAGTACCGATGTCCTGCAGACGGCTCGTCCCCTCTCCAAACAGCGTGAAGGAGTTATGGACGAGGCGGCGGTGCATCTTCCACAGAGGAGAGTAATCTGAAAACGCGATGTCTTTTCCTCCTCTGGTCAACAGGTCGGTGGTCACCTGCACAGAAAAACAGCAGGAGGTGTAGATTTGGGAGTGAGCTGAGAAGAGTTAGCAGAAAAATACAAAACAGAATCGTCTGCGTAGAGACTGACTTCAGAGTCAGTTACAGAGGAGCTGATGGTTCTTTATAGATTTATCAGTTGTCATTTGTTACTTTTTGACCAATCAGAGACCAGATGAACTGTTTCATTATTTACCTCTGAGTCTTCGTCTTACAGAACTGTGAGTTGAAACGTAGAAGTATGTTTTGTTTTTGTTTTTTTTAAAGTAAGCAGCATTTCTCACCATGCTCGGTCGGCCTGCAAAGTCCTTCCCTCTCTGCAGTAAGACCTCTCTGGCGTGTTGATGGTTATTTACCACCACGGTGTAGTGAGGACCCAGGTAGAGAGCAAACAGGGAGCCATACCTGCATTCAATACACTTGTTAAAATCATTGAACTTGACTGATGTGAAAAAAGATCAGATTTTAAAAAGGAAAAGGAAAATTCTAGTGGAGAAAAGTAAATTTGAAGAAGAGACAAAAGCTAACCACCAGGAAGTCCCTCAAACGTTCGTACGTTCACAAGTCTTATAAAACACAAACAAGTCTTAAATCATTGAGTCCTTCCAAAAAAGACAACATTTCACAGTTTTTAAAAAAAGAAACTTTTCTGAAAAATGTCATGAAATCCTTCAAAAAGAAGAAAAACATAAATAAGTCTTTCCAGATACATAAAGTCCTTAAAAAGAAAGAAAGCCATTCATATTTCCTTCAGTTCCCAGATTTCTACAAGTCTTTTAAATCATGTCGCAGTCTGTAAACTCAAAAAACGTCATTTCAAAGTCTTTAAAATGAAAATGATCCTGTTAAACACTAAGAGTTTAACAAGACAAGAAAAGTCTTTCCAAACCACAAGTTCAACAGATAGAGTCTCGATGAACAGGGATGGGTACCAAGTTGGGTACTTTTTTAGGTACCGACCGAATTCCATCAGTAGTACCAGGTACCAATCCACGTAAAACAAACGCTACCATGTTTAGGTACCTAAATGCATCCTTGTGACTGTGAGGGAGTGGAAGAGTAGGTGATTTTCCTACTGAACATGAACACAGCATTGCAAGTTTATATATTAAGAAATAAATATGTTCCGTTCTTGTTAGTCTCTGGCAACAAAACCAGCATACTCGGTCCTAATCCACATGCCGATTCCTGTTTCCAGCTGTGTTAAAAAAATACTCGATAAAAAGATTTGAGAAAGAAAGAAAGAAATATGTTCAATTGAAAAACATTGAGGATTTTGTCATAAACACACAAAAAAGTACCAAAAATTGGAACCGTTGGGTACCGATACAGATACTGGTACAGATACTGGTACAGAGCCAGGCGATGGGCATCAGTAAAAATGTGAAAGGTATCCATCCCTGACAATAAATAAAAAGCTAGTCCCTTCAAAAAGTCCCAAACTCTCTAAAAATTCAAAGGTCTTTCCAAACATGAACTTATCTTCCCAACATAATCAAGTTTATTGTTTTAAAACTTAAACAAGTCCTTCAAATTATTGAAGTTTTAATTATCTTAACAAGTTTCTCTAGACATTTTTTATTCCTGCAGAAGAAATGAGTCCTGTCACATCACCAGTCCTCTTATACATCTACAAGTAATCCCAACAATAACAAGTCTCCAGACTTTACGAATGTTCTTCACACTTTTGACCCGTCCATACATTCCTAAAGTCTGGATCAACAAGTCTGTCTCTTTATCAGAGCTTTAGACATCATGAAACCATTTACAAGTCTTTATAAGTTCCTCGAGCTTTAACACGAGTCCCTCCCTTTCTTTACAACAGGTGAAGGAGGCTCAGTGATCTCACCTGAGGGCCAGCTTGGAGAAGAGGAGGTGAGGCGGGAGGCCTCCTCCCAGCCAGGGGAGGCTGCCCAGGACAGGGAGCCTCGGCAGGCAGGGGATGGAGGACGAGGACGGAGGTCTGGGTCCAGGGGAGCACAGCCGATTGACGAGGAGGAGCACGACGGCTCCACTGACGAAGAGGAGGAGGTAGGATGGAGGAGAGATGAAGGAGAGGAGAGATGAGAGGAGCATGTCTGCGATGAGGAGGAGAGTGGAGAGGAGGGCGGAGGAGTCCTGGTTTTTATTTCTCTCACACACAGAAAGTCCTTGGAGGGGTCAGAGGTGTGTGTGTGTGTTGTGATTACTGATGTGTGTGTGTGCCTTCACCCTGACCAAGTGTGTGTGTGTGTGTGTGTGTGTGTGTGTGTGTGTGTGTGTGTGTGTGTGTGTGTGTGTGTGTGTTTTCTGGTCAAACAGCCTTGGTGTTATCAGTCTGCCTGTCCCTGATGGGTTGTTTTCTTCAGCACTATAACCCTTAAACTGATCTGAACTGAACTTTATGAAGAAGAATTAAGACTTAAATGTTCTCTGGTTGATTTTTAATCACATGTGAATTCTTTACTAAACTGTTGGTGGAGTTTAAAAACCTGTGGGCACGAGATAACTGTGTCCACATGAGGCTAGAAACACAAACCGATCATGCGAGAGTGAGACCTCTTGAAACCATTTAATATCTTTGTTAGCACACCAAGACACTGTTGACTGGGGGTGCATCGATTACAATTTTCTGGCCGATCACTGATCTGTGAAAAGCCTGACCTGCCTATCCCAATTGTTATTTTTTATAACTAGCAGTATATACCTTCATTGTTAATATATGTATTATTTTCACTTTAATTTATCTTTAATTAAACGCCAAAATTAAAGATAAATAAAAGTGAAAATAAAATAAAAAATAAAATAATACACACACATGTAAATGAATAAAGAAATAAAAGTAAAAAATAAATAAATACTAAAATAAATGTGGAAATAGAATTAGATGTTAATAAATAGAATTAGATGTTAATAAATAAGTAAATGAAAGCATATTATTTATTTTATTTATCACTTTCAGTGATAATTATGGAAATTCAAATGAGGGGGCCTAAGAGTGTTTTGGGTCGAACTGTTCCCCTACTAGTTGATGACAGCATGTGTCACATAAAATAAATAATTATGAGAGCAGAGCGCTTTTATTTACTTAATGATTGATATTTAATTCTTTTTTCACAATTGTTTGTTTTTTTATTTATTTTCATTTTATTTATTTATTCATTTATCCACTTATTTATTTATTTATTTATTTCATTTTATTTATTTTTGATTTTGGCAGTTTTGGTCCTCCATAATAGCACTGTTAGCTAGATCGTTATAACAAGAGATTTCAATATGCAACAAATTAGGCTAATATTTACCTAAAGGAGCAAAGGATTGGATATTTGATTAAAAAAAATATGGGAAATTTGTCAAACCCCTTAGTTTCAATTGAGGTTCTCATTTATTTTCATAATAAGGGCTGGTGATTAAATATTTATTTATAAAGTCACGAGTAATGGTGTGCCGATCAGTCTAAAATATTGATAAACTGATGCCAATGTAAATCAATATTTGGGTGTACACATTGATACTTAAGTTTCAGTTTCTCTTCTCTGGAACAAATTTAAATACAATAACAAACAGTAAATCTCGCTTTGAAAATTGGAAATGTATTAATTTTCATTTTATGTCATTTTGTTTTTGTGCGAGAGGAAGTGTGTTTGTAAGACCACATGTGTGATGTGACTCTTTGGAGTACTACCGTATTTTTTGTGATTTTATTGTTTCACAGGTGTTTTTCAATATTTTTCAATAAAATAAGAACATTGAAGGTATATGCTGTCAGTTATAAAAATAAAAAATAAAATTCGGAATTGGCCCAAATCGGTATTAGCAGGTCAGGCTTTTTCAAAATCTGTGATCGGTGCCCCACCAGTGAAGGTGTCCCACAGGGCTCTATTCTGGGACCCAGTCCGTATGAATGACCCTGACGAGGACATTAATGCAAAATTACGCCTCTACGCTGATGATTCCATCATCTTCACCTACGCTCCCTCTGTAACAGCTATGACAGAGAGTGGCATTGTGGGTAACGTAGGCACCGTGTTGTGAAGTCGATGTTGTCTCTGGTTCTGATGCATCTGTTCTGAGTATTTTTCTATAAATCTTTCCCATCGGGTCTCAGTCTCAGGAACAGATGTGAAGTTAAAAATAAATCAGAGCAGAAGTTCTTAAATGTTTGAGCAGTTTTTATCACAGATGTATGAAGTGTGAGTCAGCAGCTGCAGACGACAGAAACTACAGACGGGAGAGTTTCTGACGCCAAAACATTCACGTAGAGTCTGTGTGTGTGTGTGTGTGTGTGTGTGTGTGTGTGTGTGTGTGTGTGTGTGTGTGTGTGTGTGTGTTTCAGTGTGTTAATTTTAACAGGTGGAGGGAACAGAACTAGGCACGGAGCCATGGAAACAGCTTCTATTTTGCCTCTTCACACACGCACACACTTCCATCATCTCTGCTACTTGATTTAGTTCATATGGGGCTCAGACGGACATGTGCGAGAGGTTCTTCACCTCAGCGCCACCGTCTTTCCGTCATAGCCTGAGTGGTCACGTGATCTGTGCTTCCTGTCCGTCTGGGAACAAACGTAATCAGGCGAACGGATCTGATGGACACCTGTGGCATGAGAGTGTAAAGCCCCGTTTCTACCAAGCGGTTCAGCTTGGTTTGTCTTGGTACTGCTCGCATTTTGTGGCGTTTCCTTTGACTAAAACCAGGATAGGTTCCCAAATAACCGACCCGTACCGTACCACTTCTTGGTACCCTTCTGTTGGGGACTGATCCAACCTGAAAGAATGGTCAAAAATAGAAGATGAATTTCTGGATGTCTTCCATCGTTGCTCTTTGTTTACTGTGTTGTGTTTTTCTTCTTCGTTGGATTTTTTAGCGGGGTGCACTTTGTCGTGCTGCTATGGCATCAGGCTGTTATGTAACCGACTCTGCTATCATCATCTGGCCAGGGCCGGCCCTAGCTCAGCAGGTGCCTTCGGCGAAAGACAAAAACGCTCCACCCCCGCCCTCCGCGGCAAACACGTAAACATACATACAATAAAATAAATACATAATAAATTGTGAAGATAAACATATAAACATTCTTTATTACTTCAATGCGCACTTAAACTTTACAAACTGAACTTTTGTGAAAATAAAAACAATGCAGCAAATCTTAAAACTTTTCAAAAGAGTGCAATTAGCAAAAAAATGCACATCATGGGAATATTCAGAACCATAATGAAAATAAATAAAAATAAATAACACTTCCAAGTTTAGTGCTAAAGTCCCTGAGGAAAAGTGAAATGCCATAAACCTCTCTCTCTATTACAACATGGTAACATTCCACTTCTTCTCATAGAAATAATCAACAAAACAATACAGCCAAGGCAAACCAGACTGGAAAGAGAACTCAACTACCCATGAGCGCTAGCGCGTGCATACTGCCGTGAAGTTACAGATCTGCCGGTCACGTGCGTTTGTTTTGTAGGCGAATCACAGAAACCAGGATTTCATTTCAATATTCTTCAGTCTTCAGCGGCTGTTTGCAGGATGGATAGCGACGAGGTCATTTATTTAATTTTGACTAAATGACGATGTTTAAAATCGCTAAGTTCAACTGGTTTTATCACCGTGAAGTCGTCCCTGCGCTTGTCCTGTTGAAGCGATGAAGTGAATAAAACTAAAGACGACCACGAGCTGGTGACATCACACACTTGAAACAGGTCTAAACAAAACTACACACTGCTACGTTCTCCAGAATACTGTAAACAGATGGTAAACAATCAACAAGTTCTTACACGTCCAGCAATAAAAGGGACAAGTCGGCATCTGTCAGACATCCCTCCTCCTCTTTTAGTTCACGCCAGCAAATGAACACCGAACCCATGTTTATTCGTGCCCCCACCAGCAGATGGCGCCCTAGGTGGCCTATGCCAAGGGCCGGCCCTGCATCTGGCTTAGGGCACAGTTCAGGCTTTACCAACCTGTACTGAGCCGTACCAGACCATTAGAGCTTAAAACTGTAATTCTTAGAGCTGCAGTTCCCAGTTTCACCAGCAGGTGATGCTTATGAACACTATTTATCTTTGATCTTAATGTTTTAGTTCAGGCCTCAAACTTTAACTTTGATGAAGTGTTGAGGCCACTTTAAAGAAGAAAAATCGTCATGCTAGTGTTTGTCTCTCTTCCATTTTGATCTTAAGGTTTTATCACAGTGTCAACAGGCCGAGGGGGGAGGAGCTGATTCTTCTTGTCGTCACTTTTGTTTTCAAAGATTTTATATAATTGTTGAGGGGTTTTGACCGACCAGAATCTAGATTTTTGCTCATTTGCGTATCACCTTTGAAAAACTTCCGGCAGATTATTCCAAAATTTGAGACGAGAGCAGCAAAACGTTTGAGAAGCGGGTTTAAAACGTCTTCCACTAAGCGGTTGATGGCGCCCAGGTTACTTCCTGTTTCACAGAGATAAATCTCATTCCTGCAGAGGTGAAGACTCTCATCATCCTCAGCTAGTTAGCTAAGATCAGCCTGCTAACTGCATCAGGAACATGACACCACAGTGACGGGATAATCCCGGTGTCTGGCTGATGTGCACGTTCGTACCTGGCGTCAGCTTCATGAGCTGGAATTAAAAAAGAAAGTAAAGTCTCTGCTTCTATTTCTGACTCCATTTTACATAACGCCTGCCCTGAATCTCCTCCCGTCTCCATGGAGACAGCATCACATATGAGGCGGCGGCGGCGGTGCTGTGCAGGAATGTCACATGTGGGGCAGTAATGTGCGATAATCTGTCTCTGCTGCACTGCAGAGCTGCGACACAGACTGTTTGTCTCCACGTCGCTCGAAGGAGACGTCTCCTCGGGTTCATAACACCTGTGTGAGACGGAGAGTGTGTGTGTGTGTGTTTATCTCTGAGCAAACATGGCTGTCTCACTGCAACACCTTCCTCTCTGAACATCTCTAAGCTTTTAAACCTGCTGCTGATTGTCCTGTCAGTCATCGCTGCGAGGTTCAACTTTTTATTTTAAGGTTGAAAAGGTTGAAAAGAAATGTGCACAATCCCAGAAAATTTGATGCAGATGAAAAAGCAGTGATGAGGATTTACTGCATCATTTTTTTTTTCAGACGTAGAGGTAAAAATGAGCAAACCCTGACCCCGATCAGAAGCAACCACCTGCAAGACAGCACTCAGGGCTGGAGCCCAAACTGCATGTTTCAGCCTCAGATCATCGATGAAAACAACAATCAAACATCCTGTGCTGTCCTCCATCCTCTGCTGCATCCCTCCATCCCTCCTGCATGAACCCTGCTGGTTGTATAACCCCCCACCCCCACCCCACCCCCCCAGTGCCGCAGTGAAGGAAACCCCTCTCTCCTCGCGTGTCGACGTCGCTCTCCCGCCTGTCCTTTTATGGTATGGGGATACCCGCCGTCACAGCCGGATGCAGCCCATGTTTGGGCAGCTACGAAGCGCGCGGCGGGGGGAATCCCTCGCGCTGGTGCCGACCAATAAGGCCGGGTCGGGAGTTACCTAGGAGACGGAGAGTATAAAAGAGGCAGCGAGCGGAGGGAGTCCAGCATCTTCAGCACCACCGACTAACGGACTAACGGAACACAGCGACAGCTCCGGTACCGGATTATTAACGGAACCTTTTATCACCACGGTGAACAACATGCTTCTGGAGCGCGAGGACAGCTTCATGTCAGAGTTTGAGGACGCGTGCAGCGCCTGGGTGGACAGCGTGGGGTCGAGCCCCAGCGACGGAGCGGACTCTGACGCGGGATCACCTTTCAGCCAAGGTGTGTGACAGCCAATAACAGATCAATAACACATGCTATCAGGTTATTGATGGATCAGAGCAGCAGTGACAGGCTGAGGGAGAATATGTGGATCAGTAAGGCATCATGTTGCAGCTGCAGCTTCATATTGATCAGCTGTGTGTAGGCTGCTGAGCTCAGATTATGCAATGACACTAACACCCCCTCCTCCTCTTCCTCCTCCTCCTCCTCCTCCTCCTCTCTCCTCAGTGTTCTCTCCCGGAGCTGACGCCTCTGACTCAGATTTCTTCTCCGACTTCAGTGACTGCTCCTCGGACACCCTCTCCCCCTCCCTCGGCTACACCGGGACTTTCTTCACGGAGCCGGAGCCGGTCCCTGCAGCTGCAGGTCTGAGCAGCACCGCGGACGCGATCCTCAACATGATCACAGAGATCGTCGGGATCTGCACCGAGATGGAGCAGCAGGGCGACACCGGCTCTCTCCGCGAGGCCAGCCCGTCTCCTGCAGGGCTCTCATCGGCTGCAGCCTCCACCTCAGCCCCGATGTTCGCTCCGTCTCCATGCTTGACTCCAAGCTCCGAGCTGAGCGTCCCTTCTGGGGCCGCAGACCAGCAGCTGGCCCCCACCTCTCAGCCAGTGGTGGTGAAGAGCGAGTTTTCGACCTCCAGCTGCAGCAGCGGGTGCGGGCAGTCCGCTGTGACCGGGGGTGATGCTCTGTACGCGGGCTGCGCGGACTCCCTCCTCCCGCTGTCTGCTCTGGAGCAACAGGTGGATGTTGCTGACTTCATCGACTCTCTGCTGAGCTCCGAGGCCGGCCAGAGCGAGCTGAAGGCGGCCTGTGAGGTGAAGCAGGAGCCTCTGGGGCTGGAGGACTGGCTGAAGAGTTTGGCTGCTGCTCCGGTTACCGGAGGAGATTCCAGCAGCTACGTCATCAGCAGACCGGCAGTGAAGACGGAGCTCGTGCAGAGTGGGGGCAACTTGCACTTCTCCCCCTCTCCCCTCCCCTCCACCCTGGACGCGCACCTCCTCTCCTCACTCCTGCAGGGCGCGTTCCCGGTGGTCAACATCAGCAACGTGCACGCCACCACTGCCCCCAAGATGTCACGTGGGGGCAGGAGAGCGTCCACAAAGAGCGGGCTGAAAGTGAAACCCTTCCCCTGCTCGGTGCAGGGCTGCGAGCGCCGCTTCTCGCGCTCGGACGAGCTGAACAGGCACGTGCGCATTCACACCGGACAGAAACCCTTCCAGTGCACCATCTGCGCGCGCAGCTTCAGCCGCAGCGACCACCTCACAACGCACACGCGCACGCACACGGGCGAGAAGCCCTTCTCCTGCGACGTGTGCGGCAAACGCTTCGCGCGCAGCGACGAGAGGAAGAGGCATGGGCGCGTGCACGTCAAGCAGCAGCTGCGCGCGCAGATGATGGCAGCTTACTCGCTGGCCCTGAACGCGCCCGGTGTCTGAGCAGGGCAGTGGAGCGGGCCGGTGAGGCTGCTGTGGAGTCAACTTAAAGCTTCAGGATTTCAACCGTCAACCTGAAAGCGTCGAAGAGACGTTTCCACGTGACGTCACTCTGAAGGAGATTTTAGCTGGAGGCCGGAAGTTGAGCAGGTGTTTACAGGTGTTCAGAGGACTTGACAGTTCGCATTGTGGCTCCTCTTCCGGCGCATGCGTGTGGACTGCAGCTGGAGGATGAGGGAGAAAAGTTTTGAGGAGGGAGAAGAAGAGAGTCCAGGTCTGATCCTGGACCAGCTGGTGTCCCTCCTCACCTGTCGGTGCTCTGTGTGCAGGTGTGTCCTCGTGACCACGGGACTGTGTTTAAAGGAGCAGTCAGGACATTTCTTGTAAATTAGTGATTTCTGATTTTTCTGCATGAGGACGTGAACAGTGAAGAAACTGTGAATGTTGACGTCAGAATGTCGTGACTCTGTTTTGACTCAAATATTTTTATGTCAGACTTTATATTTGACCGCTGAGGAGTTCTATGTTTGTAAAATATTTCTATTTTTCTATCTGTCTACCTCTTTATGTGGCGCTGTTTCGATTTGTAAATGTGCTACGATGTCACTTTTCTATGACCTGACTCTGAATGACCTTTATATTTTTCATTCTGATGTTTCATTGTGGTTAAGAAGCACAGGGAGAGCTGCACTGATGCATTGTGGGATATGCAGTTTGAACAGCAGCTCAGTGTCTGTGCAGGTTGATGTTCCTCGATGTGCATGAGGCTGCTGTCAATAAACAAACAAACAAACAAGAACGCTGAGTCCGGACTGTTTCCTCTTCTTCATCATCACTGATCATCACTGATATCTTCCTCCCCATTGTTGTCCCCACTTGTGATGTCACTAGTTGGTTCTCAACTATGTTTTCACACCTTGACATCTTGTGGTTACATATTGGGGTAAAAGGGAGGAGCTTGATAGGAGGAAGGGGTTAGTAAATGCTAATATGCAAAAGCGTAAAAGTCCATAGCGAATTTGTTAGCCGCTAACGATTTAGCTAACTAAAGAAAAGCTAGGAAACACTAACAATGCTAACAACATTCTTGACTCCACTCTCAATCCTTCTCAAAAGATCAGTCAGACAAACACTGAAGGAGTTACAGAGGTCAGGTTTGTGTTAGCATAGACACAGATAGCTGCTAATCAATGCCAGCAAACAAATTACATAATGTAAAAAGTTGCGCTTAGAGTAAAACTGCTTCTCACAGAGCCTTTTGTTTTTTAAAAGAGATGCTATGACTCCCAAAAATGGCGATCACCAAATCAGAAGCAGCAGATGAAGAGGTGAAAAATCAGGGGCTCTATGGGGACTGACTCACTGCTGGGGTCAGACTCTAGTGGACACTCGGGGAACTGCAGTTTTATCACATTTAAATGTGTCCTCATATTTCCTCCTCTTGGATCACTTGTGTCTTCATCCCCCCCTCTGATAGTCACTGCAGTAAATTTCGATGTACTTCCTGTTCTGCTTATCAACAGGCGGCTGTTGCTAGGCAACAAGTGGTCCTGGTAGTTCTGTTAGGTTTTATGAACCGTCAAGGTCGTGCTGCCATGGTAACGGCAGCTCAAAGACTCAGCCTTTTTTTGTTTTTGCAGTTAAATCACAGAGGCGGCCGTGAGTTGTCTCAACACAAAACAGCTGTTCGTTTACGTTTAATCAACATGAATAAACCCATCGATCAAACTCCATCTGACAGCTCTGTGCTAAAGAAACTTAAAGTTTCTGTTTGTCACATTATAAAGACACATCTATCATTTCCTGTACAGACAGGAACAAGCCATCCAGGGCTGCTTTGTTGCTCATTCATGTGTTTTATTCACACACAGGACAGGTTTCTGGTCACTTTCACTTTCAGTTTGGCAGTGTATGAAGATGCTTCACATTTCCTGCAGTTATACCAAACATTATTCTACTTTACAGAATATTGCTGCCCTCCTGTGGTCACCATTGGGAACTACAACTCACCACAGACAGCCTTTCCAATTTATTAGAGGCAGGGTAAACTTTGTTAATGTTTATGTTACTGGAAAAGCATCAAGAATATACTCTATATGTTCTCTTGTAGGGCACCCAGAAGACTCTTTTTTACATTTATTCCCCTGAGAGGGCATCCAGTGTTTACGCTGTAACTACCTTTAGTGCATCCAGTGGGTACTTGGTTTATGATATATCTCCTGGTGGGCATCCAGAGAACACTTTGTATACATTAAGTCTACCCAAAAAGCCACAAATAATACAATTTGTTCACATTATATCAACTAGGATAACCTTAGGGCTTTGTTTACATTTTGTCCACTTTTATGACATCCAGAGGGAACTTTGTTAGGATTTTTTAAATTGTTATTATTTATTTATTTTTATTATTATTTTATTTTTATTAAAC
Organism: Halichoeres trimaculatus; assembly: GCF_033239565.1. NCBI lineage: Eukaryota > Metazoa > Chordata > Actinopteri > Labriformes > Labridae > Halichoeres > Halichoeres trimaculatus. The sequence continues at coordinate 23,310,962 of NW_027437200.1, forward strand.
TGCAATGGTTGCAGGGGGACTTGTTATTAAGTTTTATTTGTAAGGTATTTAACAGTGTAGTTTAGTAAAAAAAAAAAAAAAAAGATTGCAGAGTTTCAGAGGTCTTAGAGAGAGTTCAACAGCTGATGCTTTTTTTTAAATTTTCTATTTATTTATTTATTTATTTTTATTTTTGAGAAAAGAAATAGAACATTGTATAAAATGTGTTTTATTAATTTTGGTAAAAGCAAATGATTCATATTTTCCTTCGTATTTTTTGTCCTTTATTGTCAGTGTAGCTCACTGTAAGACCTGTGCAAATGTGAGATTTAAATTTATTTTTTATTTGTTGACAAGTAAGACTGTGCCTTCAAATTATAATTTTGGAGAAAAATAACATTAAAACAATTTACTTGAAAAAAGCACGAGCATAAAAAGGAAATAATTATTTTATTTTCCTGAATAAGACAAAGGTTTTTAAAAAATGTGACTGTTTTTTTTTTTTTGTAGGAATTAAAATGTTTATCAAGTGGATAAAAGCTGCATAATCCTCGTCTTCCTCTCTGCTCCGCCATTATATCCACATCAGGACTGACACGTCACGCGGCTCTGACGTCAGCAGCAGCAGCACGCGGCGGCCGAGGGGAGGAGGGGGCGCGCAGAGTGGCGGTCGAAACACATATATGCCATGAAGACACACACACACACACACACTCACACACGGCTTCGTTTCCCACCGCTGCTGCACGAGACCGCCCCGGTACCTGATCGAGGGGACTGATCGATCTGCTGCCGCACGAGGCTGGAATGAATCCCTGAGCGGGAAAATGGGAAACCATGGCAACGGATTTGAAAGGCCGAGTGACTGAAGCGCCGTTTAATGCGCCGTTTGCTTCAGGTGAGAGTTAAATCTGACATTTCTGTGAGTGTATGGTAATTATTCAACGACAGAATCATTAACAGTGTTTAAATTTGACCTCAGTCTCAGTATTACAAACTTTAAGCAACATTTATGCTCCTAGATTTGCTTTAAGTCTTCCCCAAATACATCTAACTTAATTATTTATCACAGGAACTTTTTTAACTTGTGACTTACTTTATTTATTTATTTATTTTTTAGTAACAGATGACAGGATTTGATGCCTAATTATATTTAATTTTAAAAAAAGGCCACCAAAGTGAAATTCCTCAAACTTTGAAACCATGCTTCAGTTTGACTTCAGCTTAAAAAAATACTTCTCATGTAAAATAGATTTTAAAAAAACTTATAGAAGACAAAACACATTCTTGGTAAATGTTTAGTTCATGTGTCATACTCCATACAACTGTTGTTGCTAATGTGAAGCTACTGTCAGTGGCAGGCTAACCTAGCTTAGCATGGAAACTAAATTTTTTTTGTTTTTTTCTAAATTAGTGTGATATTCTACATTTAATTTAGAGAGTAGCATCATCTGGAACGTAACTTTCAAGAAGCTAGCAGCTAGATTTTGTTACTCTTGGATAACTTCGCCCCATTTTTGATTGTGTGCAAAATCAGCAAAGAAATAGAAGGTTTCTGTTTGTCCACAGAGGGCGCCAAAATCAACACAGCCGAAAGGGTCCTTAAAGGATCTTTAGGAACGTAACTTTTTTTTGTCTGACTCAGTATTTTATCTTTAAGTGGGGTCTGTATGTATCACGTACTGTTTTGTCCCTTTAGGCACACAGTAGTTAAGCCCGTCGCAGAGTCTTCCTGCTTCCCGCTGCTGTCGTGGTTTCAGTTTATCGACAATGCTTCGTTTTTTAACAGCACATTTCACATTTCATTTTTGTTTTTGTCTCAGACTGAGTTGGAATATTATTAAATGTTAGCATGCTAACATTAGCTTTGTAGCCTGACACTGTTAGCTTCATGGGTATTTTGTCAATAAGAGACACATTTGCTGCAGCAAAAATTAGGGATCACCAAAGACGCTGTAATTCAGGAATGTCTGAACCACATTGTGCCACATCCTAACAGCTGTTGCAGTTAAGACGCTGTGAACAAAACCAAAACAAACATTTGTTGTCTGCGGCCGTAGAGGATCCAAGCTCAAAAGTGCCTCAAGAAAAATATCAGAGCATCAAACGATTCAGAGAGAAGAGGAGGATTTACCACGGTAAATCCAGAGCCAGACATTTCTTTCTTCCTGCTCATCCATCCAGACTTCAAATTCCTCTGCACGGGGTTGAACTGAGGACACACACACACACACACACACACACACACACAATTTACACATTCAGACTGCACACGCCCAGTGCAGCATCAGCAAGTGTGTGTTTTTCATATTCCACTCGCAGACATACACGCACGGTCAGTCCACTGGAAGACGCACGCTCCACTTACCAATTAGCCTCACTGAAACACACACACACACACACACACACCCATGTCCTAATAATGTCAGATCCTACAGGCGTGTGTGTGATATTCAAACACACATCACCACGGCTGGCTCTGTCCAGGAAGTGTGACAATGACTCACACACACATAAACACACATTTTTGAAGCATTGCTGTTTTTAATCCACAGATTTCACTCTCATTAAATCTTTATTCCCACAAAATCAATTATGTAGCGCGCACACACACACACACACACACACACACACACACACACACACACACCCTGACCCAGTTTTCGCCGTGTGTGTGCGTGCTGAAGGAACACATAAAAGCACAAAGTATGTTTCAGCCGTTCGCTCCCTCTGCTGCAGCGTCTCTGCTCCTGTTTTATCTCCAGGTCTGCAGCTCCCTGGTGAAGCATGTCTTCCTCCTCTTCCTCCTCGTCTTCCTCGGAGCTGCCCTACTTCTGTCCTCGCTGCGGGGACCAGCTTCGCTTCTCGTCCGTACCTGAGCTCAGGGCTCACCTGGTCAGCCGACACACCTACGAGACGCTGCTGGTGCTCTCACAGGTAACGCAGACCCTGCTTTTGACTGATGCTGTGATGCTCTACTACCCGTATGTAAACGAGCACAGATGGCGTGGTTTGTTGGTGTTTTGACGGACATATCTTTGTGAAATGTCTTGTTTCAGGCTCGGGTTAGAAGCTCCAGACCTGGTGCCCTCCTCCCACTCCCCGGCCAAGCTGCATCCCAAAGACAGAGCTCCTCCCTGGGCATGAGAGCCCACAGCCTCCCCTTACCGCTGGCCTGCCTGGACCTCGCCTCCTCATCTGCCTCCATCCAGCTGCTCAGGGAAATGTTCGGCCCTTCAGGAGATCCTCCTCCCTCCTCCTCTGCTGGACCTCCAGAGGTCCCTTCCACCGCTCTGGCCCTCCCCGGCTCTGTGGGGCCTCTTCCCGGGCAGGGTCTGGGGCTCCAGCTGGGCTTGGACTTGGGTCTGTCAGTGGGGATCGGGCTGGAGGAGAGGCTGGGGCTGGGTTTGGATCACAAAATCGCACGCACGTTTGCGGAGGTGGAGGAGAGGGTGAACCGCCGCATGAGCCGACTGAAGGCGGAGCTACAGAGGAGGGAGGCGGAGCTAGAGCGAGAAAGGTGCGAGGGGGAGCGTCTGAAGTGTGAGAAACAAGAGGTGGAGGACAAAGCGGCTTACCTGGCCAGACAGGTGTGTGTCAACATTACAAAAACGTATTTAAAGACATGATGTGATGCTAAACGCTTCAGCGTCCTGTCGTCATCTTTCAGGTCTCTGCCGCCATGGAGATGATGGAGCGGCTGAAGACAGAAATGGACGGGAAGGAAAGAGAGCTGAACGAGCGACATCAGTCAGTTTCTCTTCACTTTAATCTTTTTTCTTTTTAAGATAACACCCCCTCCCTCGTCTGTTTTTAAAGGAGCGTGTGCTGTAAACAGTCTGATGGGCTCAGCGTGGACGCGCTGAGATCTCCTGTTCCTAATGTACCGAACACAAAACAACACGATGCTCAAACCGAGGACACGTCATGTTTAGTCTGCATCACTGCACACACACACACACACGCGCACACACACACACACACACACACACACACACACACACACACACACACACACACACACACACACTCACACAGCTGTGGTTTGCAGTGATGATAAATATGAGATGACAGGGAGGCAGAGCAGCCCTGAGGGGGAGTGTGTGTTTGTGAGGTCAGATTCTCTCTGTGCGCGGCTGCATGTGTGCACATATTGTTGTTTAAATGCTCTTTTGCATGAAGCACTTTTCTCTTTTAAAGCTGCATCATGGTATAAATGTCACAACACACTCTGGGCCTGAATCACTGAAGGATTGTGCAGAGATGGCGTCTGCTAAGCGTGTGCAAATGAGCAGTCAGGATGACTGTTGGAGATACCAACTGTCTCCACATGGTCACATGTTCACCATCCTCCTCTGCTCTCTATGCACAGCAGAGTACCACCCCGGTGCACACAGACAAACACACTTCATGTAGCGAACAGAAAATCAGGAAAAATAATGTTGCAACCACAGCAAAAAACACAGAAAAATCTTTCCCAAGGGCCGCCTGCTCAAAGGACACCACAATGACTATCTCCTTATCACAACGCCTGTGAAATTAGCGACTCAGACAGGAGACGTTTTTTGAACCAGGCTGTAAAAAGGTTAATTTCTGCTTTGAAAACAGCTTTTTTTGGCTTGGTGTGTATGTGACTTCCTGTACTTCCGGAGCCAGCCCCAAGTGGTCACTGGAGAAACAGCAGATTTTAGCACTTCAGCATTATCTCATATTCTTAGACTGGAGGTCGCTGCTTGGTTAGAATGCCAAGCCCCAACCCCTCCCAACCATAGACTGTGAAAAAATGAAAAAAAATGGACGTCCGCTTGCTCAGCTCGAAGTGAGGTCTCCACAAAAAGCTGCTCCCCCTGGTGACTGGCTGCAGTATAGGTTTAAAAATCCATCTCCCCAGTCATTCCAGATGGGCTGTGGTCAAACTTTAAAAAATTAATACTCCTGGTAGAAATGTTTCTCACGTCTGATTGTTGTGGTGATTTGAAGATATCATTCGGCTGTCTTGTATCCAAGTCCTCTTTTTTCTGAAAAATTTTGTTTTCATTAGTTATACGAGGTTAAAAACGAGGTTTTACGTAATGTTTAACGATGATTGACATCTGACGTTCTCATGTTTTTTTTTCGGGGTTTGTAAAATATGTCTGGAGGTAGAGTCAAGAAGTGATTAGACTCTCGAAAGAAAAAAAATAATTATTATTTTTGTCACCCGGCTCCACTCAGATTCTCCCAGAATCCCTCACAGTCTCTACTGCTCAGATTCTGGCTCCAAACTGCTACAATGGTGGCACCTGTGATGGAGTATTTTGGCTTCAGAACAATGATAAATAGCGGAGCCACGCTGTCCACTCTATATACAGTCTTTGCTCCCAACAGTCGTATGTATAACCTTGGAACTCCTTGTGACATCATCAGCTGTGTGGTTTCCATGGTGACAAGCAGCACAGCTAAACACTGACAGCAGTCCTCTTTAGAACCTCTGTTCGGAACCCTAAACTTAATCCCTTGTGACATCATCAGCTGTGTGGGTTCCGTGGCGACAGTTAATTTTCCATTCACTTTAATGGGCCAAAATTTTTCAGAAAATGTTGAATGTTTTAAAAAGTACCAGGGTTAGAAATTTGAGTTGTACACTCGTAACTGTCCTGATTCACCTTTGAACCCCTTGTGACATCATCAGCTGTCCTGTTTCCATGGTTTAGGGCTGTCTGAACTTACTCACAGTACTTTCCTATTTAAATGAAGGGACAGTCTATTTCTCTCCATCCCTTATGACATCATCACCTATGTGGTTTGCGCAAACTCTGAATTTGAATGTGAACAATCAGGAGAAAGGTCTTCAGAGCCCTAGCCACACCAAACTCTGAACACCTTATGACATCATCAACTGTCCGGTTTCCATGGTGACAAGTCATTTTACATTTATTTTAATAGGCTATTTTTTTTAAATGTTGAATTTTTTTTTTTTATTAGAGGACAACACATTTGAGCAATACATGCGTAATTCTCCTGAACATTCTGAGCATAATGTAAAATTTACTGGGGAGTAGCGAGCCAAAATACCTACGGATGAATAAAAAGTTTGTTGAAAATTAACAATTAAAACTAACGCAGATAAAAGAAAAAGAAAGAAAACTTTTACCAAATGAATGTTCAAATTAGCATTTTAGCATACTTTGGCACAGTTCTTCAGTACAAGTGACCCCTAACTGTGTGTCTTTCAGGGAGATGGTGGACATCGAGTGTTTTCTGAGGGAGACCGCAGAGAAGGAGGCCGAGGCCAAATCCAGACTTCAGGTGAGCGCCACAGGTCGTCTGTTTAAAATCAGAAGTTTTTATTTTTTGAACGTTTCCAGTCACAATCTGATGTTCGTTCACCGTTTGATTCCAGGTCTTCATCGAGACGCTGTTGGAGCGAGCCGACCGAGCAGAGAGACAGCTACTGCTGCTCAGCTCACATCACAACCACTACACACGACACAGCGACAGGTACGCGCACGCCGACGCTTACGCCAGCCCGTACACTCTGGATGAGGGGTACAACCCTGGGCTGGGCCGAGGAGGGCGCAGCCTGGACGCCAGCACTGATGACATCATCACGGGCAAGATGCAGGGAACTATCGGCAACCGGGTGAGGAAAACAAACGTGAAGTTGGCTTTGGAAATAAGTTTTTCATTGGACGAGGAAAAATGCAACATATTTCACAGATTGAAGAGTTCAATAAATATTCTTGCGTATGTCGGGCTTATTATGCCAGTAGATGCTAATGTAGACACAAAATTTAGCTTTCTCACGTCACAAAACTGTCCAATGATTTTTTTTTAGGATAAATAATCTGTTTTTGAACTCTTGTCCAAAACTGTTGGTAACTGAAAGTTGATATTCTGAAATATCCAAAATCACATTTTACATTTTCGTTTTCACATCTCCTTCCTGTTCCTGTCATTCCTCCTCTTCCTCCAGAGGAGTTACAGTGTCTCCGGCTCATACAGGCTGGGGGAGCAGCTTTACAACCAACACCACTACAGGTACCTGAACACACCGAGTGCGCCTAAATCTAAAGATGACGTTTGATTGTAACAGAAACTGACACATCAACAAAATTTGTATAATTTTCCATCTATGTTAAGTGTTTAAAGTCTGTTTTTTATAGCTCAGATTTAGCAAATGTTGTTCTGGTGTCACATTCACAAATTAAAAATGTCATTTGATTTACAGAGATTAATAATCTAATCTCAAATGTTTGTATTTAAATCAAAAGTTTTGAAGTCACACTCTTGAGCATTTTCACCCTTTTTTTAAGAAAACTGAAGAGTCACAGGAAGGGTAGGAAGTAAAAAGCAACTTGCAACAAACGGTGCAACAAGTAACCTCTGTACATGGGGCGCACACTTCAACCAGAAAGCCAACAGCGCCCCCTGTTTGTGTTTTTTTTTAAGTTATTTTTTTCAGGCTGTTTTCTGCCATTCATAATTAAATAAATAAAAACAACATTTTGAAGACAATACCATTTTGATAAATAACATAATTATGTAATAAGGCCATAAAATGTTAAAATAGGCCAATATTGTTGTCATATAAAATATTTGTATTATTATTCTTTAATGTTGAATTATTGTAATTAAATATTTCACAATGATTATATTAACAATTTCATACTTTTTAAAATAATTACTTTTTATTTCTTTTACAAGCTTTTATAAAATAAAATTTGAAAAACAGTTTTTTTTAAAAAAGTGATGATTGACAGTCCAAGACATTATGCTGAAAAACATTATGAAATAAAAATTGACTTTGTAAAAACCATTTTATTTACTTTACAAAGGATTTTCAAATAAATAAAATATTATTTTAATTATGAATTACTTTATGAAATATTTTATTATAATAATTCCATATCAAAGAACAATAAAACATATTTCATAATAATATGCTGTATTTTACAATTTAATGGCCATATTATATATTTGTCAGTTATTTATCAAATTGGTATTTATTTCAAAATGTTGTTTTTATTTATTTAATTGTGAATGTTTTGGGGTACCATTGAACCCGAACAACACAATCGAGAGCTTAAACGTCCAACGTTGCCCCCTATCTGTAAATTCTAAAACCAAGTGTAGGACCATGGAGTTTCATTAGTGACCTTCACTTGGATTAAAGTTTGTGTCAGAGAATGAAGTAAAAGGTGTCCCTCTTTATGTAAAATATTGAAAGTTGAAAGAGCTGATTGACTTTAAGAGCGTAATATTTGAAATTGAAATTAGCGTAAATCCTAAAGTTGACAAGTTACTAAAATAAATCTCCTTAAGTTTGACATTTCTTTTAAAACTTTGTAATGTTATTAATTTTGATTCAAAAAACAACTTTTTCATCACTAAATTTCATATAAACGACAGCCGTGTGTGCAGGAGTCAAACGTCTTACTGCAAACCCACTGAAGATCTCCTTGGTCAAATTCTCAATGATCCCAAACTTTGTAGTTAAGAATGTTTCGACTCTAAAAACGACGCCAAGTTTCTGATTTTCACACTCGTCCCAGCGGCCCTACAAGTCGTCTGCGCACCTTGTCTCTGGGTTCAGGGGGATGGGACGGCGAGGGCGGCTTCATCCAGCTCCACCCAAACCTCTACGCCTCGCCGTGGACCCGACGGGACAGAGGGGGAGACGGGAGAAGGGAGCGACAGTGGTACGTAAAGAGCACTTCATCCACACTTTGCTGATGATGAACTTGTTTGGTTCGTTTTGACGTAACTCAAGAAATTCATCATCACAGTGCCACCTTTGGCTTAGTGGCCACAGCTGGTACTGCAGGTCACATCACATAAATAAAACATCTCGTGTCTTCTTTCTTTGTGTCTCCAGGGTTGGGGAAGGCGGATGTGGGAGAACCTGGAACAAAAGAAACCATCGTCACCACAGCACAGAGGAAGAGGAGGAAGAGGACGAAGACGAGGACGGAGAAGAGGAGCAGGGATTCTGGAGCAGCGCCGAGATGAGGAGACTCATCTTCGCTAGGACACACACACCTGGTTCAGGTAACTGTCACTGCGTCGCCACTCTGCTGTGCTCTTTCTCCTTCATCCTCCTCACTCGCCTTCTTCCTTTTCAGTGGACATCCCGTCTTCGCTTGACTCCACCCCCTCTCGCCGTCACGGTGACAGAAACTTGGGGGCGGATACCTTGAAGCTGAGGGCGGGGCTTTTCTGTGTGTTTCCGTATCTGGATGTGCGCTCTCTGCTGCGTGCGGCTGAGGTCTGCTCTGATTGGAGGTTTGTTGCGAGGCACCCGGCGGTTTGGACACGCGTCCGGCTGGAGAACGCCAGAGTGTCGACAGAGGTAACAAAGCACTTATTACACTATTCACCTAAAGTTGACTTATTTTCAAAATGATTGAATCCAAGTGTGTGTGTGTGTGTGTGTGTGTGTGTGTGTGTGTGTGTGTGTGTGTAGTTCCTGACCACCTTGTCTCAGTGGTGTACTCAAACTCAGTCTGTGGTTCTCAACAACCTGAAGCCTCGAAACAGACGAGCTAACGAGACGAGAGAGGATTACCACAAGATCACACGGTAACACACACGCTCAGATGTGTGTCCTTGTTTTTCTTGACATATGAGGACTCTACATTTTTGTAGAGTCGTTTTGACTCTACACTCTTTGAACGATGCCCATCCCCTTTTTTTTAAACTTTTCACTACAAATATTAAAAATCAGAAGTAAACCTGACGTAAAACAAGGGTTTATCTTTAAAACAACTCTTTTACGTCGCACTCTTGAGAAGTCCCCATTACAATGATTTCGTTTCCTGTAATAGTCCCCACAAAGAAACCAAAACAAAAACACTCACACACACATACTACTGACAACTCTGTGGGATAAAGTTCAGCTGTGTGAGAAAAACATTTCAGCACACCAAGTTGGTTCAAGTGCATGCTGGGTAATGTAGTTAATCTCTTTGTGTTCTGTCTCAGAGGTAGTGTGGAGCCCGGGGTGGAGGCCCTGCTGCGGTCAGCAGGGGGCAGTCTGCTCCACCTGTCTGTCTCTCAGTGTCCTCACATCCTCACAGACAGGACCATGTGGCTGGCCAGCTGCTACAGCCGGAACCTGCAGACGCTCACGTACAGGTGGGTCTGCTCACCTGTCTGTTCACATGCTGTATTAGCTAACTCAAGGGTCTTCAACCTGTGGCTCTTTGACTCCTCTGCAGTGGCTCCTTGTAGCTTTAAAAAAATATATTATTGAAATAAAGAATTTTTATTTTCTTACTGAGGGTATTGATGATTAAAGACACTGACACTAAATAAAATCCTGTGTTAACATTTAGTTGAACTAAATCTTCATCCCATCTGTCAATAAAGCCTGCCACTGCTCTACTTCACCTCCTACAACATCAACAGCCCACCAACTTTCCATGCACCTGTGGCTAACCTCAAGTTTTACAGCCCTGGGAAGATAACTACATCTACAAAAAGACTCATCTGGAATAAGATACTGACTTTAATTCTGAGTGGATGGATTCATTTCACTGACAACGTGAAGGATTAATATACATGATTAAAATATAGCAAGACATTAGCAATCAACAAAAGAAAAAGTTGAGCAATATAATTATATTGTATATTATATTGTGTATTATATTGTAAAATTTAAACATTTCAAAACTTTTTGAAAGTTTTTTGCAATTGTTGAAATCTTACATTTTTGGACAATTTTTCAAGATTACAAATGTTTGAATTTTTTGCAAATTTGTTAGAAAAATCTTTTTTTGGGAAATTTTTGCAAATTTTTTGAGACTGAAAAATGAAGACATCACATATACAATTTTCATAAATTCAGAAAACTGCGCATTTAGAAAATTATCCTCTAGATTTTAACCATGCATAGAATGTATACACTTTATAGTCTGTATAGTAAATAAAGTAGATTTTGTGGCTCCTGAATGACTTCAGTCCAGGTGAGCTGAGGAAAAATGGCTCTTGTGAAAGTAAAGGTTGTAGACCCCTGAGCTAACGTTTTAGCTGTTAGCCTCTCTCTGATTACTCTCCTGTGTATCTGTCTGTAGGAGTTCATCAGACCCTCTTGGTCAGGAGGTTCTCTGGGCTCTGGGTGCAGGCTGCAGGAACATTAGTACCCTGCAGGTGGCGCCAGCTCACCCCTGGTCAGTAAACATAGTCTTGAAACTCATACCTTTTTAATTTCTTATTTCATTTCAACTTCTGTGTATGTATTTCTTGGTCTTTTCTTTACAAGGCTCTTTATTATTATTATTATTATTATTATTATTGTCTTTATTTTTTCTTACTACTTAAATTGTATTTTTTTCTACATTTGTAATATTTAGTGTATAATTTTGATAATTGTACAGAGACAGTGTAGATACTTGGCCAGGGTTGGCCAACCTGTGGCTTGCAAGCCGCATGTGGCTCTTTGCCTTTCAGTGTGCGGCTCTTCGATCCACTCATAAAAATGATATACTGTTGCAAATGTTTGGACTAGTATTGATTAATACTTGGGTGATGAGATTGATACTTAAGTTTCAGTGTCTTTTCTCTACATGTGCTCCTCTCAATCATGTACTTGTAGATAGATTGATAGATTGATGGAAATTTGTCTCTTCTCCAAGTACAAATTTAAACACACTTACTATCACAACAAATCAAGCTTTGAAAATTGCAAATAAAGGGATTTACATTTTATGTCATTTCGTTCATTCGTATGTGAGAGGAAGTGCATTTGCAAGACCACGTTTTTTGTGGTTCTTCATAGTATCACAGTAATTTTTGTGGCTCTTGGTCCCTGACTTGTTGGCCACCCCTGTACTTGGCGAGAAAAGGCGATTCCAACTTCAAACCAAACAGTGAAATTTATTAAATCACCAAAACGACCAAAAATATGTTTGTTTCATTTTCTCTTTTAGCCAACAACCAACTCGTTTTGGGAACCGTTGCCTGCAGACGATTGGTCGATGTTGGCCACACCTCCACTCTCTCAGTGTGGGCGGGGCTGGCTGTGGAACTCAGGGATTGGTTGCTATGGGTGAGTGACAGAAAAAATGAAAAATTAAAGTTTTTGATTTTTTTTTTCTTCGTGATTGATACGAGATGAACAGGTTGTGATGCATTTGTGCCCGTGTTTCCCCAGTGCGTAGCTGTTCTCACCTACAGGTGTTGGAGCTGGAGCGCATTACCGACCTCGGCCTGCAGGCGGCGACAGATCTCTGTGAGGCGGGTCTGAAGAGTCTGAGGTCTCTGATCCTGACCCACACCCCTGTCAGCGGTCAGGCCATCCTGCACTTCCATAGTGAGACTCACCAACCTTCCTCTGAACACACAAACATTATCATCATCATCATCATCATCATCATCATCCTGCTGACTGAGCTGGTTCATTAACTGGTTTTTGTGCGTTTCAGGTGTGTGTGAAAACATCAGGTCCATCGTGGTCGAGGTTTCTGTGTCAGATTACTTTGAGGAGCCCGACACTGAGGAGTCTCTGCATCTGTTTGGAGAAATTCTCACAACACTGAAGGTGAGAGAAGGGTTTTTCTTAAAGTCGGGGTTTCCTTAAAAAACACAAAATGTAAACAGGAAGTGGATCAAGTCTGTCTTCTTTGTTTGTCAGGTTCTCCAGAAGCGTCCCGGTCTCTGCGACGTCTTAAAGGTTAAAGCCGAAGGATTCTGCTGACCTCAATGCACACACACACACACACACACACACACACACACACACACACACACACACACACACACACACACACTCCTGTATGTGAGGACCTTTATTTATATTATGCACTCTGTGACTCTAACCCTCAACCCCTGAAGCAGACTGTTCATCTCGACACCCTCACCAGAAAGCAGTGAAGTGCCTACATGTTAGCGTAGGGCTAGAGTACGGGATAACTTTGAGGTCATGTTTGTGGCTGACACACTAAACACTAAATACGAGCTTTAACAAATAACAAAATAATTATGAAGCAATTCGGTCAAGTTAGTCAAAGCACAATGATAGAGAAAGGTAAAACAGGGTCTGGTACAAACTTAATGAACTTCCGACAAAATGTTTTTACCAGGGCTAAACTTGGGCTCACACTCTGCAGGTTAACCTCTGATTGGTTTGCTAAGTGTGGCTAAAGTTAGCAGAGCTAGCACCACTGCCTGTGCTAGTTCCTGATTGCTCTTTATCTCTCACTTTATCTCCATTTACTAGATCAACAAACTGACAAACTGCGCTAGGTCTTCTGTGCTTGTTTACATGGGAGTAGTAGAGCTTTATAGCAAAATGGCAGGTGCTTTTTTCCAGGGCTACAGCTAGTGGAGGGAAGTTGCATTACAATTTAAACATAACATATGAGCGGCTTTTTTAAGGCCTTCAGAAATGAAATGTTAATTTCTTCGACCAACTCATTATTCTGGTGTCCAGTGGCGAGGGCGGTGGCGTTAAATTCTGGCACATTCTTAGTCCTGAGTTGAAACCAACAAAACCTCAATTCTTTCATCACTTATCGAATCATTTTGGAGCGAGTTTATTCATTTCACTTGATGTGTCACGATCACCTTTTTGTATCTGAGGAGGACGTTCAACGCTTTTACATGTTTTACAAATTGATTGAACTGAAATGTTGGGTGTTGATATGAAATGTGGGCAAAATCAAAATTTTGTGTTCAAGAGATCCCAGAAAAAGACGCCAGGTCACAAAAAGCCACACACAAAAAATATGACTGACCTGTGGCAACAGTGAAGGAGGATTCTGGATGTTTTTTGGAGTCCTTTAGAGGCCATCAATCCTGATGATAAGAATAATTCCCCATCTTTACATCTTTGTGTGGACCTTAGAAGTTTTAACATTTCCCCACAGTGAGACTTGGTTCGCCCCATTCAGCTTAAACCTCCTTTAAAGTTACCTCTTTATTCTTCATCTTTAGTTTATTTAGTTTCATCATAAATAGTCTTATGATGGTCTAGGTAAACTTGTTAGGAATAAGGGTTTTTAGAAAAACCCAATAGTATGTTGCAAAGCCATAATTTTTATACTTTAGGACATAGAAAACCCTCAGTCCAGACCTAAACCTTTATTCCTAACCCTCAGTCCTAAATCTTACCCTAAATCCTAATCCACAAACCTTACTCTTACCCTCCATCCAAAACACTACCCTACCTTTACCACAAACCCTATTCCTTACCCCAAAACTTCACTTTAACCCCTGGTTCTTACCCTAACCCTAAATCCAAATCAAAAACCTAACCTTTACCCTGGGTTCTAATCCGCATTCCCAACCCTTGTTAATAGTCAAACCCAAAACTTTAGTCCCAGACCCTAACCCTTAGTGAAAACCCTTTGCCTAAACCCTAATCCCCTAACCTTACATCTGGTCAAAGTCCCAAGCCTTACCCTTAATCCATACCCTTTACTCCAAATCCAAAACCATACCCTCAGCCTTAACCTTCATCCTTACCCTTCGTACTTGGACTTAACTCTTACCCTCATTTAAACCCTGACCGTAAATCCTAACCTTTTATCAAGCCCTAACCCTCAGTCCCAACCATGACCCTAACCCTAACCCTAACCCTAACCCTAACCCTAACCCTCAGTGGTAACCTTAGTTCTGATTTCACATAGCATCAGTTAAACTTTCCTTTAGCTTACACTAAACACAAGCACAAATATGCACAAATCAGAATGCACAAGAAACACTTATTCACACACCAAAGACATCAATCAGTCAATCAATCAATCAATCAATCAATCAATCGATCAATTAATCTGATGTGATGGAACTGTGAATGAAACTGTTGATCCACCTTGTGTTTTTAACAAGTTGAAAGTGCTTCATGTGTCATTTCACCACCAATAAATTATTTTTCTTGGAGACTGTGTGTGTTTGATGAAGACGTTTGAATCTCCCATTTTTATCAGAGACCCTGAACTCACCACGGACATTAAACAGTCTCACGTTTCTACTCAGCAGTGAACTCACCACACATCCTGGAACTCATTTCAGGTAACAGAGTCACAATGTAAGAGTGTGTGTGTGTGTGTGTGTGTGTGTGTGTGTGTGTGTGTGTGTGTGTGTGTGTGTGTGTGTAATAAAACAGCATGGAATCAGGCCAATCAGGACAACGGTCAAGGCCAGGTGTGTGAGCGGAGTTGATAGCTGTGGGAGTGTTTGAATAAACGACCTTTGACCTCACTGTGAGACTGAGCGAGTGAGTGTATGTGAACACAGGTTCGTCCAGGGGTGTAAACAATGTGTGTTTGAACAGTTCACTGTTAGTGTGAGAGTGTGTGTGTGTGTGTGTGAGTTGAGGTCACCATGGTTTTCCTCAGGCGGACGATGCTAACACGCTTCATGCTGCTGTCGGCCATGTTGGCTCTCTTCCTCTTCGTCAGCTCGTTTTGGCTACGTGAGTTTCCTCCGTCATTGAAACTGTCACTGAATGTCGGCCATCTTGGCTCCGCCTTTTTCTGTCTTGCTCTCATTGGATCAGGCTGCCTGATTTGGGGCATCCACACTGATCTGATTTTTATTTCTGTTTCTCTTTAGCTCAGGGGGGATTCAGAGACTGTGGCAGCCCCTGGCAGCCATGTTTGAGTTTCTTCGCCCAAACGGTAAAAAAAAACAAAAAAACATTCTGTTTATTTTGTTTACCTTGTTTTGACTGTATAACAATTACAATTTCTAAGTCTTCAGATTCAATCTTCATCCATTTCTTAATCAGGTTTTCTTGTCAAAGTTCCTTAAATAGTTTTCCCACCTAAATGTTTATTCAAAACACACTCATTTTAGTTTTGGCTGCTTACAGAGGACAATTTTTTTTTCTATCATTCAGAGGATAGTATGAAGTAACTTTCTCCATCTTGTTACCCTAATCAAAACTTTGAAAATGTATGATAATCAGTGATATCATTAAACAAAGTAAAACAACAACAACAAAAACTCTATTGAACAATAATACAGCTAATTTTTGGCAAATACACGTTTGTTTTTCTATTTCCAAGTGGACCTTGTATATTGAATTTCCCTCAGGATGAACTGTCTGCATATCTAGCTAGCTAGCTAGCTAGACGTTGTCTTTGTAGCCTTAAGGGGACTGTATTAAGTTAGCGTCCAACTCTGTTCTATCTCTGAAAATTTCAAAAACAGGTATCTCAAACTGTCTTATTGGTTAACAAGGTAAACAAGGAAAAAAAAGCTTCTAACAATCAAAGCAAAAACAGACATACATAAAAATGGTTTTCTACAGAGCAACTTTAAGGTTGATATAGGACACACATGCTTGTTTTTATATCTAACTTTCTAAAGTTTCACTCTGCAACCCTCCTGTAGAAACTTCAAAAGTGTACCTTTAACCATCTTATCCGTAAACAAGTAATGTATGACACACACATGTTTGTTTTTCTATCCTCGTGGGGACTATAATTTGACATGAGCTGCTGTTCTTCAGTTCTTATGAGGACAATAACATTTTACATCATTAAATCAACTTAGATAATACATCATTAAGGTTTTGCTGAACTTATAGTTTTTGTTTTCTCTCAGCCTGAGCCTCCATTGGTCGACGGGGAGTGGGTGGAGCTGGATAAAGCCCCGCCCCTCATTGAGGAGTGTCCTGGTCAGTCGTTTCAGGCCCGTCTTCTCCTGCAGTATTTAAAGTCCAGTCTGAACGAAGCTGACGACGTCCTGCTGGAGCCGTACCTACAGAGCTGGGATCAGCTGCTCAAGTATTCAAATAAAAACATTTTAACTACAGCCTTTAGCAATTAGCTTAGCATAACAGACAGAATCAAAGTGAAACAGCTCGGTCGTGTTTCTCTCTTCAGATTCATGGAGTCTCTTGGGACGATGGTCAGTTTCTTCTCTCAGAAAGTGAGGGAAAAAGTCGTACTGATCCGAGAACTCGCACTCGAACACAGTGCAAAGGATCATGGGAAACGTGGTCCGTTTGACCGCTCTAGACTACAACATGGGGTAAGAGTCTGACCGTGAATGATTTGAGGTGAAATCTTGAGTCCAATGTTCCTCAATGTTCTTCGTTTTCTTCTCCAGGTGTACCGTTCAGTGCGATCCATGGTGAAGGCGGAGCTAGAAGAGGGCGTGGTCAATTTTTCCTACCGCACAGATTCAGGCTGCAGGACGTTGCTGCGGCTGCATCGCTCTCTGCTGTGGTTGAAGCTGATGTTGGAGGGTCTCACCGAGGGACCAGACGCACAAGGACGATACAAAACACCAGGAGAGCTGTGCAGGTAAAAACTGACATCTGTGGTGTGTTCAGGGACCAGACACAGTGTCAGAAAACAAAGTGTTACCTCCTTTTTATTACCACACTGAAAAATGCATTGAGGAGACGATCAAAGTTTCCTTCATGATCAAACTTACTGTTTCGTGTCGACAGAGATGCCTACAAGGTGGCGTTGGCCCCTCACCACCCCTGGATGCTCCGTCAGGCCGCTGAGCTCGTCTTCCTCGCCCTCCCGGAGAGGCGCTATTTCCTGCAGCTTGTGTGCGTGAAGAGCCAGCAAGAGGCCACGCCCATCATGCGCATCATCATCCACGCCCTGAAGCTCGTGCACATGCAAACGCAGCTGATCCTCGCCGAACACAAGATGCTGGAACTGCCTTGAACGCAGCGTGCTGACATCTTTGGCAGAAGAGCCCACCAGGGGGCGACATGTGACAGAAAACTCCAGACGCCAGGAGAGGTACAGAAAGATGTTTATTTTTCCACAGAACAAACTGACAGTGAAGTGCTCAGCAGCGCGCTGAGGGCGGGAACGAAGGAAAAAAAACATTTCGCACTTTAAGGCACTTGATGCTGCATTCAGGAATGCGTGGGATTTTAACGTTTCTTTGGCCACATTCAAGAAAAACACAAGGCTAACTGACCTTATACCACATTGTTTGAGAAAACATGAAATTCCTACAGTCTTTGAATGCAGCATTAAAGAAACAGAAACACATATATTAAAAAGTTATTTATGGAAATGAAGTAAAAACGTGTGTAAAGACATCACTGTTTGTGAAACATGGAAACTTTTTAGCACAACAAAGACGTTTGTTCTCAGAATCAAAATTTCACACATTTTACTAAACAACTGTTTTTTTTTTCTAGTCCTTCTCAGAACAGCAACGTTTGCTCCACAAATTCATATTTCCATTGATCCACTTTTGGTTTTTGTTTTGACAGAAACTTTCAGACAAAGTTTAAAACCATCAGGTGATTGTTTTATCTTGTGTGTACAAGATATCAAACCGTGCTCATTCAGTCATCTTTTATGCTGAAGACGAACATGTTTTCATTAATGAAACGCAGTTTGTTGTCATTCAAATTGTCTGGAGCGTATGTGTAAAAAAAACGACCTGCGTGCACAAATGATATTTTCTTCAAGCTAAAAGCTAACACTTAGCGTAACTTCAGTGTTTCTTTAGGAATGTAAAAATGAAAGCTGAGATAAAGACTCAGCTTTATTTCAGTTTTCTTTTTCTTTCTTTTTTTGTGACAAACTACAGCGTAGTATGGCATTTTTGCTTTTACCTGTAACAAAAATTCAACTTTACGCAGACGACTCACTGAAATGAAAACATCAGTGTGCCACTGTTTTGACCCTTTAAACTTTTTAAGTTAGTTCACGACATGTTTTATAATGATGTGCAAAATAAAAATGATAATTTCCTTCATTTTTTTTTTTACCTTTTTCATATGTGAAATATTTTCATATTAAGCTGAAATTATAACTGAATTAAATGTTTACAGACAAAGACCTCTTTATTGTCTTGTTTGTTTGTGTTTTTTAGCTTGTACAATCAAATGGTCCAATTTTTTTTTTGTACTTTCCCAAACGATGGTCCAAATCTTAAAGAATTTTCTTTGAAGTTTCTGAAAGTTGAATTCTGCAAATTTCAATATTTCAGCTGAAGTTCCCGACGTTCTTTTGACTCTCCAAACATTATAACTCTGAAGTTTTACTTTTTGTTGTTTTCTCGTTTGACTTTCAAACGGTTTTGTTTTGTTTTGTTTTTTTTTCTGGCACCCAAACAAACCAGATTGTTTTTCTATTTTCAAACAAAAATATTGTTGAATCCTCCTCTTTTTACTCAAATAAATGGAGGAGGGTTTCTTTTCATTACAGCTTTACCTCCTCTTGTTTTTTTACATTTGAAAAATCAAAGTCAATGAAATTAATTTTACAGTGGTGGTTGTAACACACTGGTAAGATGTTTCCAGAGTTCAGGCAAAAAAATGAAACAATTTGATATTATTTAAAAAAAATAATAATTTGAGTGTTCACTATTTTGACATTTTTTCCTTTGAATTATCAAATTCCAACACAGATTTTTTGACTACACTGTAAAATTTTAAACCCAAACAAGTGATTTTGTCTTCACCTGACCAGTCCAGAAAAACGCTTCAAACAATTTTTAAAAATCTGCAAATGGAACCAGGGAAGCTTTTTGATTTACGACATTTTTCTGATTTCAAGAAGCTTAACAAGCACATTCTTTGCTGGCTCCATTAGCGACTTGTACTTGTGACAAATATTTCAGGCCTCATTTTTTGTCTTTCTAACCTCAAAATTAGACGTTTCTAAACGTGTCAGGCTTAAATAACATATAATAAGACAATTTTACTAAAAGTAAAA
This sequence comes from Halichoeres trimaculatus, assembly GCF_033239565.1. Lineage (NCBI taxonomy): Eukaryota > Metazoa > Chordata > Actinopteri > Labriformes > Labridae > Halichoeres > Halichoeres trimaculatus. Next base: position 23,330,569 of record NW_027437200.1, read on the forward strand.
GAAAAACACCTGATTAGATTTTTTTTTCTTGCAGTGTAAAGTCTGAGTTTTAACTGTTTTCTTCAGAGTTGTGAAGCTAAAGTCAGATTTCAGGTTTTTGAACACATCGTCAGCAGAAGAAAATAAATTTTAAAGGTCAAATCTGAAACAAAACAAAGTTTGTCGGTGGCGCTGAACCGCCTGAGCCTCAGGTGGACGGTGCGTTCAGGAGCGCGGCGTCCTGCCCGTGGTGAGTCTTCATGTGCGTTTTCAGACAGTGACCCTGCGTGAACGCTTTCTCGCACATGCTGCACTGGTACGGTCTCTCTCCGTTGTGCGTCCTCATGTGGACCGTCAGGTGCTCCTGTCGCGAGCACGCCTTCCCGCAGACGCTGCACACGAACAGTTTCACCCCCAGGTGGCTCCTCACGTGCGTGTTCAGGTGAGTCTTTCGCTTGAAGTGGCGTCCGCACTGAGAGCAGCCGTACGGCGCCTCGCCGGTGTGGACGCGCATGTGCACCTTCAGCTCGGCGTTGGACACGAAGCCCTTCCCACAGATGGCGCAGGGGAAGGGGCGCACGTCGTTGTGCGTCCTCATGTGCGCCGTCAGGCCGCAGTTGGAGAAGAAGCTCTTGCAGCAGATGTGGCAGAGGAACAGGCGCTCTCTGGACGTGTGCGTCTTCTCGTGACACTTCAGCGTGTACGCCAGCTTGAAGCGCTTCCCGCACACCGCGCAGCCGTAGCGTCTCTCTCCAGAGTGCGTCATCTTGTGGCGAGCCAGCGAGCGCAGGTCGCGCAGTGACTTCCCGCAGACGTTGCACTGACAGCTGTCTCTCCCCGAGTGCGTCTTCCTGTGAGCGCGGAGCGTCGCCTTCAGGCCGAACGCCTTCTGACACACGTCGCATTTGTGCGGCTTGTCCGTGGCGTGGACCCAGCGGTGGAGTCTCAGACCGTGCGTGTGAGCGAACGCCTTGCCGCAGACCTCACATTTGAACGGCCTCTCTCCGGTGTGGAGCGTGGTGTGGCGTTGGAGCCCGGTGACGCTGAGGAACGACTTGGCGCAGTATGAGCAGTCGTGAGTCTTCTGGTATGTCCTCAGGTGTTCCTTCAACTCTTCCACGGACTCAAACTGCTGCCCGCAGACGCCGCACACGCTCGCCACCTCATCCACGTGGCTCCAGGCGTGTTTGACGAGGCTGCGCTGGATCCTGTACCAAACGCCGCACACCTTACACGGGTCCCTGCTCACCATCAGCCTCCCCTGGTCGCTCTGTCGCCTCCTCGGATTTGACAAACCATCGTCGTTGTTCGGTTTCCTGTCTTCGTTTCTGTTCCTCAGCTCTCCGTCCTCACTGGCGTCCGTTTGTCTCTCCTCTGCGCCCTGCGGCTGTGCCGATGTGCCGCCGTCCCCTGGCTGAGGGGAGGAGCTGAGGAGCAGAGAGGAGGAGTCGATCTGAGCAGCCGGAGACGGAGACTCAGAGACGACGTCCTCCTCCTCTTCCTCTCCTGTCTGGAGAAAAACAAACAGCTGTTATCTCGTCTCCGCGTCGCATCAAACCTCCTCAGCCTTCAGACGGCGTCTGTCACCTTCAGGCGGAGGTAGAGGAGCGACTTCTCCACCCCCGTGCTCCTCATGCTCCTGTAGATCTCCTCCGGCGTCAGCGTCTTCACGTGGAGCCGACGGAGCCTCCTGCTGCGGTCGGACTTGAACACGCTGAAAGATTTCCCGTCGGAGAGCTGAGGGAAGGACGACCTCAGGAGGCCCAGAAAGTCCTCCTCCTGCAGACCTCGGGGACAGTTCAGATCCTGGACTGGAGAGTTCAGCAGGTCTGAAACGAAAAGGCAACAAGATTCAGTTAACAATAACTCAAGTGGGCCCTTGCCCGCCACACATGTGATGCATTTCCAGAGGGTGGCGCTATTGCAGAAACAGACAGTCGAGCTCACAGATGTGTTGGGAAGGGGGCTTTAATGATGTGTGAAATTTGAAGCAGATTGGATTTTTAATGAAGGAGTTACACTGAGTTGATGGTTCATGGAGAGATATCAGAGTTTGAGGCAGCGCCATCGACTTAATTGAAATACGTACCCTCTAAACGGAGTTACTTCCTGTTGCCATGTGGGGGCGCTGTAACTTTAGGTGAAAATAGTGACATAGATGCGTCCGGGGCATAACTCTGAACATGTGTCTCAGTTTTCGTCAAGATCAGACTTAGTTGAAAAAACGCCGAACTTTGAAGCCTTGTCCTGGCCACGCCCATCAAGATTCTACAAATGTTTTGACAACTTTTAATCATCAATGTGTGAAGTCTGCACAAGCCAAGTTTGGAGTTGATCAGATGAAAAACTTCGGACAAGTTCGTTCAAACATGTAGCCTAGAAATCGTCAAAATCCGATGTTCAAGGCAATATGGCGAACTTCGTGTTTGGAATTCACGACGGTCGTAAGAGACTTTTTTGTGGGTCTAGGCGTGATAGTTCAGGCCCAAAAATTTCAGACCTGTAGCCCAAGGGGCTGCAGTTTTAAGCCACTGGGGGGCGCTCCATAGTGGATATACTTTTGTGCAAACACTGGATTCAGAAGTTTTTTGCCGTGGCTGAATTTTGTCGGGTATCTTTGTGTTTATCTCAAGTGAAAGGCACAAAATTTGGGGTTAAAGCGGCTCCTGTGGTTGGCGGGCTCGGGCTCTAAAAACCGCGAGCCGCGTTGTGGAGCGCTCACCTCGTTTAGAGAGCACCTCAGTCTGAGAATCCTCCAGGAGGCAGACCCGCAGGCGGTGGTGGGTGGGTCCCTCTCCGAGCCGAGGTCTTCCACGCTTCCTCCTCTCAGGCCTGACTCTGGGAGGAGAGACCCCACAGCACAGAGGATCAGACACAGGGAAACCAGCAGGAACAGGGGATGTGTCTGTTCTGGCTCACCCAGCTGGCTGACGCAGGGACAGGTCTGGTCTCTGCAGGAGGTCAAAGTCCTCGCTGCTGCTCTGAGGACCCCCCGCCGTCTGGAGCAGGATTCAACCCAAAGATTCAAAGAGACTCAGCTGAGTTTTTTTTGTTTTTAAAACCTGACACATGAGGAAGAGTTGGACGCTGTATCGAGGTACCTTCAGGCGAATGTAGACCGTGGACTTCCCCGTCCCGCTCAGCCTCACGCTCCTGTAGATCTCCTCCGGCGTCAGCCTCGCCACGCTCAGCGGGTGGAGTCGCTTCGATCTGTCCGACGTGAAAAACTCCAAAGAAGTCTGATCGGCCAGCTGAGGGAACGTGGACCTCAGCAGGTCCAGGAAGTCTGCCTCCTGAAGACCTAGAGGACACCTCAGGTCCTGGATCGATTTTGGAAAGACTGCAACAGAGAAAATCACCCTGAGGTTAAATTGAGCGATCACATCGAATACAAAGAGTAAAATCAGAAAGAAGACGCACCGTTGTTTGAGTGCACATTCATATAAGAGTCCCCCAAGATCCGGATCTTTAGGTCTAGGTGGCTCTGGGAGTCGATGAGCCGGGGTCTGCCTGGTCTCCTCCTGCCAGAGCGAACTCTGGGGAAAATTAACCCACAGGGGAAAAACTGAAGACAGATTTTCAAAAACATCAAAGCGAACTGCTCCTGTTAGCATTAGCTGTTTGTTTGCTAACATCAGAGCTAAAGTTTGGCATTGATTGCTCAAAAAAACATTACAATAAACCAAACTGCTGGAATCCTTGAAGCTAGCATGCTAACACCTAAACCTCACATTCAAAGGTTGGTCAAACTGTGATTTATAACCTTTGAGTGACTTCAAAATCCGGGTCCTTCAGGTCTTCCTGTCTCTGTCTGATGCTCGCACTCGTCAAATGAGCTGAAATTGGCTGCTCTTCATCTTCATCTTCATCTTCGTTATCGCCATACCACATGGCCAGACTCCCAGTGTGCCCCAAACCTGGACAAAGGTAAGGGTCAAAAGTTTAACCTTTGTTTATAACCAGTATCTTTGGCTTCTGTCAAACTGAGAGACAACACAACATCGTCTGCATAAGCTGTAAACCAAACCTAGTGCAAAAATATGACATTTTTACATATCGTGAAAAACTGCAGCCAATCAAAAGGCTGTATCCACACGCTGATGTTTACCCGACTGCTGTGCCAGATGCTCCTCGTCCTCCTCACTCAGAACAACCACCTCATGATCTTTGAAAAACAGAAAAACAACATCACATATTTGATTCATTCACATTTTCTTGTATAAAACCTCAGAACGACTGACTTAAATCGGAGTAAGGGCTCTCTGTGAACAATCAGCCAAATTTTATCAACTTTTAGATTTTTATTTTCATCATTGTTACAACAAATTAGGCGATAATACAACTGATAATCTTTGATTTCTACTATTTCAGAGTTTTGATAACATTTCAAACACAACCTTAAAAGTAAATCTGGTTGTACTTAATTTATTCTTTCATAAAAATATGTGATAAATTTTTAAAAACAATGTTATGCTTTCTTGTTATGTCTCATATGAGGGTTATTAACTGTATTTATGTTTCAGCAGGGACCAAACATAAAACTTCAACTGTGAGTTAAATGGTTTTTGTTTCCAAGCCGAATTTTAAATATCTCCATAATTATGAGTAATAAGTAGAAATTGTGTCGTTTTAAATCTGCAGGTTGGCCAAAAACGACAGAAATGATAAATTGGTCGTTTTGCAGATGGGGTTTCGTCACAGACACTGTTGGTCCCAGGGGGTAACTTCCCCGCGAGCACGCCCACACACACCTCTTTTCTCCAGGGCGACCCGAGGCTGCAGGACGGCCTCCAGCTGGTTCTTCTGCCGGTCTATCTCCTGCTTCAGACCCGCCACCTCCTCCTCATACCCGGCCACGGTTCTCTCCACCACCGCTAGGATCTCCTGAGCGGCCGTGCTGAGTTTCTCGGTGACGATCCCTCTCAGGATCTCCGCTTTGGACATGTCCCCGAGTCCGTCCAGCGTCTCCGAGCCGCCGCTGTTTCTACTCAGCCAGTAAAACATATTTACATCCACTCAAAAACAAGATTTTCCCGATATTTGGAGGTTTGCACCAGCTGATTTATTTTTCCAGGGTTGGTGCAACTCTGAATCAGGTCCGGCGAGAAACAAAACAATGCTCTGTACGGTGGCCCTGAGATGACGTGCATCAATCGCCTTTGTTAGATGATATGATAAAAATAATGAAATGAAATAAAAAAAAAAAAAAAACTGTCACAAAGCCAAAGTTAAAAAATTGTAATGTTAAAAATAGCAGATTGTTGTTGTTTTTTTTATTAATGATTAAAACTGGAAAAAATGTTTAGTTAAGGTAAGGTAAGGGTTTCAGTGAAGGAAAAGTGATATTCCAGACCAGTATTATATTTATTATATATGGAAAAAATTTTTTTTTACTAGCCTCAAACATGAAAAAGTTAAATTGTTATGAATTTAGAGGACAGAAAAGATGTTAATTAACGAAATTAAAGTAAAGGAATGTTGTGCCAAGTAAAAAAAAAACAAAAAACAAAACTTAAACTGTTATAACACTTAAGTTAAAAAGTTACAATGTTGTGAGCCTAAAGTAAAAAAAAAATGTTTTCTTATTAAATCAAAGTTAAAAAAAAGTGATAATACGGGATTATTTTTATCTATGTTTGAAAAAAAATTGCTACAAAGAAAAAAGTTTGAAAATGTTTTTAGCGTAAATATGAAAATTGCAAATTTACAAGTTTAGAGTGCAAAAAAGTTATTTATTTACGAAATTTAAGTTTTAAAAAATAAAGTTAAAAGACTACAGGCGAAAAACTGTAATGTAACAATATTAAAAAGAATATATATATATTTTTTTTTAAGTTTGATGAGCTTTAAGTTAGAAAGTTTATGAAGGTTGTCTTTGTCTAAAATTAAAAGCTCAAGGATGAAAAACTGAAACAGGAAGTATTTCTTCAGTCGACATCTTTTAGTGTGTGTGTGTTTAAATAACAGCTCGCTGGTTTTAAAACAATTCATTTATTACTATAAATAGCACATTTCTGTAGCAAAGCTTTACATTAACAGTAATAAAACTTCAAGAAGCCTGAAATAATTCCTAAAAAATAGGGTTAATTTTTTTTTCAGAAAAAAAGATGGAAACTCCAGAGATAAAAACAATTTTCCCATGTAAAGATTTTCAGAACAATTTTTTTTTCCATACGCCGTCTTCTGTTGTTCTGTTCTGCAGCAAACTAAACGTGCCAATGAAGACAAATCAGTAAAAATGAATTCATTTGAAGGATGAGAACCAAACCTTAAGAACAAGGCCACAGGACCAAACTGTGGCTAAGGTTAGGGCCTGTGTCCACTGACAGAAGCAGCTGCGTTGTATAAACGACCGTATCTTAATCAACATTTTTATTTCATTGCACCCATATCCCACAGAGTTGGGATTTTGTAGTCTAAAAGCTTTGAGATGAGCAGTTTACATGACATCAGCTGTTGAAAGAAAAGCCAGGTCATTGGCCTGTAAGCTGTAAGTGGACATAGGCCCTTAGTATACAAACGGTACCAAAATTACGCGTAACAGTGTTACTGCACAAGCTCAAAGAGACGTTTTGGAAACGCTTTGGAGAACTTTGTTTACCAAACAACACGAGGTGTTGTGTGAATGCTGCTGCTGCTAGTGGACACAGGCCCTTGGTGTTACAACAGACAGAGGTCACAGGAGAAAATGTTCAGTAGGTTTAAACCTTTTCCTCAGCGACCTGACTCTAAGTGGCTCATAAGATGATCAGATAAACTAAGTAAGCTGCTCATAGGTCGATTGCAGTAGTTACACATGTGCTGCTGCTGCTGCTTCTTCTTCTTCTTCTTCTTCGCGGGGATGACGGTGTATCTTGTATTCTCTGCAGCTTCAGGTTGGAGGTGTCGTTTGACGCGTGTTCTCCTGTGTCTTTGTAAATGGCTCCACAGCTCCCCTGCAGACTCTGAATGCCGTCGGCAGACTTCACAGAGCCGTCCTGGATCGTTCGTGTGACAGTGGGAGTGTTTGAGCAGCGTCTCCTCTGACCTGAGAACAGTCAGGCAGATCTGACAGGTCAGATGAGTCTCCGTTCCTGACGTGTTCAGAGACGGCTGGGTCGTTTCGTCTGACTCTCCCGGTTCAGTTTCACCGGACTCTTTCTCATCCTGATCCTGGTCGTCAGTCAGAACCACATCGTCCCTTTCTTCATCGTCCAGTTCGGTTTGATCAGGGGTGGGGAAAATGTCCTTAATGTCCTCATGACTTGACTGGACGCTCTCTTGTTCCTGAAAAATAAAATCCCACAAAATATTTCAAGGATGGAGAAACACCTGGGAAGGAACTTTGAATAAATCAGTGTGTTAATCCTTCAGGACAATCTGAGCGCACCTTGGGTTTGACGAAGAGGATTCCATCAGTTTTCATCAACTCTTGGATCTTCTCTGGCGTCTTTGCTGTCAGCTGTACCAGATTATTATTTGTGCCTCGGAAAAACTCAACAGAGGAGTGAGCACTCAGCTGAGGGAAGGTGGAGCGCAGCAGGTCTGAGAACTGGTTGGTCTGCAGGCCCCGGGGACATCTGACCAGATGCATGGGGTACTTCTGACAGGCTGAAACACAGATCCAGTTCATGTCACTGAGCAGGTTCAGCTTCCTCACAGCGCCGTGAAACCACCTCACATGGAGAAAAACTCACTTCGACCTAAGACAGAGCGGACGTGAGGATCCAGGACACGGATCTGGAAATAAACGTAGTTCTCGGTGTCACTCCGCCACTTTTTAAAGGTGCTCTTCCAACATTTAACTCCAGGCTGGATGCTGAGTGACGAGAAGGAAACCGACTCTCAGAAATGACGTAGTGATGTTGTTCTTCTGTAACAGTGATGTTCACTGAGAAATTAACAAGGTTTCAGTGAAATCAGGAAATGTTCAGAGATTTCAAGGCTACGAGCCATGAGATACTCTACCACTGATTTCATGAAGTTATCTGGCATAAATCCAACTCAAAATATAAAATATCCACATTTATCAGTTAAATATTCTCTGTAACCAAATTTAAAAAACGGACCCTGATCCTACTTCTAAGGAAATGGTTTTAGCAACGTCATTTTTGTTGTGATGGTGTTTTGTAACCGTGAGTGAGGAGGGAATGTAGTGGATACAAGACCCTGCTGAACAGTGCTGTCTGTGCTCCACATGGCGTGTACTCGCTGCCTAAGGCCATGTCCACACGTAGCTGGGTATTTTCATAACCAAATATCCCCCTCGTTCGTTTTTAAAAATACTTCCGTCCATGTGCAGCTCGAGGCGTGCTAAACCCATAATGGGCAGAGTTTTCCAGACGTAGAACCCGTGTCAGCCAATCAGAACGAGCCCCTGTCATTCAGCTGTGATGTTTAAGAACTAGAAAACTCTGTTTAACGGCGTCTACAGGAAGCCATGAAACCAGAGTCTTCCAAAATCTTCGCTTAGGCTGGAGTTTTTAGAAAACATCGTTTTCGGTGACGTAAAACTGCGGTTCCGTGTGGATGACAGGCGTAAACATACAAAAATATACGCGTTTTCTTATATCCTTGGCTACCTGTGGACAGGGCCTAAGCTACATGGCATAGACTGGCTGTCTGTGCTTTATGTAGCATGGACCAGCTGTCTTTGCTACATGTAACATTAGCCGACTGTCTGTGCTTTACGTGGCATGGACCGGCTATCCATGCTTGATGTTCCATGTTCCGTGTCGTGGAGCACAGCCAGCCTGTGCCCTTCCTGAGCATCACTCTATGCACATTAGCATCTCATATCCACTGTGTTCCCTTTACTCACAGCGTTGTTAAGTTAACTTAGGCTGTATTCAGACCAGAAAAGTCCTTGGGTCCACTTGTTTGGTCCGGACCAAAAGTGGACTTTATTTTTTTCGTTTGGTGCGGTTCGTATTCAGATTGTACTTTTATCAAGTGGACTATATTCTGTAAACACATCCAGGTGTGTGAGGATCAGTGCTCTCATTGGACAGCACTGACAAAGGGCGGCACACAGAGTACAGACCTGGAAATGGAGGTAAACATGTGTTTGTGCTCTTATTAGAGCTGCTAAATCATTTTCAGTTTCAAGAGCAGCTCCTTCAAAGCAGCTTAACAACACTGTTTACAATTTAGGAACAGGAAGACCAATGATCACAGCAAGGAGGCGCTATGCTCTGCGTGTCCTGACCCACAACATGCTAGCTACAGCATGGCTAAACAGAAGACGGAGGATCAGGTATGAACCAAAGACGGTTAGGTTACGGTGGCTCTATAGGCCCAAAAGGCGCATGTATCCTGTAGTTAGTTCAGATGGACCTTGGTTTGTATTCAGACCTGCACCGGAGAACCACGAACCCCACCAGGGTTCGTTTGGAAGTGGACCGAGACCACCTCAAAAAGTGGGTCTCGGTCTGGTGGGTTGGTCCGCACCAGGGTTCGTTTGTGTCTATTCACACCTGCATGAAAAGTCCGCACCAGCGTGGGAAACGAACCCTGGTCCGTTTAAAGTGGACCAAACAGTCCAGGTCTGAATACGCCCTTAGTGTGGGGTCAGTAAATCCAACACACTGTTATTGTGTTTAGATAATGTACTGGTGTGTATCTTTAAAGTAAGAAGCTCAGTTAGATTAACTTGTGTTGTTCACATTAAAGCTGTTTTTGTGGAACCAACATTTCAACATTTCATTTTTTAAAGTGCAGATCAGGAGACGTTCACGCTGAAAGAAAAGAGCTTTAACAGCATTTTGACTTCTCACTCCAGGCTCAGTCTGCGCGGATCAGAGGCCAGAGAATCTGGAGCTGAAGGCGTCGTCTCTCCGGTCTGCAGAGACAGAAACAGGATGCTTTAGAGATTCCAAACACACATTTCCAGACTGAACGTGAAGTGTTGGAGTAAAAACCTTTGGATGGATGTAGATGTGTGCCTTCAGGGTATATCTAACAAGTGCAGCTGGTGTCAGCATCCCCACTCTGATTAGCTGCAGTTTTCTCTTTTTATTGGCTTTGAAAAGGTTGAAGGACGGCTGATCAGCCAGCTGGGGGATGCTGGATCTCAGCAGCTTCAGGAAGTCCGCTTCCTGCGTGTTTTGGGGACAGTAAAGTGTGGTTGGAGCTTTCTGTAACACTGAAACACAAAGACGGGATCCGGCTGAGGTTAGATTTTGGCCAGAAGGTCCAAAAGCAGGCGAAATGACTTATCAGTGCACGTTACATGAATGTCACATACTTACTTTGGGGGGCTTTCATGTCAGGAGGAAGGTGGTCCAGGATGTAGATCTTGAGGCAGATGTCATCGTTTGTTTTCTTTCTGGGAGGTTTCACCCAGTCAGACCGGATTGTGGGGCGCCGTAACCTGGAGGGAGGAGGTCACAGTGTTTCTGAACCATCTGTGCTGTGGCTCACATCAACCAGACGTGCTGTGTTGTTGTTGTGTTTTACTTTTGTTTGTAGAGACTGAGTAGGAAACCATCGTCTGAACGCGGCGTTGAGACAAACATTTCTTCTTCTTCTTTGATTTCAGGCAGCGTGTTCTTTAAGGGAAACGACAGAAAGCAAAGTGACCCTGAAGTCTTAAGTACAGACACGTTTCTGAGCCCCCATGAAAGAGTCGGGGTACCGTAGGGCGGATGTAGATGGTTCTGGGCCCGGTGCCTTCGTAGATCTCCTCTGGCGTCAGCCGCGGTACTTCAAGCGGCTGCAGCTCTCTCTGTTTCTCTGTGAAGAAGTCAAAGTGTGTCCAAGCAGCCAGCTGGGGGAAGGAGGTCCTGAGCAGACTGAAGAAGTCCGCCTCCAGCTGACGGGGAGGACACCTCAGCTCCTCTAACCGGTACGTCCGAAACACTGAAACACAGACGGGTCAGAATCACCGTAAACAAACTGTGAGCGCTTCACGTCTTCATTTCAGGGACGCTTACAAACAGGGTCGGTCAGATCTGCTTCAGGGTCCAGGATGCGGATCCTGAGGGTGATGTGGTCTTCTGGTTTGAGGGTCTGAAAAGGACTCTGTGTGATCCTGTCAGGCGCAGCTGAGGGAGTCGCTGACCTGTGACGAGAAGACAAGAAGGTGTTACATCAGCTGGGTTAAATCCAGTCATCCCAAACAAAGACCGGACCAAGGTCACCTTTCAGGTTCTTCCTCCTCTGGTTCTGTGAGATTTTCCACTCCTTCATCTTCATCATCCTCATCTTCCTCTGCCTTTACCCTGGTGTGGTTGAAGAGGCTCAGGTTCCCCCTGTCCTCCACACCTGGACCTGGACATCAGGTAACAATTAACCCATGACCCCTCTGTTATGGTAATGATGAACATGAAGACAAACCAGGCTCGTTTCTGTGCTGCTCTTTCTCCCCGCTGGCTCCTCCTCCTCCTCCTCCTCTTCCTCCTCCTTCATCTTCATCCTGTACACCTGCCGGCTTACAAAAAGGAATCCGATCACCTGCGTCTGAAACAGCGGCTTTATGTTATCACAGGAAACAAATTCACCTTGCCATAAAAACTGCAGTTCCTCGAGTGTCCACCAGGGGCTAGCTCCAAAAACACCAGAAAGTGCATAAACACTATTTCAAAAAGCACGACTTTTATAGCATTAGGAGGAAACATTTTTACAGTCCAGCTAAAGAAAGACAGAGTATCTCATTTTTCTTCCTGCGCTCACCGAACAGAGGCAGAATGTTTTCCATATTTTATTTATCTGGTCGCTAACTAGCTAGCTTAGCAAGACTACTCAGTGCACAACCATTGACAGAATAATGAAAGCCAGATAAATAAAATACACCCAGAGTATGTCGAGTTAACTAAATTCGCTCAAACTATTATGTTTTTATTTAATACTCAGCCATCCTTTTTTTTGCTGGACGCGGAGCTGTGACGCATGAATTCCGCGTAGAAAAGCTAGAGTGGGACAGGAAGTTGTGACTGGAAACTACAAACAAACCCCATGTGACTTTCAAAATAAACCGTGTTAAAATCAGCCGTATTTATCCTGACTACGACGATAACGGACATAATGAGCAGAGCCAGTCTGTTCTGTTTTGTTTATCACAACACCAAGATACTTTACTGACTTTTTCACCTTGATACCACCTATACCTGATTTTTCTAACTCGTGAATTGATAGAATCTCACATTTGTTATGGTTAATTGTAAGACCTGATGCCTCCGAGAAACTTTTTCAAGCTTCCAACACGATTTGGGACTTGATGTTCATTTTTTTAAAAGAGACATGTATCATCAGCTAGTTGACTAATTATTCAATTATTTACTCCTATTCTAATAATACGATGCACAGTACATATGTTGATGAGTTCAGCAGCTGTTAGGAAAAGAAAAGGGGAAACAGGGCATCCTTGTCTAATACCTCTCTTTATATCAAATCGTGGTGAGGTGCCGTTACTCAGTGAGACACTACTATTGATGTTTTTGTAAAGTGTTTTAAATACCCTTTTGAATTTTTTCACCCAAACCAAAATGTGATAGAGCTTGGACGTATCTGGAGTATTTGACGCATAATGTTTTTCTAGAGAAACTTGATGCTTTTGGCGCCACTGAAAACGTCATCAGAAATGTCATAACCCGAAGCTTCCCGAACGTTAAACATTAAAAAATGTCCAACCGATGTAGAGACCAGACCAAACATCATCTCTTCTCTCTTTGTGTAGCTCACTGCACACAAGAACGACGTCAAATGAACGGCAGCTGAGTTAACTGACCTGTGGTCTCTAGTTTGAGTTGATGGAGGACTCCCAGCTGGCTCCTCTGCCGGTCTATCTCCTGCCTCAGGCCCGTTGCCTCCTCCTCGTACGCGGCTACAGTCCTCTCGATGACCGTGAAGATCTCCTGAGCGGCTGAGCTCAGTTTCTGGGCGATGAATCCCTTCAGGAGCTCGGTTTTGGAACAGTTGTTGGCAACGAGCGACACCGCGGCAGCCATTTTTCTTCTTCTTCTTCTACGGTTGAGCTCAGCTAAAGGCGGCAACTAACTCCCGCCTCCTGCTGTACAGGCGGGAAGATGGAGTTACACCAGTATAAACGGTACTTTCTTTCTTTCTTTTCTTTATATGTCACTAAAATGTGCTTAATTTAACAAAATAATCGTTGAAAAGGACAAAATAAAAAGAAACGATTAAAAATCAATCACAAGAAAACATTCTGGTTCAAGAAAAACACTTCACTTTCTTGGTTTTAGTGAGGATTATAATAATAATAATAATAATAATAATAATAATAATAATAATTATTATTATTATTATTATTATTATTATTATTCCCGAATTTCCCCTCAGGGATAAATAAAGTATTTTCAATTCCAATTATTATAATAACTTCTATTATATTATTATTATTATTATTATTATTATTATTATTATTATTATTATTAATATATTAATAATAATAATAATAATAATAATAATAATAATAATAATAATTATTATTATTATTATCATTATTATTTCCGAATTTCCCCTCGGGGATAAATAAAGTATTTTCAATTCCAATTATTATTATAACTTCTATTTTATTGTTATTATTATTATTATTATTATTATTATTATTATTATTAAAGTGACAGTAGGTCAACTTTGTCACTGTCTTAATGTGTTAATTAAAATTCTGGTCTGAGTCCATCATCACACCCAGATTTCTGCCATGGTCAGTGGTTTTTAATTTTAACGTCTGTAGCTGCTCGCTAACTTGTAACCTCTCTGCTTTGTCTCCAATAACAACAACCTCAATACATAACAATGACAGTGATTTTGATAACGACAATAGAAAAACAAAAAAGTTATACTCACCATAAAACAATAATATAAAGGTAATAAATAACAACAATAACAGGGATGTCAGATCTTGGTCATGTGATTGAACCTTTGAATTCAGAACTTGGTTGATGCTTTAAAAGAACTGAACTTCAGTACCCAGCCATAACTCTTACTATTCCAGAAATTTTTAGTACTCAGGCGTCTGACATTTGTGTCTACAGGTTTTGCAAGCTTAATTAATAGAAATAGGTATGTATAAATGGAAGTTAGTTGGGAAATCAAATGGAAAAAAGGGAGAAAATGTTTTACATTTTGAAGAAAAACAAACAAAAAACTAAATATAAAGTCAAATGTTAATGAAAATAAAAGTCAGTGTGTCATGACAAAATCTTTTGGATATGTGCTTATTTATTTTAAGACTGATAAAGGGAACTTCAAAAAGTGCTGCACGATGTTTCTGCTTTAACTTTTTTTACTTGTATACATCTTTACACATTAAAAAAATAAATATGTTGAAATGTTCTCATAAAATCCTCAAAAAGTTACTCCTTCAGTTCCTCTCTGTGGTGGTTCTTGATGTGCGTTTTTAGATTGACGCTTTGGCTGAAGCCTTTGCCACAAACGGTGCACTTGTACGGTTTCTCCCCGTTGTGCTTCCTCATGTGGACCCTCAGGTAATCTGTACGAGAACACGCTTTCCCACACACGGGACAAACAAAAGGTTTAACGACCGAGTGGAGCTTCATGTGGTTCCTGAGACCCCTACTAAGCTGAAAGGCGCGTCCACACACTGTGCACTCGTACGGTCTCTCTCCGGTGTGGCTGATTTGGTGTTTCCTCAGCGCTCCTTCTGATGACAGTCCTTTCCCGCAGACATCGCAGAGGAGGCTCCCCTCCGTGTGGCTCCTGCTGTGCACCCTCAGCTGCAGTTTGAACAAAAAAGACTGATTACAGACGTCACATATGTGCGGTTTCTCCTCCGTATGTTCCCAGCGGTGAATCCTGAGGCGAGCGCGGCTTGCATATGTCTTGTCGCAGACGTCACATCTGTACGGTCTCTCTCCAGTGTGAATATGAGCGTGCACCTTGAGACTATCTTGAGACATTATTGCAGATAGATCTTACGTTCCCAATAACCATGGATGGAAGAACAGGTCCATGTCATCACCTCTTAGCTCACACCTGAAAACCAGCACGTCCTCCTCACCTTCTTTTCACCTTGTGGGAAAACATCCGGCCTTGCACCAATTAGCATTGACATGCTGCAGGCTGCTAACAGCTGATTTCACATGTAAACAATGCAGCCATGGTTACATGTAGGATCTCCAGACAAACACAGGAGAAAAAGTAGTAAAAATATCACTGAAGACAAAACCAGTTTGATGTCCATGACCAACAAATGCACCATACAAAGTAATGATCCACTCCAAATACAAAGATGCCACGGCCAACAGGGCGGTCGCCTAGCAACATGGAGAGGATCAAAGGATGGAGGGCCCAAGATGAACACGATAAAAAAGTACATTTTGTTGTTTTTTCTTTTTGACATTTTGCTGAATTCCTTTTCTTTCTCATGAAACCACAATTATCCAAACGCTAACACATATTTGAAAATTGCTGAATATGTGTAAGGAAACCACAACAACGTTTTGGAATTTTGTTGGAAATTTCATGTTTATGGGAGAAAAAAAAAAGATTAAACAACCCAGAAAAATAAGGCAAATTCAGCCTGGCACCAGCTTTGCTTTGACAGTAATGCAAAGCGCTGATGTTCTCCTCCTTTTTCAGCCACCTACTGGTGCGAGGAGGAATTACAACATAAGAATATAATTTTCAGACGTGAAGCCTTTGTCACGGATTGTACACTTGTTTGGTTTTCCTCGGCTGTACGTCCTCATGTGAACTGTCAGGTGATCTCTCTTTGAAAACTCTTTCCCACAATCCAAAGCTTCTGAGCGGATCTTCACGTGGCGTCTTAGGGCACTCTCAAGCTTAAAGGTAAGTTTAAACACTTAAGACTTCTGCGGTTTGTCACGGTTGTGAGTCCCCATGTGGCGCTTCAGGTAATCCTTACGGAAAAACGCCGTCCCGCACACGCTGCACACAAACGTTTTAACCCCTGAGTGGATCTTCTTATGTGTTTCCATGTGAGCTTTGGTCTTAAAGGCAAGATTACACAGTGGACACTTGTACGGTCTCTCTTCATTGTGCACCTTCATGTGGAAAGCCAGTTGTTTCATCTGTAAAAACGCTTTCCTACACACACCGCACACGAACGGTTTCAGGCCTGAGTGGATCTTCATGTGGCGTCTCAGATGGGTCCCACGCTTAAAGGTTTGTTTACACACCGAGCACTCGTGGCGTCTCTCTGCCGTGTGAACACTAAGGTGTCTCTTCAGAGAGTCACTGGACGGCAGCTGTTTACCACAGACGTCACATGTAAGCTTCCCGTTAGTGTGACTCCTCTGGTGACGAACTAACTCACCTGTTGTGCAGAAGACTTTGCAGCAGACGTCACATCTGTGTGGTTTCTCTTTTGTGGGCCCAGCAGCATGTTTCTGCAGCCCAATTCGAGAAATGAAATTCTTTCCACACACGTCACAGCTGTATGTTTTCTTGTGGCTGTTCAGATGACTCCTCAGCTCCTCTGGAGACTCTGAATGTTCTCCACACACTCCACAGAGTCTCTCTGGATCCTCCACATGGCTCCAGGAATGTTTGATCAACATGTTTCTGGAGCCACTCAGAGCCTGGCAGACTTTACAGGACAGAAGAACGTTTTCAGTCGACGCCTCCAGGTTCTTTCTCTTTCTTTTGACGACTGAATTCACCTTCTTCATCCTCTTCTTCTTCTTTATTTTTGGGGGGGTATCGTTGGGTTTCAGACTTTCTATTTCTTTATCGTTCTCTTCATCTCCATCATCAGTCTCATCTTCAGCGTCATCTCCGTCACCAGCTGCACAGTGGGCGGAGTCAGGGGCTCTGAAGTCTACAGATATCCCTCTCTGCTCAACTTCCTCCTTTGGTTTGGTTTGATGCTGACGACTCTCTGCTCTTTCTACACAAACGCTGGAAAAACTGGAGACAAAGCAGATTTCCATCTTTGTCAAACTCAGATCATTTCATCTTTTTTCTCTGAATGGAAGCTGGTAGAGACGTTTGGCCTCACCTTGCTCGCGCTCCTTCGTGGTCTTTTATGGCGTCATCTTTGGTTCGATGGTTGGTCTCTGAAGAGGGCGGCTGCTCAGGGCTGATCTGCGATTCCTCCACCTCCTGAAATAATTCAACGCTTGATCTCTGACTCACAAAATCTTCACATCTGGATCATATTCTATGACTGAGGGAACTCGAATGAATCAGTGACTCGTAGATATCTCACCTTGACTCGGACATACAGAGCTGATGGTCCGTCCCCTCCGGATTTGATGGCTGCTTCCATATTCTCAGGTGTCACTGTCTCCAGGTTAAGAGGCGTCAGTTTCTGGGTAACGGCTTCAAACTCTGCAGACATGTAAACACCGTAAATATCCATCCAGGATTCACCCACTCACTCAAAAATACTGAAGTGTCAAAGTCTCTGACCGTTTCTGGTGAGCGTGTTGGTGTGAGCGTCCTTAAACAGACAGACCTGGAGCTTTGTAGCTCCGCCCCCCTTCTTTCCTGGCTCCGTAACATCCTTTTCCTCATTATGTTTTAAGATGGCACGCCTCGCTGAGTCCTCCCAGTCTAGAAGGAAGGAAAAGAGAAACCACAGGGTTTGTAAAATGACTTGCACATGAGAGATTTTAAAACCAGCTCAGACGGTAAAGTTTTGGATGACAGTCTGAGGGACATCAAAAGATTTAAGGTATTGATTCACCCACAACTTTTCAGTTAAAACACTTTAAAATCTCTTTTAGAGCTCCCTGTGAAAAACAACCAGAGATAGAAACTGAAGGACCTACTTGTTTGCACCATTTTATCTTGTGGGAGTTCACTTCCTGTGTGACGAGGTCCACGTGCTGGTTCTGGATCAGAGATACAGGTTTAGAAAGACCACTTCAGAGGTTCATCCCCAACCGCCATAAAATAACCGAACAGACTTTCAGACGTGGTCTGGTGCAGTCTGGTACCCACCTATCCGACGGAGAGTGACCCGAGGCTGCAGAACAGCCTCCAGCTGCTCCTTCTGCCGCTCCACCTCCCGCCTCAGAGCCGCCGCCTCCTCCTCGTACCCGGACACGGTTCTCTCCACAACCGCGAAAATTTCCCGCGCTGCCGTCGTCAACTTTTCGCTGAAGATTTCTCTGAGTATCTCATATTTAGAGGGTTTAACGTCACAAATCGACATCACTTCGGTTATACTCATGTTTCAGATGCGTCCGTCACTGAATGTCGTCCGAAGAGAAATGAATCTGGAGGAAAGGCGTCCGTCACTGAATGTCGTCCGATAAGAAATGACTCTCAACAAAAGGTTCCACTTTTATTTTTCCTTTTTGCGTATGGAGACTTTCCATGCAAGCTTTAAAAAAAACGTACTGCTTTTAAGAAAATGTGGCTAATAATATAATCTTTAATAATCTAAACATGAGTTGTTTAAAACGCCGTACATTGTTCAATACTGATCCTTTACTTATTTGTCATAATGTAAATACTGTATATAAATAGAAATATTTTCGATATTTTCTACTTCTTAATTTTCCTTCAATTTTCATACTTTTATCATTATTCTATTTCTTATTTTTTATCGCTTTTACTGCACCTTTTCTGTGAGCTGCTGTGACAAAAAATACCCCCCAAGGGGATTAATAGTGTATTCTATTCCATTCTATTCTATTCTATTCTATTTGTACATGAAGATATAGGACGTCATTTGTGACA
Organism: Halichoeres trimaculatus; assembly: GCF_033239565.1. Lineage (NCBI taxonomy): Eukaryota > Metazoa > Chordata > Actinopteri > Labriformes > Labridae > Halichoeres > Halichoeres trimaculatus. The sequence goes on from NW_027437200.1 coordinate 23,349,163, forward strand.
ATAAAACATTCTCTTTGAAGCCCCCACCATCTTAAAATGTTAAATAAGGTTTTCAATTCTTACCACTGCTACTTGCTTCACCGCTAGCATAAAAACCTTTGTGTTAAAAGTAGAAAGAACTTAGAGACAAAGTAACATCTGAATAATTCTTTTACCATTTTCTTTATTTTTCATTCTTGGCGTTCTTTCAGAATGGACATTTGACATTTTCCTCTGTTCCCTTTTTTTGTGGTACAATACTTATGAAAACAGCAGTATAGAGATTTTAAACTAGCTTAAAACGTGCAAGTGGACCACAATGTTTGAGATTTTGTTGGAAATTTTATGTTTTTGGAAAAAAAAATTAAACATTCAGAACAATGAATAAAAAACAGACCACAGAGCAGTTTAACTCAAATCCTTTCAGTTCCTGTGCTGCACAGTGCAGTTTTCAGTTTCATTATATAGCAGGTTTGAGTTTGAGGTACATCGCTGCTTCCTGTTGGAATTAGTTGGTATTACAACAACATTGAAGTGTAACAACCCATTTCATGACTTGTCACTGAAAATGTTCTCCTTTAATTGCCCACAGGGTTTTTCCATGTGCGTTTTCAGACACTGGTTCCGGACGAAGCCTTTGTCACAGATGGGGCACTTGTACGGTTTCTCTCCGTTGTGTTGCCTCATGTGAAGTGTCAGCTGTTCCTTCCGTAAGACCGCTTTCCCACACACACCGCACACAAACGCTTTAACGCCTGCGTGGATCTTCGTGTGGCGTGTTAGGGCACTTCTAAACTTAAAGGCGAGTTTACACACCGAGCACTCGTATAGTCTCTCTTCATTGTGCATCCTCATGTGGAACGTCAGGCCTTTCATCCCTAAAAACGCTCTCCCACACACACTGCACACAAACGCTTTAACGCCCAGGTGGATCTTCATGTGGCGTTGTAGATGACTGACATGCTTAAAGGTTTGTTTACACACTGAGCACTCGTGTGGTCTCTCTTCAGAGTGAACACTTAGGTGCCTCTTCAGAGAGTCACTTGATGACAGCCTTTTACCACAGACGCCACATACAGCCTTCCTCTTGTTGCGACTTCTCCGGTGATGAACCGTTAACTCACCTGGTGTGTGGAAGACTTTGCAGCAGTCGTCACATCTGTTCGGTTTCTCTCCTGCGTGTGCAGCAGCATGTTTCATTTCTCGATAAATGAAATTCTTTCCACACACGTCACATCTGTATGTTTTCTTGTGGCTGTTCAGATGACTCCTCAGCTCCTCGGGATCCTCCACATGGCTCCAGGAATGTTTGATCAACATGTTTCTGGAGCCACTCAGAGCCTGGCAGACTTTACTCTTTCTTTTGACGACTGAATTCTTTATTTTCTTCTTCTTCTTTGTTTTTGGGGGGATATCGTTGGGTTTCAGGCTTTCTATTTTTTCATCGTTCTCATCTGGTTTCCACTCTTCATCTCCATCATCAGTCTCATCCTCAGCATCATCTCCATCATCACTGTCAGCTGCACAGTGGGCGGAGTCAGGGGCTGTGAAGTCTTCAGATATCCCTCCATGTTTAACTTCCTCCTTTGGTTCGGTTTGATGCTGACGACTCTCTGCTCTTTCTACACAAACGCTGTAAAAACTGAAAGAGACAAAACAGATTTCAATTCTTCACTCCTATATGTCTCTTTTCTCTGAATGGAAAATGGTGTCAGCGTTTCAACGTTTGGCTTCACCTTGCTCGCGCTCCTTCGTGGTCGTTTGTGGCGTCATCTTTGGTTTGATGGTTGGTCTCTGAAGACGGCGACTGCTCAGGGCTGCTCTGGGATTCCTCCACCTCCTGAAATAATTCAACGCTTGATCTCTGACTCACAAAATCTTCACAGACTCTGATATACAGAGCTGATGATCCGTCCCCTCTGGATTTGATGGCTGCTTCCATATTCTCAGGTGTCACTGTCTCCAGGTTAAGAGGCGTCAGTTTCTGGGTAACGGCTTCAAACTCTGCAGACACGTAGACACCGTAAATATCCATCCAGGATTCACCCACTCACTCAAAAATACTAAAGTGTCAAAGTGTCTGACCGTTTCTGGTGAGCGTGTTGGTGTGAGCGTCCTCAAACAGACAGACCTGGAGCTTTGTAGCTCCGCCCTCCTTCTTTTCTGGCTCCTTATCTTCAACATCCTCTTCCTCATCATGTTTTAAGGTGGCACAGCTCGCTGAGTCCTCCCAATCTAGAAAGAAGAAATGGCGAAACGATTAGGGTTTGGATATTGTAAAATGAATTGCACATGAGACGTTTCAAAACCAGCTCAGACATTAAAGTTTTATGGTTTCAGAATTAACACGTTTCAGATCAGATGTTTGTGCACACAGAGGTTCCAGGGTAAAGCTGCTGAAGTGAATTTTTAGTTGAGAATCAGAGATTTCTTGAGAAACTTTTTTTTTTTTTTTTTTGGTGCAGCAGCTCTCTCTTCTTTGTCCGTTTCTTGTCATTTTTTCGTCTCTTTTTCGTCATCTTTGTATTTGGAGTGGATCATCACTTCGTATGGTTCATTTGTCGGTCGTGGACACCAAACTTTTTTTGTCTTCAGTGATATTTTTACTATCTTTTCTCCTGTGTTTGTCTGGAGATCCTACATGTAACCATGGCTGCATTGTTTACATGTGATATCAGCTGTTAGCAGCCTGTAGCATGTCAATGCTAACTGGTGCAAGGCCAGATGTTTCCCCACAAAGTGAGGAGAAGGAGGTGAGGACGACGTGCTGGTTCTCAGGTGTGAGCTAAGAAGTGACGACATGGACCTGTCCTTCCATCCATCGTTATTGGGAACGTAAGATCTATCTCCAATAAGATGGACGAGCTAGCCGTGCTAACCCAGCAACAGAGGGAATACCAGAGGGCAGAGTAGCATCATGCTATTCACAGACTGGCTAACAGAGCTAACAGCAGACACCAAGGCCACATGTGAAGAGCTTCACCTGCTGTGAGCAGACAGGATCCAGGAGACAGAGACTGAACAGACTGCTGAAGAAGCTCAGTCCTGGACCCTGTGGAGGTGGAGACTGGCTGACTGGACAATGATGGACAAGCTGTCATCATCTATTTTCTTATGGAGCTTTTTACACTTTCTATACACTTTCTTACTTTGGTTTTCTTGATTGCTGCTGTGACTTTCATTTTGTTTAACTTGTTACAATGATATTAAGTTCTATTCTATTCTATTCATCTACTAAGCTAAGCTAGCAGCGGCAGACTAGTCCATGTAACACACTGTGGTGACGTCATGACTCTTAAAAAGGCGTGTGTTTGTTTAGGAAATGAACATTTCTTCTCTTTAACTCGACTTTTCTTTGTTCAAGGCAACTTTAACCCAGAAACAACGCCACGGGGTGAGGTCTTCATCAACCGTTAGGTACATCTACGCTTGCCTGAACCACACGTATATGGATATATTCCTAAACGCGCTTTTTTCTGTCCGATTGAGCCTCTCAACCACACGAACACGGAGATTTCACCCACGTAAACGGAGATTTTTAAAAACGGATAAAAAAGTGAAGAAATAAAAAAATATCCGGTTGAGTGGATCCGTGTAGCGGCGTTAAACGGAGCTGGTGTTGACATGATGACGTCAGGCGCCCAGCAACAAGTCACTGTGTTTGATTGCGCATGCTCATAACGTTCTTCTTCTATGGTTTTCACATTTTGCTAACCTGCCACTTATCGGCCAGGCATGGCCTTGCAGGCTTCAGAGGCGATCGTTTTCAGTTTAGCCTCTTCGTATGGACAGAGATATTTCTGTGGTGTGGACGGAGATTTTTTTTTTTTAAACGAAGGAAAAGATATCCGATCAAAAAAATATCCATATACGTGTGGTTCAGGCTTCTCCTCTATGTTAGGAGCTCGCGGGCTGTTGCCATGGAGACTCGGACGTGCATTAAATCGACCGTGTTACCCACCTCTCCGACAGAGGGTGACCCCAGGCTGCAGAACAGCCTCCAGCTGCTCCTTCTGCCGCTCCACCTCCCTCCTCAGAGCCCCAGCCTCCTCCTCGTACCCGGACACGGTTCTCTCCACAACCGCTAAGATTTCCCGCGCTGCCGTCGTCAGTCTCTCGGTGACGAGTTCCCTGAGGATCTCATATTTAGAGGGTTTAACGTCACAAACCGACATCATTTCTGTAACCTTTATAGACCTGATTCGTCCGAATGTTAACGGCTCTAAAAACACTGCTCCTTTTCTTCTTCTTTGGTTTTTCCCTCTCCGTCTTCTTCTTCCTTTTGGATGGCGGACCCCAAACAACCTTTGTGTGCTTACCGCCATCTACTGTACATGAGTGAATTTACTGGTTGAGAGTTCTGAGCAATTCTCCATCATGGTTAAAAACACCACCAGAGAAACGTCTCTGATGTCAAACACTGGTGAGGTACTGGCAGCAGGTTTTCCAGTATTTTACTGTTGTTTGTATTTTTTAACACTGCTGTTTTTAAACACAACATGTTTCAACTGTTGAATTTCCAAGTTAATTTACAGTAACTTGTGACAGAGTGCCAAAGAAAACTGCTCTCAACATCGAAATATGCAAGTTTTATTATTTTCAAAGCTACCCATTGACAGATACAGAGAGGTCATTCACCCAAATGAAATTCACTGACAACAGTTAATGACATAAATAAGCTTACAACTGTAAAAAAAATGAATAAACTTAAAAATACCCACAATGCACCTGGGTAACACTCGCAGAAACATGATACCACAGCCATGTTTTAGTCCCACTCCCACCTAGGGATGGGTACAGAAATGGGTATTTTTATGGTACCGACTGAATTCTGTCAAAAGTACCAGGTACCGATTCACGTAAAATCAAAAGTTCCATGTTTAGGTACCTAACTGCATCCTTGTGACTGTGAGGGAGTGGAAGAGTAGGCAGTTTTCCATGCTGGACATGAACACATAACTACAAGATTATATATTAAAGAATACATTTGTAAATTTGACATTTTTTTAATACTTCATTTCCCCAAAAAATGATATTTTCTTGACAAAAGTACAGAAAATTGGTACCATTGAGTACCAGTACCAATTGCCAGGTACCGGTCATAGGGACTGTATTGTTTCAAATGTGAAAGGTACCCATCCCTACTCCCACCTAAATACCTTTGTTGTCAAGTTGACATGCATTTCTGATTCATGTGGACGTAGATTTTTAAGCTTAGACATACTTTGTAGTTGAGATGATGCCAACTTATAATTTTGTGTCATCAAAACAACTTCAGTCATCTTTGGTCAAACTGACCTAAAATAATACGTCAAAACAACAAATGTGCAAAATCAATTTTTACAGTGTAGAACAGATTAAGGTGACCACCAACCCCAACTGGAAATTCTTGCTAGCATCAACGCTAACGAGCAAAATATTTACAATTTGTCTACTTCAGTGAGGACTGTGTAGGTGAGCTCTGGTCCCAGTTCTGTGAGTTTCCATACCATTATTTGAGAGACAGCGCCCTCTGGTGGCAAGATGTAATGAACATGACAACCGACCTGTGTGACCTTTAACCCTGTCCCCACAGACTTTTCTCTCCATAAAGAAAAAGAGAGTCAACAGGAAAACACGCAGAATAAAAACCACACAGTGTGAATCTTCCAGGGCCGAGTCAACAACATCTTCAACTCACAGATACAATGATTCATAAAATGACCTCAGCTTATGTTACAGCTTATATTTCATACATTTTGTTGAGCACACAATGAGTACAGAAGAAAAAATAAATCATCCTAGAAACGAGCATATCGAGCATGAAAAGAGCATGTTAGCTATAACTGAGCTGATGAACAATATGGTTTGTTTGTCTTTCTCTCTGCCTCCATCAAGCTTCCTGTCTAAATGTCGTCAACATTCACGGCTGGTTCATCTTTAGCATTACTCTCCATTTTACAACAACACACAGCAGCCAGAAACTTGCTGGAGATGTCTTTTCTGATGAAAACATACAGAGACAGATCTGCAAGAGGACTCAGCCGAACAAGCATGGACGACAGGATGAAAAGGCGGTATGTCTCATCGTCCTTTACCAGGTAACCAATGATGGTTGGCAGGAACAGCAGCGTGTAAATAAGCAGCACCAGAACCAGAACTCCAACTATTCGTCGTTTTTCTTCAGAGGGGACTGAGACAGAGGCAGAGAGAGCTCGAAGGGTCCCAACCAGGAAGAAGATAAACAGCGGGAAGGGAACGATGAGGGAAATGGAGAAGATGATCTTTTCAGCTGTATCACCAACCAAGTGAACCACAGGAATGTAAAAGACAGGAGGTACCACCCAGACCACAGCACAGACCGCCACAGAGATCTTGGTGGTTCTTCTGAATCTGTACCACAGAGGGTGGGCGATGACCAAGTATCTGAAACACAAGAAGAACAAAGTGTCTGTGAGGAAGTGCAGGACAACACAGACACTGGAGCAGGAAACACAGGTTTTAGACAGATAGTTACCTTTCCAGAGCGATACACACCATGAAGCAAATACAGGTAAGTAGACAAGAGGAGTGGATAAAATCCAAGGCCATAGAAAAATTGTCGCCAGGCTGTAACTCATAAACAGCCAAACAGCAGAGCTGAAAGAGGTCTGTAATGAGAAGGTTGATGACGTAGATCGGAGCAACGTGATCCTTTCGTACCTGCAGGAAAAAGTAAAGAAGAATCAGACATGTATGTGTTTTTATGAAACTCTGATCGTCCCGCTCAAGGAACATTTGTGACACACTGACATGTTTTAAAACAAACACCAAGACTGACAGCAGATTGAAACCTGCTCCACTCAGGTTTGGGTCAACATCAAAGTAAGTACCCAACCCAGATCCAGGTCTTCTACAGACCAACTCACAGTTCAACAGAAAAACGACATAGACGGTGAATCAATAAGGTCAGAACAGACTTACCAGGAAGTAAAGAGCACAGATGGTCAGGAGTGTCAGCGGGAGGCCAATAGAGACAATTACGCGTGTTGTAACATGCATTATAAATTCAATTTTCATGCGATACTGCTTATGAGCGGAGTTATCATAATAATCCGTGGTGGAGGTGGTGCTGTTGTTGTAATCTCCCATTCTTCAGAGTTTAACCTGAAGTTTAGAAATTAAGAAAGAGAAAGTCTATTTGTTCAAATATCCGTGTTGGTTTTTACAGTCACACACCTGTCACTATAACACACAAAACAAGAAGACAGAAGAAAAAAAAATCGTCACCATCATAAACAACATCTGACTACTTTTACATTCATTTACATTAATGGTAATACTGACTTTAAATACTGAATACTTTTGAAGTTTCCCGATCTTACCAGAATGAAGTCCCTGCAGCGGTGCCTGATGTTCGTCTGTTGATATGATGGGGGCTGATAATTTATACTTCCTCTCTAAGGAAGTGAGAAAAGGTTGTTTTGATCATGTTTCTACTGAACAAGGCAGAAATTGCATCACAACTACAAACTTTGTAAGATAAGGAAAATATTAGCAAATACTTGTTTATACATGTTGCGAAATGTGTACATCTCATTCTCTTGAAACGACCTTTATATGAGTTTGTATTCTATAAGTGGTGACTGCCATTGCTTGGCTTCAGACCTGTAATTTAAAAACAAGATACATCACTAAGACTGTGTGCATGTTTTATATCGTCTCGGGTTAAAACTAAGTTGAGGTATGTCTTGGTTTGTTTTCTCTTCCCCCTTTTTATCATCCTCTATGAACCTAGCAGCAACATGCAGTGGCCAGAAATTTGCCAGTGGCGTCCTTCAATTTGTCTCTTTTTGCGGATGAAATTTTGTCTTGCTTCTCCTTCTAGGGCTTTGAGAAAACCCCCACAAGTTGTACATTAAAACGTGCTGTTTGATGGGGAATGGTGTATTGTGACTTTTTTTTGTCATTTTGCAAAATTTTGGCCAAGGTATTTGCAGAAAATGGTAAAAAAAAAAGTCCCATAGAGAATGAATGGGAATCTTCCGCTCCCCTCTGAAATTTACCTTGACCTTGAGATGTTAGAACTTCGGCATACTTCCACTCATAGACTCCATTTTTGATTTAAAATGTTCACAAACCTTTTGACCAGTCATGTATGACCTAACTTTTCGATATCTTTCACAGTTTTTGAGATTTCACTGTGTAAGCAACATCAACTTTTCAGATTTTGCCCTCCAACCTCAGCTCCTAGAGTGCGGAACTTCTTCAGCTAGAGTGAAGCAGGCAGCTGCTGAGATGTTACAACTTTCTCAAACAAATTGTCATAACTTCCAAAATCCTCACTGTAGAAAAATAAAAAATACATTAAAACACCCCCTGACTTCTCCTGCTTCTTACAACGGGAGTATTTTAACAAAAAAATGTACAGCTTGGCCAAAAAATGCTCAAATGTGAGATAAAACCTCATTTTCCCTCATCTGCAGCAATGTTATACCTGACAAGTTTTTTCTCCTGAGCTCCATTCCTCAATCCATTTGTAGATCGCCGTCCTGCCCTCATTTCTGGCTCTACAGGCTTGAGAAACACATTATCGTGTTCGTCAGAGTCCCCAGATTCTTATAATGTTATCGTTTTTCTTCTAGCCTTAACAGTCTCGGCTCAAATGCATGGTTTTTTTTTTTACCCACATCTAACCCAATGCTCCGGCTTTAGATCAATGGACACAAAAGAGTTCCAATGTCCCATTGTGACATCATCATCATCACCATGGTAACCACACAGCTGTGTATGCTGACTAATGAGGTCATTAGGGGACAGAGAAACACGTGTGTTTGTTTTCCTGCCTCAACAGCCAACAGCCAACACACACATACACACACACACACACACACACACACACACACACACACACACACACACACACACACACACACAGACACACAAGCATGTATGATGATTGGGAATAACCTGACCGCCACCCGAGCCCCTTCTCACGGTTTCTGTGGAAATTGTCCAGTGCAAATATAGAGAGCTAGATCTGCAAGGAGGCTCAGCTTAGAAAAACATAAACCACAGAGCAAGGAGATCGATTTCACTGCATCAAATGTGCTGAGATGCTGAAGCTGAAGAATGAAAATGTAAAAAAGCTTTAAAAACTGTAATATTGGTAGAAATAGAGGTTAAAGTGGCACAGGAAGAAGTAAAAGTCGTTTGAAAACTATTAGTTGTTTAACAAAATTAAATTAATAGTGGAGTGAGCAAAATCTTTTTTGGAGAATATAAATGATTTACTTCATTTCATGATTATAGAATGATGAGTTTTCACATGTTAACTGGTTGAGAGATGAATGTACATTTGTTGTCTTTAAGGACCCCTTAGGGACCCTGAAAAGTTAGCACACAACATCCACTTAACATCATCTTAAGTATAATTATACTTATTATATTTATGCTCATGTGCCAAATCATTAATCATTTCTTCTTCTTGAAAGTCATTCTAGAAGTAACACTTCACAAGATGTAAACTTTAGAGTTAAATGTATGACTTTAAATTTATGAGACTAATCTCATAAATTATTATTATTATTATGCTCTTTTTTAAACACGGCTGTAACTTTCTGTCCCATATCTAAGTGATGCTAAATAACTGATAAGGTGTCTAAGCATACTATCAAACATGCTGTGCCTTAAAAGCCGACATGTATCTGTAAAGCTGTTTCGTAACGTCCTACTTATGGTCAAGTTTTACGTAACAGTAAGTTTATCAGTGGAATACAGGCTTAAGCAGAAAACCACATCTACCGCTTTAGAGATGTGGGGAAAAGAAGAAAACCCAATTCTGCAAGTGTGTGTGTGTATGTGTGTGTTAATGAGAGGTCGATAAAAGGTCAAAGCCATCAGCCCCCTCTACTGGAAACTAACGATACTACATGAAAATGCTCCTTTGGCTAATAATTGAATTAATGACATGAGTTGGAAAAAAAACACATTAGAAACTACAATTTTCAAGTGTTGAGTTTATGATAAAAGCAAATTCATGAATGAAAACATGTGGTTTGAGTGGGCGTAGATGGGGCACAACTGGGCACTTCCATGAAGAGAGGTGGTATTTAAAACAAACAGTACATTTTTGACATATTTAAGTGCTGAAGTTGAAAAATTAAAACTGGAATGATAACAGATTCTTGGAAAATGTCAGCCCTGCAGCATTGACACATTTTAGACATTTTTCACTGTTACTTTTTCACTTGAAATAATTTACAAAGAAATCAACAACATAAAAAATGCACTTTGTACCCTTATTTTTCATTATTTCGTTTTTCTGTTTGTATTCATTATTTTTCTAATCTTTTTTTGTATATGTTATATATCCTAACTTTTTATATTCTATCTTAATGTGTACAGCTAGTAATTCTAATTTTTTTTTCTGTCCATGTTATTTTCTTGTTAATTGCTGCGCCAACACACCAAGTCAAGTTCCTTGATTCTTATCTTGCCATTTCCTGTAAATCACAGCGCTAATGCTCTTCTTCTTTTTCCATTTGTAGCAGGTGGGACTCAGTTAGAGATGCATGACTGCCACCTACTGGAATGAGTTGACATTACAACATTAAATTATTACAACCTGTTTCAAACCTTTTTTTGAATTTCAAACTTTCTCCAAGCCAAAGCTGTAAATCAGGTTGTTTACACTTTACTGTCTCTATGGGAGTCACGGGAAATAAAGATAATGTCATTACCTGGTTCAAGGGTCATGGCAAATAGGCAACAAAAACTTATCGGGGAAAACAGGATAGTTTATTGTCCAACATAACATAAACAACACATAAGGGATGAATTTGAAACAAAGACAAACAGTGTGTGTGACGCTGACAAACTAACCAATGGTTATATAACCATTATATAACCATCTATGAGGAAACAGGCCGAGGTCATCACAATGTGATATAAAAATGTTCCTGTAAACATGTCAGCCTGAGATTCTCTGTGGAGTGATCCTTCATCCATCCTCTTCCTCCCTGTGGTGTGTTTTCATGTGTGTTTTCAGACAGTGGCTCTGGGTGAAGCCTTTGTCACAGATGTTGCACTTGTACGGTTTCTCTCCGTTGTGCGTCCTCATGTGGACTTTCAGGTATTCCTTCCGTGAACACGCTTTCCCACACACGCTGCACACAAACTCTTTGACGCCTGAGTGGAGCATCATATGGACTCTCAGACCATTTGGATACTTAAAGTTTTTTCCACACACGGAGCACTCATACGGTCTCTCTTCAGTGTGAACACCAAGGTGTTTCTTCAGACTTGCAGTTGATGACAGCTCTTTACCACAGACACCACAGGTAACCTTCTCCTGGCTGTGAGTCCTCAGGTGAACGTTTAGCTCCTGCAGAGTGTGGAAGGCTTTGCAGCAGACGTCACAGAGGAACGTTTTCACACGCTCGGAGTGGATTCTCTCGTGTTGTTTCAACCTGAGGGGGATTAGGAATCGCTTCCCACAAATCGAACAGGAGTAACGTCTTTTCCCAGAGTGAGACGGCGTGTGCTGGGATAAGGCTCGTAGGTTCCTGAAAGATTTGCCGCACTCGTTGCAGGTGTAAGGTTTCTCTCCTGTGTGGCTCCTGTGGTGAGCCGTCGCCAACTGTTTCCAAGCAAACGTTCGATCGCAGACGTCACATTTGTACGGTTTCCTCTCCACGTGTTCCCACCGATGTTTTTTTAAGTTACTGATGCATGTGAAGGTTTTATCGCAGTCGTCACATCTGTATGGTTTCTCTCCTGTGTGTAGAACAGCGTGTCTCTTCAGCCCAATTCGAGAAATGAAATTCTTGCCACACACGTCACAGCTGTATGTTTTCTTGTGGCTGTTCAGATGACTCCTCAGCTCCTCTGACGACTCTGAATGTTCTCCGCACACTCCACAGAGTCTCTCTGGATCCTCCACATGGCTCCAGGAATGTTTGATCAACATGTTTCTGGAGCCACTCAGAGCCTGGCAGACTTTACAGGACAGAAGAACGTTTTCAGTCGACGCCTCCAGGTTCTTTCTCTTTCTTTTGACGACTGAATTCATCTTCTTCTTCTTTGTTTTTGGGGGGATATGTTTGCGTTTCCTACTTTTTATTTCTTTATCCTTCTCATCTGGTTTCCACTCTTCATCTCTGTCATCAATCCCATCCTCAGCGTCATCTCCATCGTCGCTGTCAGCTGCACAGTGGGCGGAGTCAGGGGCTGTGAAGTCTTCAGATATCCCTCCATGTTCAACAACCTCGTTTGGTTTGGTTTGATGCTGACGACTCTCTGCTCTTTGTACAGGAACGCTGGAAAAACTGAAGGAAACAAATCAGATTTCCATCTTTGTCAGACTTAATTCATCACTCCTCTAACCCTAACCCTAACTTCACTGAGGAAGTAAGAAAGTGAAGCTGCAAACTTTTGTTTTAGGTGTCAACAATAGGGAATAGTAAAACATAACAGTTATGATGTTCTTCTGTAACTTTATACTTTCGTACTTTCTTTGGTTCGTTATAACTTCTTCAAATTTTGTCAGATTTTCACCATTTAAATTTTAAACTATTCAGCTCCTTCTGGAGATGTGTGCTACAACATTTCATATCTGTAACCCTTTAACTTTTTGATTTATTCAGCTTTTTCTGGAAAAAATTCACAATCTGAAATGAATGGGAATCTGCTCCTCTCCCTCCTAAATTTACCTAAACTTTGAGATGTTATAACTTCAGCAAACTTCCACTTACAGACTTCATTTTTGCTTAAAAATGTTGACAAACCTTTCGACTACTCATGTATGACCTTACTTTGAGATATCTTTAACAGTTTTTGAGATTTCACTGTTTAAGTAACATAAACCTTTCAGGTTTTTCGCTCAAACCTCAGCTGCTAGAGCGCAGAACTTCTTCAGTTAGAGTGGAGGAGCCTGCTGCTGAAACATTTCAACTTTCTCAAACAAACCATCATAACTTTCAAAATCTTCACTGTAGAAAAATAAAAAATACACTGAAACGCTCCCTGACTTCTCCTGCTTCTTACAAAGAAAGTATTTTAGCAAAAACAGTTGCACTGTTTTGCCAAAAAATGCCCCAATGTGAGAGGAACCCTGATTTTTCTGTATCCTTTAGCAATGTTCATTTTGATCTACTCAGTCACCTCAGCTCCATTTGTGACGACACCTCTATTTCGCTCGCCTGTGCTCATTTTTGGCTCTAAGAACCTGTAAAACACATCATTGTGTTCATCAGTGCCTCCAGATTCTCACGATGTTATCGTTTTTCTGATAGCCCTCACGGTTGCCCCATAGCTTCAGGAAATTCAGACCCTACGTTTCGCTTGTTCATCCTCTGTCTCAGATAGAAGTGATTAAACAGCTGCAGCTCTCCACAGCCTAACGAGCAGGTTACCATGACAACCTTTCATCTCACACAGCTTTTTATTAATCACGACATTCAGGAACAAAGACTATGTGTGTGCTCTTTCTGTCACTCACACATCCCAGACCTTTACATGTACTCACATACTGATATTTCCATCACTACTTCAGTTGCTTATAATACCATACCTCCCTCTCTGCCCTCCCCCCATCATTCAACTCTCAAATCAGTAAAGTGACCCGGTCTGCAAACTTTTTATCTCCGCAACATCAACCGCCTCCACTCCTCCTTCACCCCCAACACACTTGTTACCTCCCATCTGGACTTAGGAGCTCCCTTCAATCTGGTTTCACTTTAAGTTCCTCCATGAAATTCACCAAGACTCCCTCTTTCTTTATCTTCTTTTAAACTTTTATACATTTCCATTTTTCTTTGCAATGAAAGGCAAAAATTCCCGATTCTACAACACTTTGAAAAATGTCAAAATTGAGCTTAAACTGAAACAAGGGATCAGGATCTGGACATCCCTGCTCTTTTCTCTGAGTGGAAAATGGTTTCAGCTTTTGGTCAGGTAGAGACGTTTGGCTTCACCTTGCTCGCGCTCCTTCGTGGTCGTTTGTGGCGTCATCTTTGGTTCGATGGTTGGTCTCTGAAGACGGCGGCTGCTCAGGGCGTCTCTGGGATTCCTCCACCTCCTGAAATAATTCAACGCTTGATCTCTGACTCACAAAATCTTCACATGGAAACTGTTTGACAGGAAGTCTCACCTTGACTCGGACATACAGAGCTGATGGTCCGTTCCCTCTGGATTTGATGGCTGCTTCCATATTCTCAGGTGTCACTGTCTCCAGGTTAAGAGGCGTCAGTTTCTGGGTGACATCAACAGTGAAGGCTTCAAACTCTGCAGACAGCTGAGGGAAGGTGGACCTCAGGAGGTCCAGGAACTCTGCCTCCTTCAGGTCTGGAGGACACATCACCTCCTGGACGCTGGACTTGAACACTGAAAGCAGAACAGAAGGAACAAACTTCTTTCTCTGACACAACGTCACAAACTTTTTCTTCTTGTCACCGTAAAAATATTTGTCCATCACTTCAAAAATACTAAAGTGTCAAAGTCTCTGACCGTTTCTGGTGAGCATGTCGGCGTGAGCGTCCTGTAACAGACACACCTGGAGCTTTATAGCCCCGCCCTCCTTCTTTTCTGGCTCCTTATCTTCAACATCCTCTACTTCATCGTCTTCTGAGCCAGCCCAGGTCGCTGAGTCCTCCCAGTCTAAGGAAAAAAACACAACTGATTTCAGTTTTTATGACCATGAGAAGACGTGACTGTCTCAACCAGAAACTTTGTTGGTGTTGGATTTTTGTTGTAACTTGTGGAAACACTGGTTAAATATAGAGTTACAGACAGGAATGGACTGGCCAACTGGCATATACTGGACAAGGCTTAGTGGGCTGACATGCTGTCCTGGCCCTTATTGTTTTATGGTGTAAAATAATTAAAAATTATTAAGAAAACTGAGCACCAGTCCAACTTTAGTGCTGCCATGATGTCCAGGAAAGCTTCTATATAAAAATAATAAACATATTCAACTTGTTCTTGTCCTATAACTCTGCCAGAAATCCAGCTGACCTAAAAGGTTCATGTGGCCTCGATTTCACGGTCTTGTGGATCTGCCCTCATAACATCAGGAGGATCAGACCCTACCTGACACAACAGGCCACACAGCTTCTGGTTCAGGCCCTTGTGATTTCACACATCGACTACTGCAACTCTTTCCTAGTAGGCCTCTTTGTGTGTACATTTAAACCTCTGCAGATTACCCAGAATGCAGCAGCACGTCAATCACAATCAAATTCAAAGCTCTTCTTCTGGCTCACAAAATATTAACAAGAACGGCTCCTGTCTACCTGGGGTCCCTCATCCAGGTCTACACTCCTTCTGGTCCTCTACGCTCTGCTTGTTAAAGACGCCTGGTGCTCCCAGCCCAGCGCGGCTCCAAATCTCTAGCCAGACTCTTCTCCTCTGTTGTTCCCAAATGGTGAATGAATTACCTAACTCTATACGATCCACAGAGTCCCTTTCTACTTTAAGAGATCTGTTCCTCTGTCATCTGTTCAGGGAACACTTGGACCTTAATCTGAGCCTGCTCCTCTTTGTCCTCAGGGGGAGAATGATCCAGAAGGTCTCAGACCCAGCTCTTATGATTTTTTAGCACTACTACTACTTGTAGCACAGTTGTCGCACTAACCAGGTTTTCCTTCTGTTTAAATTCTTGCTTGTGTTGGACGTCGCTTTGGACAAAAGCGTCTGCTAAATGAAACTGTAAACTATAAACTGTATTTGAGATAAAAATGTCTCGTGTATTAAAATAACCGAACAGACTTCCAGACGTGGTCTGGTGCAGTCCGTTACCCACCTATCCGACGGAGAGTGACCCGAGGCTGCAGAACAGCCTCCAGCTGCTCCTTCTGCCGCTCCACCTCCCTCCGCAGAGCCGCCGCCTCCTCCTCGTACCCGGACACGGTTCTCTCCACAACCGCGAAAATTTCCCGCGCTGCCGTCGTCAGTTTCTCACAAACGATTTCTCTGAGGAGCTCAGCTTTGGAGAGTTTCATGTCCACGGAGAGACCCAACACCACACCGCCACCAACTTCCATGTTTTCGTCTCAGAATGTGTGCAACATTAAATGAGTCCGAGAGGAAACGCTTCCCAATCAAAGGTTCCGCTTAAGTTTGAACGTTTTTAAATTAAAATAATTGAAACGGCAAATTTTTCAAACAGTTAGAATAAATGATGGATAGATAAAGAAAAAACATCCAGTAAAAGTGAAAGCTAGGGGTAAGAAAAAGAAAAAAATGATTAAAAAAAGAAACGAAAAAAATGAGAGAAAAAAGAAATCGAGCATTAACTCTTCTGTGTGAGGTCCTGTTTGTCTGATACCAAACTAGTTTCACACACACATCAGTACACTACAGGGTTTGATCACTAAATAAAGGGATTTGTGTTTATTAAATAACTACTTCTGTTAAATATCTGTTCACAGTCGGAACAATCGTGTGGTTTCTCCCATGTGCGGTTTCATATGAGCTACAAGCTAAACTTTAGGAGTAAATTCTGTACAGTTCATCACAAGCTTGTTTATCTTCTTTGACAATGTCACATATTGCCAAAAAAAAAAAAATCTGATAGAACAAAAAAATATTTCACAATAGGCCAAAATATTTTGCAAATATATTTAAGCTCATTAAATGCACAAAAAATAAAATAAAATAAAATTAAATTAAATAAATAAATAAACATACTGGATAAATACAAATGTAACCTTTTTAATAAAAAAATATACCTTGTAGTTATGTTACCATTGGTTTCAGCAAAAGGAACTCAATGATTACATTTGTCTCAACTAATTTCATCCCCATTTTCAGCTCATGGTGATAAATATTTTATATATTTTAAAGTCTAACAACAACGCATGATTACTTATGTTCCTCAGTTGTTCTGTACTCCGACCTTTGACCTTCATCCCTAGCCTTTGTTTTTCTACCCTCTGGTTTTGGGGTCAGAGGGGAGGATCCCTGCGGACGTTTTTGCAGAGCTGTCAGAAATATTTGAATCACAGAGAAAGGAGAAAATATTCAGCTGGAAGATGAGACTCAAACCAGTGTGCAGGGGTCGGGTGGTTTGTAAACGTCACAGAGCGGATAAAACTCCAGCAGTCTGTGGAGCCTGATGGTCGATCAGTCGGTCGGTGTCATATTTTACACTTCTGAACGTTTTGAAATATTGGGAAAAAAATCTTTAATATTCATTTTTGAAATTGTAAACAATTTTAACTGAAGTCCACAGATGGAGCGGACGCCACGCAGAGGGGTGAGTACGTCAAATCGTTGCTTAAGAAAATTGATAAATATTGAATATTGTTATCTTAGGACTTTAACTTCTTTCAAAAGTTACGTTTTTAAGATCAGCTGAAAATGTTTCAATATCATCTGTGTGATCAAATTTTCTTTTCTGCATAAAGATTATTAATTTCATTTCTTCTTGAGAGATTTTAAAGCTTATTTTCAATGCTCAGACTTATTTCAGTGTAAATAACAATGAATTCCATATATACCGAGTGAGGAGTGTAAAATTTGTTGTTTTTATTTCAGTTTTTAACAGAAGTAGAAGAAGTCAGGAAACAACATTAGAATTTAATTTTCCACCAAAGATATTATCAATAATTCAGATTTTCTTTATTACGGTTATATATTCCTTGTTTATTGACTGTTAATTTGAACTTTTCAGGACGGCGGTCTGATGAGCCGACTGACTCTGAGCTCTCCAGCTCCGACTCTGGGTGGGTGACTCACAAACTGAACCCTGAAACTCCTCTGAACCAGGTCTTTGTGTCATAGTTTCTCTGTTTTTGTCTCGCTCAGGTAAACTTCAGCTGTACGACTGGTGTCCACCTCAGCAGCAGTACCTGGATTTGTCCAGCAGGGGGCAGGGCAACCTCTCACACACTCAAACTGCTGCTGCTGTAAATGTGAGTGTGAGTGTGAGTGTGTGTGTGAGTGTGTGTGTGTGTGTGTGTGTGTGTGTGTGTGTGTGTGTGTGTGTGTGTGTGTGTGTGTGTTTGAAGCATCCCTCTGAGGCAGTATGCTCCCCTTCAAACACCATCAGTGTTAAAGACGACCTCTGGGGGGCAGCATCTCCAGGGCTTGTGTGTGTTTGTGTAATGTTGACCATATTGTGGTGTTAACGCTACAAGCTGCTGTCTCTGTCTGTTTTTATCAAACAGGTTAAACTTTAACAGCCTCTTTTATATAAAAAAAATTAAAAAACATTCACTGTGTAATTTGAAGAAACATATTTCAGTTGTTGGGTGAGGTTCATAAATATCTAAAACCATAAAAAACATTTTTTTTTTCTCACAAATAACTAATAAACGAAAACTAAATAAAAATAAAAATCAGTTAAACTACATTTCCCTCTCCTCTCTGCAGTCATCCGTCCATCCACTCGTACCTCTCCTCCTCTACAGCGACAGACACTTCCCTCCCGCCTCCCCGTACAGCCAGCCAATCAGCACGCCTGCTGCCCTACAGGCCGACGCCCCCTCCATGATACACCACCGTAACTTTGGCAAACACATCAGCAGGTGGGTTCAGGGGCGGCTCATGATCCTGGTTGCATTTGGCCTCACTGATAAGTAGACACGCGTATCGTCTGCGTATAAAGAAACCGTACGAATGACCTCACGCTCTGTCTTTCTCTCTCTTTACCCGTGATGTCACGCGCTCGCCGCAGCTCCCAGCAGGTGAAGAAGCCTCTGAACGCTTTCATGCTCTACATGAAAGAAATGAGACACAAAGTCCTGCAAGAGGGACGAGAGAAGGAGAGCGCCGCCATCAACCGCATCCTTGGACGCAGGGTGAGAACGATGGCGTCAAAGTGACAAAACGCTTTAAAAACGTATACACGCCAAAAATATGTTGTCTGCCGTGTCTTTGTCTCCTTTAGTGGCACGCTCTGTCCCGCTCTGAACAGTCCAAATACTACGACCTCGCCCACAAAGAGCGACTCCTCCACATGCAGCTCTACCCTGGATGGTCCGCCAGAGATAACTACGTACGTTCCCGACATCCACCACGTGTCGTTACAGGCTGCGTTTGTTTGACGAGGCTTCAGGTTATTTCTTTGTTTTTCTTTTAGGGAAAAAAGAAGAGGAAGCAGAACAGGAAGCCGACAGGAAGTTGTTCCAGGTCTGGTTAAAATATAAGAATTACTCTTTATCTTTCTAACACCACGTTCCTTCTGCTACAGATGACTCAATGCATCAAGTATCAACTCATTTTCCCACATTAACAAATGTTTGTGAGTCAGTTTCTGAGCACAGCTTTTATCTCACAGCCCAATGACTGTAGCTGCACCACTGGTGTTCCCCAAGGCTCAATACTTGGCCCTCTGACTTTTCACCATTTTCTCCGTAATTAGCCTGAGAGCTGTTAGTAGTCCACTCTTTGCAGACGATACAGTCCCAAATGCATCTACTAACGCAGCTATTCTCAAATGGGGGTACGGGTACCATATGAGGCGCCGATTGTAAAGTTGCACACATTACAAAAACCAACAACATTTCTCCACATTTAGCTCTAAAACATCACTTTTTCTGCAAATTTAGAGAAAAAATTGTGAAATATATGTGTCAAATATTATATAATACATGTTGAATGTTTTATCTTAAGGTTATAAATAAATGTCCTGATTGTAAATATTAAGCTAAGACTAAATATTTATCAAAGATTTCTAAATATTTACCAAGGTTTCTAAATATTTAGCTACAATTTTGAGAAAGTCAAGCTCTACTTCTTCGATGTCGGCCACAGGGTCTACAACAGCGCCATCACAGTACTTGGTACGTTTATTTTCTAACGGCTGATTTAGCCGACTGTGTTTGACTTTCTCAAAATCCGCTTGGCTGGATCGCTTCCTCCAACTTTTATTTTGGTACTTCCTGTGGGAAGGAGTGTGAATTTGCATGTTAGCTAAATATTTAGAAATCATACCTCAAGATTTATAAATCTTAACTAAATATTTGTCAAATTTTTGATAAACATTTAGTCGTAGCTAAATATTTAGATTCAGGACATTCATTTATAACATTTATAAATTACATTCAACATTTAGATAAAAAAACTAACAAATATTTCTTTAAATCTGCAGAAAGAAGTGATGTTTTAGCACTACATGTGGAAAAATGTTGTTATTAATTGCAGTGTGTGTAACTTTACAATCAGTGCCCCATTTACCCCTAGGGGTATGTGAGAGAACTGCAACGGGTACAAAAACAAATGTCACAAAAAATGCATTACAACAAATCTAAAATGAAAATAAATAAACTGATAAAAAAAACTTTGTCAACAGCATTTAATTTTCATGTCAATAAATGTTTATGTCTATAAACAGGAATGCACTAAACGAGTAAAGTCTTTTAATTTTTGTAACTGTGGTACATCTTGATGCTTCTGTTTTAAAAGAATAAATCAGTGTGCTCCTTGGGTCTTAAAAAAATTGCACCACAAAATTATATAATTTGATTCATCTTTCAATTCAATGTTATCATGGCTGTAGATCCACATGCACTTATTTATCTATCTTATATTCTTGTATTATTAGTCAAAAACCTTTCTCAGCCATACAAGGGGGTACTCGGCTAAAATTGTCACTGAAAGGGGGAACAAGCCTAAAAAGTTTGAGAACCTCTGTACTTAAGTCCCGTGTCCACCAAGCAGTCCGGTTTGGATCAGTACAGTTTGGTACGGGTTGGCTCGATTAGGCCTGGTCCTGTTTGTGTTTCCACAGCCAACTGTGCCCCCTGGTGGTAGGCGGCATGTAAGCTGGATGCTGATAGCAGCATCAGTTAGGCAAAGGGTGATTATTATCATATATTAACAGGGTATGTAGGCTGTTTTATCAAAACAAGCAAACTTTCTACAGTCTGTCTGCTTTTCCTTCAAACAACAGAAAATATTTGGGTTGATTTCACCAATTCTGGCAGAATTATCAAATAAAAAAAATAACACCACCTTTTCTTTCTCCCACAGCTGGACTCTGAGTGCTGGATGAGATCTGTGAAGAAACGACGCGCTGTATGACGCTCGCTCCCCTCTACATCATGTGAAGTTTCTGTCAGTTGATATAAAGTCACAGGAGATTGTGTGTGATAATAAAGAATCTGTCTACGTAAACCAAATAAACTCCTTTCATTAGTGTGTTTAGTTTCTTGTTGTTTGTTGTTCAATGAAAGTTGACGCTTGACTGAAAATAAATCTTTAATTCAGAGCAGATAAATTATTCTGAACACTTTCTCTTCAAATATAACAAAGTGACAACACGAGACATCAGGTAACACTTCCACAACAGTAACCAGAGCTTTAACGCTCTTCATTCATCAACTTTACATCAGCAGCATCTCAGTTAAGGCCACTCGACTGTTTCACTGATTTTTTTTACAAAAGAAAAACAAAACGTTCAAAAAGTGACACAAAAACAAAGAGAAGCTCAGTGGCAACTTATCTTACACATTTTACACATTTTATAATATATAACTTAAACAGAAACGATGAAGGATGGAAGGTTATGTACAACAATACTCATTAAATACACTCAAACTGACAACGACGTGGCGCAAACTGACGTTAGCTAAAGGAATGTACAGTATGCACTGCTAGCATTGGAGCTAGCAGATGCTATCCTGATTCGTAAACATTACGTCTGATTTTCTCTGTGGCAAATTCAGCTTCAACAAAGTTTATTTTTCATGGTTAGCATTCAGCTAACAGCACCAAAACAATGCTCTCATTTGAAGACATGCTTAAAGTTAGCCCTGAGATGCTATGTAGCTAGCAACTTAGCTTTGGTCTGTAAGCTGTGGCTACTTAAGGAGTGATTTCTCTTTTTAAACTTTTTGCTATGAAATTCCATGGGTGAAGTTTAATTTATTTTTGTTCAAGTAGCAACTTTCAAACAACTGAAACACACTAACATAAGCTAACGTAAGCTGTTTCGAATTCTAGCTAGTTAGCGTTTAAGATTTGCTGCAAAATCTTGAGGAAGTTGAGCAAAGTTCTTGTAAACTTTCACTTTTATTTTTCACACATTTTCTGTATTCAAATTTTAATTTTTCAACTTTGTCAAAAAAATGTTGATTTTTGGGGTTTATCATTAATTCACCTAGCTTGAAGGAACAAAGTTTTACTCCATTTGTGGAGGGAAAAAGTCAAAATAACTTACAAATACACGTCTTTTGTGGTTTAAGTTAAAGGTCTGAAGGCGGACGGGTTGTGACTGCGCTGATTTCCACTTATTCTTTCAGTTTCGTTGCAGCGATTCAACTTGTTACGTTTGAGCAACTCCAGATAAAGCTCAGGTGTTTTTTTAATGTTTGTTTTAACTTTGACTCAGTGATGGTTATCAGAGTCCTGTCACAGCAGTCAAAGGTAACTCTTTATATTCAGACGGCAGTCCTGCAGGGTTGTCTTTCAGGTTGGGATCGCATATCTCCTCTTTCTCAGTAAAACCAGAGCTGGAATAGCTGGTTCTGGCACAACTGGTTTTTAAGTTCTCAGAGACCGCTCGCAGGGAGGACTCTGCTCACTCGTCCCTTCCCCCCTCCACTATCCTGTACCGCTGCCTGCAGGACGACGGCAGGTTGACGGGCAGCGAGAAGGAGATGGGGACCGTGGTCTGGACGTTCTTCTCCAGGAAGTTGAAGATGGGGTTCCACCAGGTCCTCGATAAGAAGTTGTTTGAAGCCTGGCGGAGAGACTGGGCAGACACATGGAGAAAAATTGGTCACAGGATACAAGAAAAAAACAGCATCTGATCTTTGTGAAATCAAGATTTTACCGTCATAACCAACTGTTTGTGTAAAAAAAAAAAATCAGATTAAAGTTAGTCGATTTGGTTAGACCACGACTGGAGCTCTGGTTTACAGGGACTGTTGTAGAGACTTGCATTGAGTTCCTGTAAACCAAACCAGACCCCTTAATGTGACCTCACACTGCCCCCTGTTGGCAGTATAAAATACACTTGCTCTACATATTATCATGTATTTAAAAAAAGTAAATAAACAAATACAGCTGTAATAAATCAAATTTCATCAGCAAATGAATGGACACTTGTGTTATCAAAGGCCATAATGATATAAAACTCTACTACCTGGATCTAAACAGTCTGAGATGAAAGATATCATTCGATAGAGAAGAAACATAAGGAACAAGTAATTTCTGCCACTAGGGGGCTGTATAGTCCAAGTGTGTCCACAGACTGACTGATTCCTTACGGGGACGCAATGCAAGTCTCGACGATGGTCCCCGTTGGGCGGGTATTACCTTTGTCTTTTTACGTACATGTGTGTTGGCCATAGTGTGGTACCACCAGAAGATCCTGGTGGTGGCGATGTATCCGATCACCACGTCGATGCTGTAGTGTTCGTGAGCGATGAGGATGCAGAGGACCCCGGAGGCGCTGAGCAGCCAGCAGAACCAGTGATACCACCACATCCAGCGCGGCGAGTCTGTGACGCCACAAATCGAGTCAGAGTAAGAAAGAGACGGTGAAGACTTGTCTCTTTTGGGTTAAAGTGAACACTACAGTGGCTCATAAATAAATTAAATATTCAACATAAAGGATCATTGAAGGACTCACACTCTTTGATGAACAGGTAAGACAGCGTGCACATGACCGTGTGACCGCTGTACAGGAAGTCACCACACATCAGGTGAGAGCCGGTCAGGGACAAACCTGAAACACAGGAAGGGGCGGAGTTAAAAACATTTACGTATTCAAAAATTTAAAACTATGCTGTCGTGAGGAGGATCTTCTTTTCAACTCTACTTTTCTTTGTTCAAGTCAACTTTTTCCCAGATTCAGCTCCACGAGGTAAGGTATTTATCAACAGTTAGGTAGAGCTACGCTTTGAAACCTGACAACAAGCTAACTTTGTCAGTTTGTAGCGTAGTTCAGTAGCCGGCTATGTTTATCTCTACTCAGTCATTAGCTGGTGTTTAAGCCTTTAGCTCGTGTTTAAATCTTTAACTTGTGTTCTAGCCTTTAGTCTGTTTTCAAGCCCAGAGCTTGTGTTTTAGCCTCTATCCTGTGTTTTAGATTTTAATCTGTATTTTAGCCTTTAGCTGGTGTTTTAAGCTTAAGCTTTTGTTTGAGCCTATAGCCTGTACTTAAACCTGTAGCCTATATTCTAGACTTTAGCTGGTGTTTTAGCCTTAATTGTGTTTGAGAATTTAGCCTGTGTTTTAGCCTTGGGCCTGTTTTCTTAAGCCTTAAGCTCGTGTTTAAGCCTTTAGCTTGTGATTTGGCCTTTAGCTTATGTTTTAGTTTTTAATCTGTATTTCAGCCTGTAGTTGATGTTCTGTTCTTTAGCTGGTGTATTAACCTTTAGCCTGTATTTTAGCATTTAGCCTGTATTTTAGCCTTTAGCCTGTTTTCAAGTCTTTAGCATTTAGCCTGTGTTTTAAACTTTAGCCTGTTTTCTTGAGCTTGTATTTTAGCCTTTAGCTTGTGTTTTAGCCTATAGCCTGTGTTTCAGCCTTTAGTCCGTTTTCAAGCCTTTAGCCTGTGTTTTTCCCTTTAGCTTGTACTTTGGCCTTTAGCCTGTTTTTCAGCCTTTAGCCCCTTTTTCAAGTCCTTAGCTTGTGAGTTGGCCTTGAGCTCGTGTTTTAGTTTGTTAATCTGTATTTTACCCTGTAGCTGATGTTCTGGCCTTTAGGTGGTGTTTTGGCTTTCAGTCTATGTTTTAGTCTTTTGCCTGTTTTCAAGCCTTAAGCTTGTGTTAAGCTTTTAGCTTGTGTTTTAGCCCTTAGCTTGTACTTTCCCCCTTCATTCGTGTCTTAGTTTTTAATCTGTATTTTAGCCTTTAGCTGGTGTGTTAGCCTTTAGCCTGTGTTTTAGCCATTAGCCTGTGTTTAAGCCTTTAGCTTGTTTTTTAGCCTTGGGCTCTTGTTTTAACCTTAAGCTCTGTAGCTCCTTGGAATAACCTTTTTGTGGCACTGGTAATCTAACCTAAAGTTTGGATTACGATAAGGCATATCTACAGGGAGACTATTTCAGGATCAGTTAGAAACTTCTTACAGCACCTTCAAGTCAAAAAGTTGTAATTACAGTTTTAAGGTGATTATTATTTCGCAGCATCATCTGCGAACAGTTGAACACGTTAGGCATCAAACTACATCCGAACCGACAACATTTCTTTAAACTACTTCCTTTTCGCAAACAAAACTCTGCTCTCTGAGCTTTCAGATTGTTTCAGTTAATCTATCAGAGAAACTAAACATCATCATCAACTTTTTCTGACTTTGCTCAGAGATAAATAAACTGCATTTGCCAATCAGAAGAAAAGTTTTATAGGAAATATTCAGAGAGTCTGTGTTCACCTCCACCAGAGATCAGCCTCAGGATCCTCCAGATTTTCCCCGTTGAGTCGTTGTAGAGCTGCAGAGACGACCGACAGAAGTCGTTAGCTGATGACAAACACGTGTATGTTAGAGGTACGATGGACAGAAGTATGTTTTTCTACCTTTGGGGCGCACACCATGTGCTTCCCCGGCACAGGCAGGGTGGTGATGTACATGGTGACGCAGCGGTACATGTAGAGAGTCCCGATCATGAAGAAACAGCGACGCCCGATGATCGATCTGCACAGAGAGATTTTCTGCCTTAATTCATGCTTCGATTTGGTTTTTAGCTGGAAACACTTTAGACTTTGAGCTCAGACAAACTCGAGGACAGCGTTTGGTCTTACTTGTGTTTGAGGAAGATCCACTGGACGAACCAGAGTCCAACCAGGATCAGCCCGTTGACCTCCGTGACGGTGAACGCCCACGGCACTCGGTCCACGTAGTCGAAGAACTTGTCGGGCAGCGGCGGACTCACCGACTTGTCCGGCACCCTTTCATGGACGACAGTGATGATGACGGTGGTGAAGACGAGGTTGAACACAGCGTAGAGGAAGGCAACGCCGGTCTTCCACCACTCAGCAGGGAGGCGGTTGGCGCGCTCCTCTGGCACGCTGATCTTGACGTAATCGCAGTGTTTTTTGAGTCCGCTGCTGAGCGCCTGGATCACCAGGCTCCTCAGTTTGTAGCACTCCTGCTGCTCCTTGCCATCATGGGCGTCGTTTGCTTCTGTGGGCTGGGACGGCGAGGAGGCATGGCGCGGCGGGTTGCCGTTTGAAACTCTTGGAGGAGGCGAAGGAGGGTTCACGGTGGTGACGTTTGCTTCCACGTGAGGGCGGACACCGTCGTCGCTTTGGATCAGTTCTGACGCCGCCATCGATTGGCCTTTTGTCCTTTCTCTATCAGAGAGTCTTCCTGGTTAGCCGACCAATCACAGTCTCTTTAATCGACTGGTCAGCCAATGAGAAAACACAAGCTTCAGTTTCCTCTTTGGTCGCTGATCAGAAGCTACTGGCAGTCAGGAGGAGATCAGGTTGTCAATCGTCTTCCTGTGGATCAACAACGTGATGAAGACTCAGGAGGCCGGTGATTGGTCGATCCAGCTGAAACCTGAAGAAAAAACAACCAAACATCTTCAAAGTCACATTTTGGTCTTCAAACGCCTTCATCCAGAGAAGGAAACCAGGACGTTTGAGAACAGGTAAAGGTTGATTCCTCTTTCCAGTAAACTTCATCTGCATTTCAGGAAGTTGACGAACTCACGTTTAACCTTTGAAGCTTTGCATTTACAACAGCAGCCGAGAACTTTGACACAGACCAACAGACAGCTCCTGTAACCCGCTGAAGTCCTGAGCCTGGTGTTATCTTATCGTACCTGGGGAAATCCTGAAGCCAACACCTGCCGTGACCTGCCTGTCAGTCTCTGCTACCGTCGAACAAAAGACTCGACTTATCTCTGCTGCTCATCGCGTTCAGGCGGGTCATTGACCTGCTTCACACTCTCTCACACACAAAGAATGAGTCTGAGTTTGACTGGAAGTTACCTGAGGGCGGCACGCCTTGGAGAGGAGACACGCCCACCAACAGAAAACCGACTTCCCACTTTAGCACATGATGGGAACGAGTCGGACAGCATGGTCACCAATCCAGAGGAAAGTGACCTGGATCTTTTTCTGTCAGCTGACTCGGTTTCTATTTCATCTTTAAAGGAGTTGTTTAATTTCTGAACTCTTGGCGTTTGAAAATCAGTTGAACAAACCTTGATGTTAAAACCTGAAACTCAGTAAAAAAGTTGTTTGATTTTGTTTAAGAGAGTTTCTTTGTTGTTGTTCAGAGGCTGCCAGCTGAGCTGCTGTTTTTTATCTCAAACTTTCAAAAGTTCTTTGTCAAAATTATGCTAAACTGAATTGTTAAAGTTAACCAAACTTTACAGATGCTAAACCAAGCAGTTCTACTTCTAAACCGAGGATTTTGGGGTATTATTCAGAGGACGACAGCTGACCTGCTGCCCACTTTGTCATATGTGTATATAAACTAAATGTTAATGAATTTTATATTTCGAATCTGAATTTATTTGCTCTTAAATTGTGTTAAATTTACTTAAAAATTCAACTCTCCTTGCTTCAAAAACAAAAAATTAAATTTCCAGGGATGCACCGATATGACAATTTTGACCGATAACTGATATTTACCGATATCAATATTGGTGATCAAAAAAGTAGGTTTGTCTGTTTTTTTGGATCAAAAACAGGAAATGAGACATAAAAGAAGAGAGTCCACTCTTCTTTGGTAGTTTTGGTGTTTACAGAGTCATAGAAAACAAAATGATTTGGGTTTTGAAAGATCGTTCAAAATGCTCTGGAAATGCCGGCAGCTAACAAGTAAATATCATCCGATACCGATATTGATACTGATATATCGTGCATCTCTATAAATTTCACAATTCAGATTCAGTTTACAATTCAATTTTAAGGGCCTTTTACACAAAAACAGCTTTGGGCTAAAACATAAAGGTGTTGTTGTGTATTGGCCACTTATTTACAAGCTAACGGTGCTTAAACCGAACTAAAACAGAAACGTTTGAGTGAAATTCACCGCGTCCACCCGTGCCATGTAGACGGCGAGCTGGAGTTTTCAGTAGAAACTAGGGATGGGTACCGAATTAAGTATTTTAAAGGTACCGACCGAATTCTGGCAAAAGTACCAAGTATCGGTTCATGTAAAATCAAAAGGTACCATGTTTAGGTACCTAAATGCATCCCTGTGGCTGTACGGGTGTGGAAGAGTAGGAGACTTTCCGTTCTGGTCATGAACACAGCAATGCAAGGTTATATACTGAAGAATACATATGTTAAATTGATTTTTAAAAAATATCATATCATCAAACAAATTGATAGTTTTTTAGCACATAGACACAGAAAAGTATCGAAAACTGGTACTGTTGAGTACCGGTACCGAGTGCCAGGGAATGGGCATCGGTACCGTATCATTTTAAATGTGAAAGGTACCCAACTCTAGTAGAAACCCGTTCCACTTTCACTTTGTGGCAACTATGGATAGACCACTTATCGGCCGGTCCGATTATCGGGGCCTATATTTGGCATTTTGGGGCATATCCGCCTTTTTTTAATCCGATGGCCGATTGGAAACCCATTCAAAACTGTGTTGTTTGGCTTTAATGCTTCTCTGCACAATTTCTCCCTGTTTACACAATGGAAGCCCTGGATGGTCATTTAAAATCATTCCTGTAAAACCAAACAGAAAATTAACTCAACTGCATTACGTGCCTGTAAAAGCAGCACAAACTCAATTCTGTCCAGTTTTTATTGCAGTTACATAGAAATTTTGGAAAACTTTATCTACTATAGAAAACTTTAGCTATTTTTTTAAGGTTTCATTTAACTTTATAACTTTATACAACATGCTGCTAAGCCTGGGAGCCGTTTAATAAACGTGCTTGAAGGCATTAAATGCAGTTAAGAGTTGGAGTTTGTATTGTTCAAAATTTTTACGCCAATATTTTCAGTTTGATTGCAAATTAATATCGGTTATCTGCCTCCTTACCTACTAATGATCAGTATCAGTATCGGCCCCCAAAAAAACCTAGATTGGTCTATCTCTGGTGGCAACATTGAGGGCCGTTTAAAGGACAAAAGTTTTAGGATTAAACACAAAAGTATGGTTGCATTTCGGCCACTCGGAAACAGCGTTTAAGCCGACCCAAAACACAGTTTTTTGAAAACGGCCTCCAGAGTAGTTTTTTCTGAAACACTGCCGCCACCGTGTCGAGCTTGTTGCTCCACTTCTGCTCTTAGCATTCACCAACGCACCAGATGATCGGCCCAACTCTACTTCAGAGGAGATCTACCAAAAGCTGTTTTTTGGGGTTTTCAGGTAAACCAACACTGAGGAGTCAAATCCATTCCAGATCATACTTTCCAAATTCAACACAATAGTTTCTGGAGCCGTAAATCTCCCCACATACCTGACGGGTTGAATCTTTCCTAATGTAGAAAAAAAACAGAGTTTTCAGGCTGATTTTCATCCTCAGTTTTCCTATTTCTGATGAGTTAACTCTGCTGAGGGTTGAGTTAAAGGTGAGTCATGTCTCTTTCTCCTGCTAAATACCTTCTCTGTCTGCTGCAGCTTCACACTGATGTGAATGTGTGCTAACACACCCCCACACACACGTGCTTCTGTTTGGGTCTCATGGTAAACCTCTCTGTACAAACACACAAGTAAAACACTTCATCCAAAGTAAGATCACAAACATGTTGACCGTAAACTCTGGTAGTTTAGTTTAGAGAAGCAGGAAGTTTCACTTTTTACCTCGTTATCACCTGGAGATTTGTAACCATTCGTAAAAACTAGAGTAAAACAACCAGGGTAGAATTTTTTTTTTTTTAACCAACATTTTCTGAAAAGTTTCCCTGGAGGATTTAGAAAATTTCCGGACCAAACCCAGTTTAAAAATGTGACGAAACGAGCGTCTGACAGGTAGCATCACCATCAACTCTCTGTTCCAACAAGAATTCAAGATAAACTCTGATTAACTTCCTAAACAACTCAAAGTAACTTCCACCTGATGAATGTTTGCCTGTTTTCTTCTCTGTTTTGGTGGCCTGAACGTGTCACGGTGATACAGCTGAATTTTCTGCTCTTGCGGTAACCGTCCTCTGCGTGTCACGTCCTGTTTACGGCCCCACAGAACAACTGGTATTAACTGTAACGAAGTTAGGGCCATGGGAACCTCATTTCCTCAAATTAGAGCTGATTCACCGCCACAAGACTCCCAGACAGAGAGAGAGGAGCGTTACACAGAGCTGCAGCTGAAAGACTGAGTGAAATAATCCTCAACATGTTGATTTTGTGCTTGTGTTTTTAGTTTAGTCTCCTCAGATGAATGAAACAGGTCAAAAATGCTATTTATTACAACAGAAAGTTTTCCTGAAGGAATTGTTAAAATATGACCTATTTAAACCAAAGTTATCACACACACATCCAAAGCTCAAACTAAACTATATTTTATAAGTAATAATCCACCTGTTAGCCTTGTTAGCTAGCTATTAGCTTCCG
Source organism: Halichoeres trimaculatus (assembly GCF_033239565.1). Lineage (NCBI taxonomy): Eukaryota > Metazoa > Chordata > Actinopteri > Labriformes > Labridae > Halichoeres > Halichoeres trimaculatus. The sequence continues at coordinate 23,379,520 of NW_027437200.1, forward strand.
ATCAGTTGTCAACAGAAAGGGGCTTTCTAATGTCACTTCTTAGTCTTTCATGTTAAGTATTTGAAAGCAGGACTGATGAATGAGTTAGAAAAAGCTAATTTCCCCAGATTTTTTCAAAGTGAAAAACTTACTGAAGCATTCAGAGCAAAACCACAACAAACAGTTGGTCAAAAACTCAATTATTCGAAGCGTTTTTTCCTTCACACACGGAGTCAGAGGCTGTTCAACGCCTCAATGATCTGCCAAGTTTCAAAAGTCGCCTCATTGTTGACACAACCAGGAACACACACCTGTCTGACGTTTCTGCCTCCGTTTCAGCTCAAACAGGTAAAAGCTGCGCCATAAACTACCTGTAAAGTGCGCGTGGGGTTTGGTTAAAACGAACTCACCGGTTAAAAACGCAGATTTTCACCTCTGTGGCGCTTTTCGTCTCACTTTTCCGTCTCTTTTCACTTCCCCTCCTCCTCCTCGCGCCCTCCTGGTTACCTATCTGAGCGCGCGGCTGGTTTCAGGGAGCCTGTGTCCTCGCGGAGCCCGCCCACCCTCGCGCCTCTCCACGGCGTTCCCAAATATGGTGCGGTCGTTTCCGGTGACACTCCCTTATGACTCGAAGTTTCAAGGAAGACTCACCTGTTCGGAATTAATCGGTATTTTCCGTTCAGGTGGCGGAAATGGGACGGTTTTGGAAAAGGCAGCGGTGAGTTACGGTTTTTATTTTTTTTCCTTTTTCTTTTTTTCAACATAAATGGGGATAAATAAGTCAAAACTCCTTTATTTTCATTTTATTTCTAAGCGTATTTGTTAAGTAAAGATAAAAGGTTTTAAAAGCATTCAGAAACATTTACGTGTTATTATTTTGTTACAACAAAAATACATCAGATATGCGTTGAAATTAAACAAACTAAATCCAATTCTACACAAAATGCAGGTCGTTTAACAAATAATAATAGGAAATAAAAGTTTCCTTTTTTTTTTTTTTTTTTTTTTTACATTGAAATATTATTCATGTCAGTATTTGATTAATGCTTGCTGACAGTAATATGCCATGACATCAGCTTTGAGTGGGACACTTAAATCCTGATGCTGATCTGAATCTCATCTTTTTATAAAAGCAGATAATGAAAGTTTTGGTAAAAGAAGCAGTTCTGTTTTCTAATCCTAACATTTCCGTCTCTTGTCTGTAAAGGTGAAAATGTATTAGAAAAAAAAGGTACAAAAACAGTTATGTGACTGTTGCTGTAATATCTAACTCTTCCACCAGAGGGAGCTAACAGTCTATTAAAAAACCCATTCATTCTGACACAACACTTCAAGGAATCCTTTATCCCTCTATGGTACCTTATTGCCTTTAAGCAACATACACATTTTGGGCTTTACTTTTTACAAAGGAAACAATAGTAGTGTTTGAATTTGCCTTATGACCCTCTGGATTTCATGCAGGATCCCTTTTTTACAGACTTTCTTGCAAGGACCATCTAAGCCAATTCTCTTCTCAAAACTGTCCAATGACTTTTTTATAGGGCCTCTCCCAGTTTAGAAAAATATGTTCATATCAATAGACAAGAAAAGCTTAATCTTTAAAACTTAAATTAACTTTATTTGATAATTAATTTAAGGAAACATGTTAAATGCAGATTCACCATGGCAACTTTTCAGTATACTGTCTTTGGGTAAACAAAATGTTCAAAAAGAAACTGATCATTAATTTTAAGGGCTCCAGCATGAAAACCCAGGAGAAGGAGGTCTGGAAACCTTTTTTTTTTAATTATTCCTTCTTTCTTTGTTTCTTCTGCTGCTTGAACCCCAAATTGCACGCTTTAAGCTTGAGGTAAACATGTACACACCTAGTCACAGCAAAAAAATGTTTTTGTGACAATACATGCTCAAGTGTGCCCCCTATTGACTTAAAACTGCAGCTCCTACAAATACTCTGAGCTACAGGCCTGATAACTATCATGACAAGACCTACAAAAAAGTCCCTTACGAAGAAAGTGAACTCTGAACAGGAAATCGGACTCATACAACAGATTTTGATAATTTATACGGTACCTATTTGAACAATCTAGTCCAAGGTTTTTTTTCAGATCAACTCCAATCTTGGCTTGTGTATACTAGACACATTGATGATGAAAATTCATGGAAGGTTATTTTGTAACTCAGTGGGCGTGGCCACACCAAGGGGTCAAAGTTCATGGTATTTTCAACATTGTCTGATTTGGTAGAAAATGGACACAGATGCTCAGTGTTATGGACCCTACGCATCTATGTCATTATTTTCACCTAAAAGTACAGTGCCCCCGAATGGAAACAGGAGGTCATAAAGTTTATAGGGAAGGGATTTGAACAAACTAGTCCTAGGTAACTAGATGGGCGTGGCCATTCATTCATAAAGCATTACTGATCAGGTCATTTCCTGTAGTGAAAGGGTGTTTCTATGGCGCCACCTCAAACTCGGAAATCTGGCAATGAACTAGGAAGTCATAGAAACTGTGTCATATAAAGTCCAATCTGCTTCAAATTTCACACACACACCATCAAAGTCCATCTCACAACACTTATGTAACCTCAAATCTCTGCTACTGTATTAGTGCCACCCTCTGTAAATGCATGATAGTATCTTTAACATGTATCGTTCAATTTGTTTTAAATTCTAATGAATTGATCACAGTCACACACTTTAAGTCTCATGGGGTCAAGTCAACCACATCTTCAACTTACAGCTTCCTGTCTAAACATCATCAACCTTCACGGCTGGTTCATCGTTAGCATTGCTCTCCATTTTACAACAACACACAGCAGCCAGAAACTTGCTGGAGATGTCTTTTCTGATGAAAACATACAGAGACAGATCTGCAAGAGGACTCAGCCTGATAAACATGGATGACAGGTTGGAAAGATCAAATGATCCCGACCCCTGTGCCAGGTAATAAATGATGCTTGGCAGAAACAGCAGCGTGTAAATAAGCAGCACCAGAACCAGAATTCCAACTATTCGTCGTTTTTCTTCAGAGGGGACTGAGACAGAGGCAGAGAGAGCTCGAAGGGTCCCAACCAGGAAGAAGATAAACAGCGGGAAGGGAACGATGAGGGAAATGGAGAAGATGATCCCTTGAACTTCAAGCCCAAGCAAGTAAACCACAGGAATGAAAAAGACAGGAGGTACCACCCAGACCACAGCACAGACCGCCACAGAGATCTTGGTGGTTCTTCTGAATCTGTACCACAGAGGGTGGGCGATGACCAAGTATCTGAAACACAAGAAGAACAAAGTGTTTGTGAGGAAGTGCAGGACAACACAGACACTGGAGCAGGAAACACAGGTTTTAGACAGATAGTTACCTTTCCAGAGAGATACACACCATGAAGCCAACGCTGGTAACCAGGAGACAGTAGTAGGTATAATACACAATAGAACCCACAATACCAAAGATCCATGACCCTTTGGTATTGAAAAAGATCAAACAGCAGAACTGAAAGAGGTCTGTAATGAGAAGGTTGATGACATAGATCGGAGTAACGTGATCCTTTCGTACCTGCAGGAAAAAGTAGAGAAGAATCAGACATGTGTGTGTTTTTATGAAACTCTGATCGTCCCGCTCAAGGAACATTTGTGACACACTGACATGTTTTAAAACAAACACCAAGACTTACAGCAGATTGAAACCTGCTCCACTCAGGTTTGGGTCAACATCAAAGTAAGTACCCAACCCAGATCCAGGTCTTCTACAGACCGACTCACAGCTCAACAGAAACACGACATAGACGGTGAATCAATAAGGTCAGAACAGACTTACCAGGAAGTAAAGAGCAAAGATGGTCAGGAGTATCAGCAGGAGGCCAATAGTGATGATTACATATGTTGTAACACGTATTATGAATCCAGTTTTCACGTAATGCTGATAGTAGTTTCCAGAGTCATAGAATTCTGTGGCATAGGTGGTGTTATTGACATCTCCCATTCTTCAGAGTTTAACCTGAAGTAAACGAGTTAAAAAAAGGAGGTAACTGCACAATCAATATCTATATCAAACTATTTCTATCTCTTTCTCTCTCTCTCGCTCTCTCTGTCTCATATATATATATACATATATATATATATATATATATATATATATATATATATGCTTCCACTCAGATTCTGATTTTTTTTAAGGTTGAATTAGCTAAAGACAGAAGAAGCCGAGGATTAAAATTCCGAGGTTTAAGGCTTCATTGAGTAACATTTAAATCACACACAAAATGAACAAATGAACAAATAAATAAAGCAAAATAGATAAATGAAAATAAAACAAACTTAAAAAAAAAATGGAATTAACCATTTTTAGAAATTTAGAGTTTATTTCCAAGTACCTTCAAGATTTTAAATATTTCTGTTGGTTTTACAGTCATACACCTGTCACTGTAACACACAAAAAAAGAAGACAGGACAAAACAAAATTGCATTGTCAGCATAAACAATATCTGAATGCTTTCTATTCATTTTCATGTTTGACAAAATTGACTCCTTTAAATGGACGATACTTAAATGTTTCCAGATCTTACCTGAATTAAGTTCCTTTACCAGTGCATCCAAACCATCTGCCGATACGATGCTAACTGAGTCACAAGAATGAAATAAAAAACAGTTATCCATTTGCTCTTTGTCCTGATATCTCGTCATGATTTGAATTTCATGGAACAAGGATATGATGGAAGTGGACATATGAAAATTTGTTGTGTGAGTTGCCATAATATAGTTCCTGAGAAATGTTCTTCCTAAGCCAAATCAAAAACAGTGACAGTCATTTATTATACATTGCCCATAGCTAATGTCAAAACTCCATGGAGGATTTGAATGGAGAGGCTGTTTTCCTTCTGGCCACTGTTGGCACTGTGCCAGTACCATGCGTGGCAATCGCTGAATCTCAAAGATGAAGAGTTTCACCCTTGTTATATATATATATATATATATATATATATATATATATATATATATATATATATATAAATATATAGTTATTGACCCCCCCAAGGTCAATAACTTCTCTTTCATTACTTTTCAGCTGTAGATAACACTTTTTCTTCTACTTATAAAAAAAGAACAAATTTGTAGAAAGAGCATTCGTATTTCTTTATCTCACTTATTAAAACACTTTAAAAATTGAAACTTAAACTGAAATTTAAAACTTATGTTTCGCCTGTTTTTATTCATTTCAAACGGTGCAATAGAATTAAAACACTACAAACGTTTACAGGCATTCTAGGAGAAAAGACAAATCAAATAAAACAGTTTTCAAAGAAAAATAATATTTTAAAAAAAACAACAGAATAGATGAGACATGTTTTAGTTTTAAAAAGTTTCCTTTCTCAAACCTCGGGGCTGTTTTTTTTAAAGGGGAGTAGTTTGACCTTTGACCTCCACCCAGCTGAAGATGGAAGCAGACAGCTGACAGAGTTTGTGTCTCAGCTGAAGTCCAACTCTGAACTTTCTGTCCCTGACCGTCCGTCTGACAACATCGCCCGACATGGAGAAAAGCGACGACGTGTTCAACCCGAGGTACGACACCCAAACGTTACCGTGTTTATTGTGTATGTTTGTTGTGTATTTTCTCAGCACGCCTCTGTCCTCTGTGTGTCCGATGTGTCTCATTGTTTTCCATGAAAACTGAAAGTTTCAGGGAAGGGTAAAGACTGAATGTGAAATCTGAGGTGGCAGTGTTTTATACCAGCTCAGCTTTTCAATTTTTACCCCAGTTGAAGGTTTTTGTTGCTTTGTTTTCTATTTTAAGGTAAGTTTTAACTTGTGTCTTTTCATGAAAGAATGTTATATTCTGTATCATCTTCAAAAAGAAAACACTCGCACAGTTCTTTTAAAAGATTTTACACAGACTTTACAGTCTTGCACTTTTTAAAGTAAAAGTATGAAACCATGTATGAATGAAATGCACAATGTTTGTGAAAATTCTGCCCAACAACGGGCCTTTGTCCAGGTTTAGTATTACCTCTGAAAACTTTGAAAAAGAATAAACTCACAACAACAAATTTATTCTTTTTCTTAAAAGTGCTAAAATTAACACTTTGAACATTAAAACTTATGAAACCCATTTCCTCTGTGGCTCTGTATTTAAATTTCTTTTGTGATTTTACTGCAACGTGTTCTGCTTCCAGAGCTGTTGTGCAGCTCGTCTTGTAGCAGCTGATGTTATTTATAGCAGGACGCCTGGCTGCAGCTGTTGTATCTCCCCGTGTTTCTGTGTTCTAACAGTTGCTGCGAGTGTGTCTTTGTGTTTGTTTAGTGACATTGTGAGGACTCTGTCTTGGTAGGGTACTCACGTTGTGGGGACTGCACTAAGTGTTGGAGACACATTGAAAAACAGGCTTTATTCTTAAGCTTTGGGTCTTTAAGAGAGAAGACATGATAGATTGGATAAACATAAAGTTGAAAAACACAGTGTTACATTTTACTTTATTAACTCAGACTTTCACAAAGTGGGACTCGGCTTCTGTTGGGGTGAAAATCCAACGTTTACAGGGACTCACCGCTCTTTGAAATAAGTGTTGCATCAAAATGAATCTTGTTTGGGAAATGTAAACAAACCAGTAAACCAATCCCAACACGAAGACTATAATTTTAGCTTAGGTTGCTACAAGTTTGTAAAATGTACTGACATGTGGGTGAGTTTTTAAAGAGGGTAACAAAAAATTAAACACCCATTGTACTGGTGAAATATTTAACCCAAAAATTTGATGTCTAAATCTTGACATTTTTGTGACAGTTAAGCTACAAAGCTGTTAGCTAACATGCTAGCAAGCTGGAACCACTTAGAATAAAATGCTCTGAACTTCTGTTTCTTTATCCCCTAACTAAGATATTTTCTCGTCTAAGAGTTTGCTCTGAAGACTTTACATTATTTTATTTCTTGCTTTGTGCTGTGTCTGATTTTACCAGCATCATACGTTTTGTCACTGATACTCAAAATCTTGTTCAAATGAGACGTGACAAAAATGTATTTCCTGGTTTTACAAAAACCAACATATCACAACACAAAGTCTTGATCCATAATCTAACAGATAAAGTATTTTAGGTGGATTTACCCTTTAGCGTTGACCTTACAAAGAGAGCTGTTTCAGTGACATTCCCGTCTATTTGTGTATGCAAATGTGATCCAGACTTTCAGCTGCGTCACCAGCTCACTGTTTAGCATTATGTAAATTGGGTGGTTTCACTCAGCTTGTGTGTGTTTGCAAACCTTTGATGGTGTTAAAATGTAAAAACCATCACCACGGATAACATCCATCCAAACTTCAGGGACGGCTCTTACCACATTTTGTATAGGTGACCTTGAATGTGAATTTTTGTAACTGTGATTGTCGTTCAGGTCTTGGTACAGAGCTATCGCCACAAACTTCCCTATTTCAATTATTTCTGACATTTCTCGCCGCCTCTGTGTGTTTAAGCCTCAGGCAACGACCAAAACATTGACTCACATAGTTTGAGATATGATCTGTGTAAACGTCTGATCTGCTTAATGATGACATCTCTATCTGTCCCCATTTACATGCTAACCCACAGCACATCAGGGTGTCATTTCATCTCTGTATTTACCTTATAAATCACCATGTTTACATGAGATGGCTTGTCAAACACATACCTGAAAGACCTGTGACATCTTTCTTACTGGTTGTTTTATTTCCTGTGTTTGTGTCTCTCAGCCTGGCAGCAGCCATCATAAAGCTCGACCCTGAGGATGGCGAGCAAATCGTGGAGTATTTCAAAACACACGCTCTGCTAAGCAGAGAGAAAGCACGTGAGTGGACATATTATTTATTAATTAATTAATTTATTTATTTGTTTATCAGGGAAAACGCATATTAATCAACACTTCTTTTTACATTGATAGTGTAAATATGCCAGAGTTAGCCATAAGCTAATTTTCATCTGTAGTCCCTGAGCAGGTTGTTAGAAAGTGGAAAGTTAAAACCATTCATGCAAAAACAATACAACACAACACAATACAATACGAAAAAACAAACAAAACAAAACAAACAAACAAAAAAAACCATGAGGATACAGAACGTCTCTATATACAGGCATGAACCTGGGGATGGGTACCTTTCACATTCGAACCAATATGGTACCAATACCCTGTTCCTGGCAATTGGTATTGGTACTCAACAGTACCAATTTTGGGTACCTTTAGGTGTTAATGTGGGAAAAAATATCGATTTGTTTAATAATTTTTTCCCCCAATTTAACATGTTTATTCTTCAGTGTATAACCTTATAATGCTGTGTTCATGTCCAGCATGGAAAATCGCCTACTCTTCCAATCCTTCACAGTCACAAGGATGTATTTAGGTACCTAAACATGGTACCTTTTGATTTTTCTTGAATCGGTACCCGGAACGAGGTGGTCACTCCAGTCACAGTGTATCAATTTCAGTCCTTGAAGTACAAAGAAGGGGAGAGGTTACAGCAAAAGGAAAACAAACAAATACATATATTAATAAACAAATAAAATGAAACTAATAAATTAATATATTAATAAAGAAATAACTGTTATAATTACATGGTATAACTTACAAACAGAAGCCAGCAGTAGGACAAAGCAGGATGTTATTTGGGAACCAGTTGGAAAATGATCTTTTCAGCAAAAATGAGAAAGGGGCCCCACACCTCTCTGAATTTAAGTGGGATTCTTTTTAATGTATACCAATTTATTTCAAGTTTTCAATAACTGAAAACCTCTTTTTCGCAGAGAGCATAAGGAGGGAGTGATGTCTTTTGACAGAATTCGGTCATTACCTAAAAAAGTACCTAATTTGGTACTCATCCCTTTATACACCATCACATTGTCTGCAAAACGAATAATACATTTTGTAGAAACCTGCCAATTTCTTAAAAAAACAAACCACCTTTTTTTTGTTTTGTTTTTGTTTTTTCTATTTGATTTTATTAGCTTAACACTAATTTATTCACTTATTTATTGATTTTTGAATTTCTTATTTCACCCATATATATATGTATATATATATATATGTATATATATATATATATATATATATATATATATATATATATATATATATATATATATATATATATATATATATATTCTTCTAGGTTTAATTTATATGAAAATGTTACTGTATGTTTCTTATTATGATTATGGTTATTGTTCTTATGATTACTTTTATTTGTCCCTTTTCCTCTTTTATAGCTCACTTTTCTCATTGCTCATCCCTTTATTTCTTTGTTAATTAATTAATTAATTGGTTGCTTTTTCATTTAATGAACCTTTGTTATACCTATGTGGGATGCACACAGTCACTGTAACAAATGGAAAAACTTTTTTTTAAGTGCCAAAAATTCAATAAAAGAGTGTGGGGGGAAAAAAATTAATAACAATAAATTTGTGTAAACATGAGTTTTTAAAATTTTTTGTATTTATTTATTCTTCCTCTCAAAAATACTCCAGAAAAAAAGGAACCATCTAGAAGAGCACTTCATTAGTTGTGAGAGCACCAAAATTTAATTTTAAGTTACATGGTCCAATGAAGTTTTCGCCCCCTTGTGGATGAGATTAAAACTGAATTTGTGTATCTGCACTTGTTCTAGTGCTGCAGGCGTCCGTCAGAGATCAGAAGAAGCTGCTCGTGGAAAACGGGAAACTGAAGAAAGACATCGAGCAGCTGAGAGTTCAACTTCATGAAAAACAGAGACGACGCACAGGTAGACTTCGAGGACTTTCAATGATGCCTCACCTTCCCTGATCCTAAACCAGGTCCTGACCTGGTGCCTGAAACTCTTTGTTTTTTTTTCAAAGGTCCTCACTAATGTCTAACTAATGTCGTAGACTTAAAATGGACCTCTTAAAGATAGAAAGACAAAGACACACAGACACACACGCAAACAACTGTGGCTGATTTTGTGTCCCTCTGAGCTGCTTCTGTGTCAGCTGTGGTCGGGTTTAGATAAAAGAGAACCAGAGATGATTCTTTTAACTTAATAAAAGCTTTAATAAGTCAAAGGTTCGGTCGATTCAATGAGATTAAATTCCTGAATTTATTTAACAAAATGAGTCAAAAAACAATCACTCTTTTTTTTTTGTTCCCTTTCAGCCAGAGCTTTGCTTTCTCCAGCCCCGCCTCCTCAAACTAAAAGCCCCGCCCCCAAGACACCTGTCAATCAGCCGCCCTCCCCTGCTGGTGCATCAGCTGCTGTTCCAGGAAACTCTCCTGCTCCCTCCTCTCATGAGCGGAGAGACAGACAGAGCAGGCGGAGGAGAGGAGAGAGGAAAGGTGAGCTAACGAGGGGGGAAATCTATTCTCAGACTAACAGGAGCAGGTAAAACTCACAGTCTCTCTTTAGACTTCCTCACCCTGGAGGCGGAGCCAAGCATTGATGTTTCAAGACTGGACTTGAGGGTCGGGCGGATCGTGAACATCAGGCGCCACCCGCTGGCGGAGGCGATGTCAGTTCAGGAGGTGGACGTGGGAGAAAACTCAACCCGTACTGTGATCAGTAAACTGGAAGAAACAACAGACTTTGAGGAGGTAACACCTGAGTTTACCTGTGTTGCAAATTCAAATTCTTTCAAATTCAAACGCTTTCCTTTTTTCCCTCTCTGCAGCTCCAGGGAAGCCTCGCAGTGCTGTTATGCAACATTAAGACCTGCAGAGTGAGGGGCGTGGCCGCTCATGCTCGCCTCCTGTGCTGCGCCTCCTCTGATGACCACAGTGAGCTCCTGACTCCACCCACAGGCTCCATACCTGGAGACAGAGTCACCTTCCTCAACTACCCAGGTATGGATGAGACCCTTCCTCACAGATTTACTGAGCGCTCTAAGCGGATTTTCTTCGTAACCATTTCCCATCCCTCTCTGTGCTCAGGTGACCCCGACAAAGAGCTGCAGTCCAAGCAGAGGGTTTGGGAGCTCCTTCAGCCCGACCTGCAGGTGGACGGTCGGGGCGTGGCCAACTACAAAGGCTGTGCGTTTGAGGTGAAGGGGAAGGGCCTGTGCAGGGCTGTTTCCCTCACCAACTGTGGCATCAGATAGACGAAGCAGGGACCTGATGTGCATCGGAGTGAAATACTGGTTAGCTGCTAATTTTGTTAGCTTACAGAAGAAAAAGACGTTATGTACAATTTTGTTACGGCATTGTTGTTTACAATTAAAAACACAACCACCAGTTTCACTATTCTGTTTTATGTTAAGAAAACTTTCCTGACTCTGCGATCACCTTTGAGAGACAAATATCCATAATGCTGACTCTAATGTAACACAACAGAAGGATTGTTTTTAAGAGTTATTTCCACAAAAAAAGATGAGATGAGGAAAAAAAAATAAAATTAGCCTTTGAAGTTATAAAAATAAAGTAAAATGCAGCAAAAAAAAGTGTTTCAGTATCAGGCTCTTAACACATTTATTTCTGCTTTAAAGTTTGACATTGTAACATAGGACTCTATGGGGGGATGACTAACTTTTGGGGCAGCCTCTAGTGGACACTTGAGGAACTACAGTTTTTGGGACTTCCAATCTGACTTCAGTTAACACCAGACGTAAATTCAGACACTTTGTCCACTTTGTCACTGAACATCCTTGGTCAGGACCCTCAAAGCTCTGTGATGGTTACTCGCTGAGAGGCGGAGCAATGCTTCTCTCAACGGCCGTCCCCTCATTGTTGGCCAATCACAGCTGTTGTCCAGGAAGAAGACTCCTCCCTGAACTTTTTCAGCCAAAGCTCTGAGACGGTCACCGGTCTGTGTGAGGTAGTCTGTTGGACGGAGCCCCGCCTTCTTCAGGTGGTCAGCAAAGGTGAGAACCAGTAAAGTGTGACGATGCCATTCTGGACCCAAGAGTGCCTTAAACAGATGAATTAGAAATAACAAAATAATTTGGACACCATGATACGCAGTGTTATTCTGTGATAGAGTGTGTGAATGAGTGTACCTCTGCATGCTCCTCCAGGTGTGTGTTGTCACACGTCAAGTCAACTCTCGCAACAAGCACAACAACGTGGACCCCCTCAGGGAAAAGCTGGTGCACCCTGTGTTGGCATGGCACCAGAGGGGGCGTGTCTAACACCCTCAGCGTTAGGTCTGACTCCGCCCCTTGCCTTCGGAAAAAGTTGCTGAAATTGCGACGGAGGAGCTGGCACTGTCTGGTCGTGGAGGTGCCAGAAATGCAGATGCCGGTTTGGAATTCTTCCCCCCCTACGGATAATTCAAATTGATCAATAAAGTTTTTGTTTTGAACTTTTTAACACTTGAAAGTGAGATGCTAATTTTTGTTGCTGCTTAGTCAATATTTTACATAAGATTTGCTCTTTTTGCTTTGTTCTGAGATCATACCGTTCAGTTATATATAATATCAGTCAGCTTACTGTTAGTAAATATTTGCACATTTGGTTACGGAGCTAATGCTAACAAGCTAGCAGGCTAAAAGGCAAGTATAAATTATCAAACACCACTAAAGCTGATATTTAATCTCTTACTCCAAAGATTGATTGCATTTTACTCTATTACACTGAGAATTGTTGTAAGGTCGATTGTTGCCCAAAAACAAAATATGTTCTTAGTGAAAAAATGAGGATAAGTTTTGGCAAAAATGACCTTATGTTGAAGTTAAAGCAAAAACAAAAAAAAATAAAAAAAAATTGAAACATGTCTGTAAAACTGTTAAAGAAGTAACTTCACCGACTGACCAATCAGAGCGTTCCCCACAGAGCTCCTCCCACTCTGCCTCTCCCCTAGCAACAGAGCATTCAGCGTCAGAACATTCCGCTCGTCACCTTGACGATGGAAACCAAAGCTGCGGAGCATTCCGGAACAGGAGCTGTCACAGTGAGTCATCTGTGGAAACAAACATTTTGAAAACGTGAGCTGTTTTCTCCGGGATGTTTTGTCATTTGAATTTCTTAAAACATATTTTAAACTCAGAACAGAGATGCTGTGACGCTGTCACTGTGAAATCAGAATCAGAGAGATGAAAAGTCTTACCTGCTCGACCACGGAGGAGCAGCAAATGTGGACACCACCTTACTTGTACTTGTCAAAACAGGTGATGTCTATGTGTGTGTAGTGCCTAGTTAATGAGTAACCTGTCCGGTCCACCTGTCCCTCGCTCTGCAGCTTTTATCAGGTTGTAAAACAGAAAAACATCTGTGCACTTTAAATTTAAATGGATTTCTTTGTCTCCACCTCCACAGGGTCCAGGACTGAGCTTCTTCAGCAGTCTGTTCAGTCTCTGTCTCCTGGATCCTGTCTGCTCACAGCAGGTGAAGCTCTTCACATGTGGCCTTGGTGTCTGCTGTTAGCTCTGTTAGCCATGTCTGTGAATAGCATGATGCTACTCTGCTCTCTGGTATTCCCTCTGTTGCTGGGTTAGCACAGCTAGCTCGTCCATCTTATTGGAGATAGATCTTACGTTCCCAATAACGATGGATGGAAGGACAGGTCCATGTCATCACTTCTTAGCTCACACCTGAGAACCAGCACGTCGTCCTCACCTCCTTCTCCTCACCTTGTGGGAAACATCCGGCCTTGCACCAGTTAGCATTGACATGCTACAGGCTGCTAAAAGCTGATTTCAAATGTAGGATCTCCAGACAAACACAGAAGCAAAAACAGTAAGTGAGTCTTGTAAATTATGACTTTATTCAAATTTCAATCTTGTCAGGTTACAACTTATAGTTCAAGGGTCTGTGAGGATTTTCCAAATAATCCTTAAAAAGCCTCCCTTCTAGATATGTGCCTGAACATAATCCACACTTTAAAATGAGATCATAAGCTCTGTTAAAGGTTATTTCTTAACACTATTTCTCATCTACCCAACTGGGTTAACACAGTTGTGTAATTAAAGAGTATCATAAAAACGACAGTGTACACTCATGTGCTCTGCCTGTCACTGTTAATGGTCTCTGTGTGCAATAAAGTTTGGATCCAAAGTGTCTGAGCCTGAGGCTGCAGGAGAGAGAAACATCATCATCTGCTCTCTGTTTCTCCTGAAACCACACAGATAAGATAGTTTTATCATGAACAGACCGCGTCCTCGCTCTTCACTCTGTTACAAACACAGCTCCTCACTTTCTCAAAGAGAGACCAAACAACAAACCAAAACAAACCTCTCAGACGCTCTGTGACGGGAACGTGAAGGAAACAAAACTGTGACATCAAGGAAACCAGGAAACATTGACGGCAACCAGGCGATAACACGGTGATCCATACGCAGCTGGTAATTACCGGGAAGCTGGGGAACACGGATGGAAGAATGACATCAGCAAGCTAACGTGTGTGAGAATGTGTGTGTGGGTGTGTGTGTGTTATCTTTTAACAACCATAACCACGCCGAGGACAGTGATGCCCAACAGCTACTAAAAACAGACCTGCTCCTGAGAGTCATCTAATGCTCACTGCTGCTGGGTCTTTTATTTTGAAATGCCATCAAAATGAAGTGTTTTATTGTGAAAACAAGACAACACATTGAAAAGAAACCAGTTAAATCTGTAATAAACCATATGGGGAATAATAGAAAAGGGATTCGGAAGCTACACAGAAACGTATTCCTTATGTCCTTCAGATAGAAACAGCATTTTGGGTTTTGGCAGGAAATGCTAATGTTTGAAACCTGGGTTCAAGAGGTAGCTTTAGCCACCTCTTGTCGTATCCTTTTGATCTTGCCAACACCAAAACTTGTAGCCATTTCACCAAAGAAGCCTTCAAGAAAAACCCGCCTACACGCCAGAGGATGGAATATTTCTCACATTTACGGCCAATTTACAGATTGGTGCTTTTTTGATAAATGACAACATGTATCAGCTTTAATTTAACAGAATATTCTCTGAGTTTTTGAATAATGGAGCAGAAAACGTAGCAGAACCAGAACCAGGCGATCTGACTGACATAGACCTTGGTAACACAGAGCAGCTGTTCTGGATTAATGCCGTAAACGTGTGCTGTTGGTTTTGAAATCAAAGCTTCTTTGACTCCAGTGTAAGACAATCTGATGATGTTTAATGTGCTCTATCTTTAAAATCAACTCTTTAAAGAGCAGTGAACACACTGTTCTCCGTTTATTCCACGTGTCTGTTTTTTGTTATACAATAAAGAGAAAAATCACCTGTTATCCTTCTTACATTTAAATGAGCAAACGGCTGAGAGTTGGAAGATGTGGCGAGCTCTGACTCTGTGGTCATAAATATCTTTTATCTGCACAGATGGAATCATTTCCCCATGTCTTTACGGGCCTGTGGGAACATCTTTTCCTCTTTGGTCATCTTATCTCGACCCAGCAGCGCGGGGGAGAACAGGCACTGGTTTCCAGAGACGTGAGCTCCGAACACATGAACGCCTCTTTCTCAGATACTGAATGTACCTTCACGTTAAGTAGAAGTAAGTCACGTTAAGTCAGTCTCTATGCCCCACAGGTCGCTTATAGTCAGATCTGTGTTAAGAGGACAAAAAAAAAAAAAAAAACACAGAGGACGTTTGTTATGAAGTTTGATGGTGAAATTGGAGTGAGACATTTTGGAAATATCAGCGTCCATTAACAAGGAGAAGTTCATT
Organism: Halichoeres trimaculatus; assembly: GCF_033239565.1. Taxonomy (NCBI): domain Eukaryota; kingdom Metazoa; phylum Chordata; class Actinopteri; order Labriformes; family Labridae; genus Halichoeres; species Halichoeres trimaculatus. The sequence continues at coordinate 23,395,066 of NW_027437200.1, forward strand.
GACACCTTAACTTGCTTCATCGTTAATTTAAATTAACAAAAAGTTCAACTTCATGATTATGGATCTCCCAAAAAATCATAATCAAATGAATGAAAACAATATTTTAAAATAGATATGTTTTTATATGAAATATTTATTATTATTCAATAAAAAAAACATTATAACTAAATATATCATAATGACTATTTCAACAATTTCATACTTTAAAAAAAATAATGAATTTTTATTTATTTTCCAAGCTTTTATAATATATATATATATTTTTTTAAAGTCAATTTTTATTTTAAAAAATTGTGGAGAAGGCCATTATGAAATTAAAAAATGACTTTGTTAAAAAAAGTTTTATCTATTTTAAAAAGGCTTGTAAAATAAATTAAACAAATATTTAAAATAGTATGAAATTGTTAAAATAATCATTATGAACTACTAAATTATAACAATTGTTTGTTTTTGTTTTTAAAAAAAACATAATTCATAATAATAGTGCTTTATTTTACATTTTAAGAGCCATACTAAATATTTGTCAGTTATTTATCAAAATGGTATTTATTTAAAAAAAAAAATTATGAATCTTTTGGGGTTCCATTAATGTTTGATATGACTTTTTTTTTTTTTTTTTTTAACCTCATAAAATTATAACTTAATATCAACTTAAACCTTTAACATTTCAACCTGTATCTCCACCTGTACAACCAGAATTTGCTTTAAAATCTGAAGGTTAATACTTTGTTTTGAATTCAATCTGTAATATAATTTCTTTAGTTCCACTTTAATCTGGTAATATCATGACTATACTCGAATTTAACTTTGTAACATTTTTACTTTTTTTTTTACTTTAATTTCAGCAAATTACATGTTAGATTTTACAACATAGTTTCTTTGTTAAGACTCTAAACTTGTAACATTATGACTTAAATTTGAATTTAGTCAATTTGACATTATAGCTTTTTGTCAAATAATGTCTTGAAACTCTCGACTTTAATCCTGAATTATTTTGACTTTATCTTAATTTGCATCTCGTAACATCACAAGACTTTCAGTTTTAATCTCGTGACTTCATTTTGAGAGAGAAAATGAGGAAAAGAATCCTGGAAATCATTTTGTAGGATTTTTAAAGAGTTTATTTGTGAATTACGATGGAATCCGGTAGATTGGCCTTTGCACAGCGCGCAGTGAGTCGGCTTTGAGTTCAACCTTTTCATGTTCATTTTGGATTGTTTGAATTTCAGTGATGCTTATTGCAAGTGAGACTATATAACATTATATTTTGTAATTACATAGATAGATACCTCACCACAGAGACTTTCTGAAGATCATTTTAATCACTACACAGATTATTAACAGAAACACAAGATTCATTGGGAAAGTGGTGGAATTAAACCCCAGATTAACTGCCTTAAAGAGACACTTAAAAAACAGGCAAACACCAACATCATCCATCCAAAATATACAGATTATAGAAAAATAAGTCTATACAACATCAACAACAACAACAACAACAACAGCAGTGCCATCAAACAAGACGTCTGGACAAACTTCAGGCCTCAAAGTTTTGGCGGGACATTTTCAGCAAACATTTCGAACTCTCAGGACGGGAAAAGGATGTTTTTTATGCGTCACAGGAAAAGTGGCGTGACGGTTCAGTTTTGATAATAAACGAGCGAACGGGTAACTCCTGCAGCAGGTTTCCACATTAATGCGCTCCCTGTTTGAATAAAGGGGTCAAACTGGATTTCAAAGCGGTTTCTGCTCGTCTAGACGCAGAGGAGGAAACCAGATCTGAGCCACAAAGAGTTTCACATCCCGCCGAGTTTGTGTGTGAATGCAGCCTGACAGGAAGCTCATTAGCATAGAGATACCAGGTGAGTTCAGAGGAGGGGAGGGGGGGTCCACAGGTGTGAACAGGTATCTCTAGCAGAAAGAATCTGTCCTCTCACACCTGACCTCAGCTCCTCTGGCACACGTGAAGCCTCGTCTTCGCCACTTCTGACGATGACTTTGACGCCGAGGAAGACAGCAGAGAGGTGTGAGGGGAAGAGTGGCGAGACGACGAAGAGGACGCAGGGAACTTTGACTTTGCTGCAGCCAGAAGTGACGATGATGATGATGATGGAGCTGAAGGCTGGGCGCCGGGCTCTCGCAGCGTTCGGCAGCTGAGTCCGTCACCGCAGGAGCAGCGCTGGAACAGCTCCAGGCCGTGGCTCCCCTTTCGGCGCTGTCGCGTGCAGACCTGTCCCTCACGCAGCACCGGCTTACAGATACGGGTCCAGAAGTGGCGGGCGCAGCACAGACCGTCAGAGCAGTCTCCTGAGCGCAGACAGGGATCTCCCACCTGACCTGGAAACAGACAGACTGTTAGAGAAACCGCCACTTTGAAAAACAGTCCAAAACTCAGAAACAAAACCTCTTCCTCACCTTTACCTGAGGCTCCTTTCACCTCCATCCTCTCCCTCTTCCTCCACCCCTTCTTTTTGGACAGCGGGCCCAGCCCGCCCTCTGAACCCGGGATCCTCTGAGACAGGAAGCTGTCCACGTCAGGGACACAGATATCTGAGGAGAGACGAATGTTGGGATGTGGAAACTTTACTTTTTGGTGACGGATTACCCAATGATGCTAACTTCCTGTATTCACGTTTGATACCTGAGAATCTTTTAAAAGACTGTCTTCTTGTGACTGTGTTGACTTTTAATGGACTCAAACTGTAAATATATTTTCCTAACTATTGATGTGCCCAACTCTGTTTTCCTTTCATTGTCTTGGTTCTGTGATGCTACATAAATGTAAAACTAGACTGAATAAAAGTATTAAAAATAAAAAGGGCTTTACTGAAAACATAAAATACACATCGCAGTACAGATAAAAAAAATGAAGAGAAACAATTCAAAGGCTAATGATAAAATCGACAAATGCTGTTGATCTTAATTTGAGAAAATGGACAAAAATGTTTCTAAAAATGCTAAAAGAATGTTTATGACATCACAGATGCAAACTGTAATTATATAATAATTGTACTTGTGTCGTTTTTGTAGATAACTCGAATAATAGCATTATCTGTAATTTTTAAAATTTAGTAAGCAAATAAATAACTGAGTGCTGGATCGATGTCACTTAAAAAACAATATTTCATATTTTATTTGTAGCTGTCACTTGTATTAGAACACATTAGCATTCATGCTAACCCCAGAAAATTTAAACCTTAAAAAAGGTTTATGTTTTTTAAATTTGTTATTTACTTTATTTTCCTTATTTATTAAGAAAACCATTTTTCCAGTAATACATTTTCATAAATCTCAAATTTCTCATTGAGTTGTGCTTCTGTAGTACGGCCACAGACTAGTTTAGGACACACGGTTTAATTTTCGTGGTGTAAAACACGCTGACAGAAACCTCCCTCGTTAACAGTTTTATGACTCTACTGGGTTAATTAATCTTACTGTTGCTGCAGTGGTTGCCCGGGCAGCACATCCCGTCCCTGTGGCATCTCCTCTTCCTCCTGCGGCAGTTCTGACACCGAGAGTGGGCGGGGCCTTTGGTGGGGGCGTGGCAGTAGCTCCCCTCTCTGCACTCCAGGTCGCTCATGCACTGATACAGCTGCAGGTGAACAAAGAGAGAAACGTGACGTGATTTAACGGAACTGTTCCACCTGGGGAGGACACAGGTGAGGACACAGGTGAGGACACAGGTGAGGACACAGGTGACCCACACACTCACCGTCAGGTCCAGACTCGGCTCCCACAAGCTCCTGTTCAGAGGCAGCGCGTGCCCCTCTCTCAGCACCACTGTTCTGATGGAGTTCAGTTTGACACGCGCCTCCCCGTGGCGGGAACACGCAAGGAGCACGAGCGCGAGACACACCATCAGCACCAGGTGACGTACCATGACTCCTGCTGGGCGAAAATACGTCAGATTAACTCCAGGAAAAATGTTGAATAACGTTTTTTAAAGTTTCGGTAGAAACAAAGAAACCTTCCCTACACCCTGTGGTTTAAAAACATCACAGTTAAAGTCGATAAATCTACATTTACTGCTTTTTTGGGAGCTTAACTTTTCATGTAAACATGAGATTCTGGAGCTAAAGAAGTGAAGAAAGAGAGAAAACATTAGTCTTACCTGCTGTTAACCGCTTTAAGTTTACGTTTTTCCTGGAACACGTGAAAATACTTCTCAAAAAGAAACCAAACAGAGTGTAATCCGGTCTGTTGGAGTCCTGTTAAATCCTGCCCTACGTGTTAAATCCAGGTGCAGGGTTCCGGGCCGTCAGGTGAGCAGAGAGATGCTGCAGTCAGTCTGAGGAGATGACGCCAGGTGACATGGTCCCGGACCCTCATCCTCTTTATACGCTGCCTCCTCGCGCGATCCCGGCCTGCCCACTACCCTGGTCGCGCGCCTCCGCCCCCTCCCGCGCCAACATCGATACCCTCGCGCCCCCCCACCTGCAGCCATCGATACAGAGAGTCAGGGACCGGAAGAGAGAAGGGACATGTTGTGACTAAAGCGTTTAAACGTCTTAAAAAATCACAACAGAGCGTCAAAATATCACGTTAGACGGTAAAATAAATAAATAATAAATAAATAAATAAACCACCTCTCATATTTGGTATTTTTAACATAAACTCACATTAACTTCAACCGAAGGACACAAAGTTTTAACGTGACAACGAGACAAAAATGTATCCCAGTATATATTTTGTGAACATACAGAAATCGTTGGCTCTAAGTCTTATCAGTAAAAGTAGTTTGGGGTATAATTAATTTTCTAAATTTCTAAAAAAAATAAATAAATAGAGACTCAAGCTTGATTTAAAAAAAAAAAAAGAAAAAAATATACAGACATTATGTCACTAAATGTAGGCTACTTATTGGGACAATATAACAAGACCACTAGTTAAAAATAAAAAACCAATACCCCATATATTTAAATATCTAATGTCAGACACGCCTGATAATACTTTACATATTACAGGTAAATGAGAACTGGAATAAAACGCCTCCTGTTTATGTTCACCTTCTGTTGAAAAAGAAAATCACTGTAATTCAATTACTGTTTGTTTACTCTATTAACCTTATTTCACGGGACTCTCCAGGCAATAACATATAATGCAAGTTAAATATTGAAAAAATAAGAAACTATCATTTAACACTCAAATAACATTACATGTGATTTTACGGTGACATAAATCGACCATTGTCATATTATCATTATAATACTCCAGTTGAGACAATTAAACTTGACCATATCTTTGAGACATAAACATGTCTGAAGCCATCTTTAGATGTGAATGTCCAACCCATGTTTTGCTCTGTCGCGTCTTAGGACACAAGTAGCATCTTCAAATTTCTGTCTTAAGACGTCTTGATGTTCAAAAGTGTCTTGAGACGTCTTGATTCCTGTTATAAAGACGTCTTTAGACACTTTGATGGCTGGGTATGTAATAGAAGATGATGGTAACTCCACTGATAACTTAATGAATAAGAGTATAGAACTCGTCATTGATTTCAGAAGGAGTTCAGTCACATGAATATATTGGTGTTCACAGTGACCACAAACTTCATTGTCCTTCATCAGCGTGCTGTTTTATTCTGATCTTTGCTGGGGGAAAAGCATCACTTCTGAGGACAAAAACAGGATCAACAAACTGTTATAAAAAAAAAAGGCTGGGTCAGTGGTTGGATGGGCTCTAGACTCAGTTGAGATCATCTACAGGAAGAGGATTGGGGCTGAACTGAACATTGACGACCATCCTCTTCATAGTATTTTTAACGGACTGAGAAGTTGTTTCGGTGATCGTCTGGTGATGTCTGAATGAATCAGAAAGTCCTCTATTCCAGCAGCGGTTCGTTACTTTAATGAACATTTATAACTTTGGTGCTTCTGTCTGTTCTCCTGGTGCTCTTGTGCTGCTCGTCCCGTCTTTTCCATGTGGAGGTGTTGAGGGCAGTTCGCGAACCACTGACTTTATTTCTCCTTCATGATCACAGCATTTGTTTTTGGGTTTTTTTGTATTTATGGTAAATATCATAATGTGTATTGTGTTAATCAGGGATTAATAAAGCTATCTTATCTTATCTTGACTATCTTAAATGTTGGAGAAACCTTGATATGGTGGGGGAACGGTACCCTCATATTTTGGGACCGTCTGAGGAAAAGGACTGACCGGCTGACATTTGACTTTTTATCTCAACCTATAAACCAAGCCTTTGAGTTAATGATTTATTTTGAAACCTCAGTAAATTTGGGGCCAAATTAATTTAAGAAAACCACAGCAAAGTCAGTGTGTTGTTGGGAATTTACTGTGAAACTGAGACCGTATTCAAACTGTGAAGCGATGCTCCTCTGAGGGATGTGACCGACCAAAAACGGCTTCAAAGATGCCGTTATAGGAGATAGACAGATAAGTTAAACAATCAACTTAATACACACACACACACACACACACACACACACACACACACACACACACACACACACACACACTTGTTCTATCTTGATGACAATCAAACTCACGACCTTTCATGCAGCAACGTTTGACCTTTACCCACTCACGACACAACCACACTTGTGCGTGTGTTTAAAGTGTGTCGATAATATCAGCAGGACTGTGACACACACACACACACACACACACACACACCCTCCTCTCCCCCCATGGTGAAATGGAATAAACTTTATTTTACAGAGCTTTAAAATTGACGATATACAGAGGTGGTTAAGTCAGTCGATATTTTACGTAATGCTCCTTTAAAAGACAAACAGAAAACTCAACATGTCACAATCTGACTCAGCATGAAACCAAAATATTAGTTTAACACCACACAACTTCAACATGTCGTTATATGAAGAGGTGATACTGAGTGAAACTACTGAAACACACACACACACACACACACACACACACAGAGAGAGGAAGAAGAGGATTTTTATTGAGTGTAGTATCGAGGCTGCTGGCTGTTTCATTCATTACTCGGGGATGATAATGCAGCATTATTGTCTGCGTGTGTGTGTGTGTGTGTGTGTGTGTGTGTGTGTGTGTGTGTGTGTGCAGACGGACAGAAACAGACAGAGCTGACTAATGTGAGCTTGAGTTTCTGGTCTCATCGCTGTAAAAGACTCAACTGAACAGAGGAACAGCGCCCTCCTGTGGACAGAGTTCAGCAGTTCATCTCCTTAAATCATCTAAGCCTGCCCCCTAGTGGATCATGAACACAGTGGGTCCATTTACCGTAAATTAACAGAAATAAAGTCATGACTTCATAGAGTTGAAGTTGTAAATTTACATACAAAAATAAAAGTTAGTTCTTAACCTTATTTTTATTTATTAATTTATTTTTGCACAGTAATCTTGGAGTTCAAGGTGATATCTTTTTGTCAAAAAAAGTTTTAATAGTTTGGTAACTAAAGTATGTAACAACAAAACTAGTTAATAGAGGAAAATAAGAGGAAATTCAAGAGGAAAGAAAGTGTTTAAATTTAAAACTGTTATGCCAAAAAAAGAAATCAAAGTCACATCTCATAGCCCATACTTTCATCACAAACATTCCTAATAGAGTTTACTGACTCTGTATGTTTTTACTTTTTATTTATTTTTTAAAATTTATATCAAAGTGGGCTAGTTTTGCTTTTATTGATTTTACACAACTATGAAAGGGACTGAAAGAGGCCTCCATATTTTACTGTTGAATTAATTTTAAAGTAGGCCTACACACTTCACTTCTGTTTGGGGTTTAATTTTGTTATAACAGGTAAAAATAGACAAAGAAAAAAATTACACAACCTTAAAAGTGGTGGAGTTGTTTTTGATTGTTTTGTTTTTTGTTTTGGTTGTTTGTTCTGTTATTATTATTATTGTAATGTTTTTTTAATCTATTTTTTTTATTTATTTTCTATTTTCAGAGCATTTAATTTGATAAATATTGAGTTTGGACTCTGATTGGAAAAAAATAAAATATATAAAAAATGCAGTGTTTTGCTTTTTTGTTTTATTATTATTATTATTATTATTATCATTATTATTATTATTATTATTATTTTAAATTTACTCCAGACTACTTTTCTTCGGTGGGAGAGGGGGCAAAACGTCCCCTCTGATAGTAAAAGTTGCGGATTCCTGACCCAGTAGGAGTGGCCTGGGTGTTTGACGTCATGACGCATGCGGCGTGCATGCTCAGTATCTCAGTACAGGCAGGCGCATCGAAGTGACGCCAGGGCAGCGCTTTATTATAAACATTACAGACTTTAAAACAAGCTGAGCCGCAGCTAGCTTAACTAGGGTCGTTTACAGTCCGTCACAGTCATGGTTTCAAGGTAAAAACTCTATTTTTGGAGGTTTGCTCTCTCGCGTGGCTTGGAAAAGTCCTCCCGTTGCTATATGCGCACGCAGCTTGTTTACAGACAGTGAAGAGGAGGGGTCCGCCTTCTCCCACGGTGAGGACCTCTTCACAGAAACAGCTCACTATCCTGACTGGAAACCAGGATTCATTCCCGCGATATGTCTCCTCTGAGGAAGGGGAAAGGAACCAGGGCTGGCGGTAAAATGGGAGGAGCTACAGCAGCTACAGGGAGTCTGTTTGAAAGAGAAGGAGGCGGTTTCCAGGGACGCACAGCCGTTAGAGGGAGCAGAGGAGGAAGGAGCTCAGCTCAGTGAGTAAAACTTTGTGTTTTCAGGTCTCAGTTTCAAAGTGAGAGGAGTTAGAGCTTTTTCATTTCTGTGTCTGGCTTTTTGCAACAATACGCTTTGGGGAAAAATATAAATTTTATTAACCGTTCATCTAAAAACTTAGAGCTGTATCTAAAACAATGCTCCAAATCAGGAATAAAAATGTTTCAGTCACCTAAAACCTGGACTCAAACTTTGACATGTATCAATAAATGTTTACCATGTGTTTAGGACTCTTATTTTGAAGGAAAACGTTCTGCAAAACTGTACATAATGTAAGAAAAAATAGACCTGAAAAGACTGCTCTGATCAAAGCTGGGGCCCGTCACTGCTCTCACCTGTATTTATATCTGAATCAGACACACTAACCCTGTATTTAAGTCAGGCCAAGCTTCAAACAGAGTTGTTGACAGGTGTGATCTCACCTCAGGCTGTATCATTTCACTGAAATGTTGTTATCGTGTTTTAAAAAAAAATGTCTGGAGCGGTTGGAGTTCAAAGAATCTCTGATAAACCTGTTTTGGAGATGTGTTTCTGTAAACCTCACCCCGCTGTGTTTCTGTACATGTATGCAAAACCGGACGGTGCAGCTGTTCTCGGTTTCATCGAAAAATGTTTGACACGTAAAACTTTGCAGAGCTTCAGTAGATGAACAGGTGAGAAGTGAACAGGTGGCTTGGAAGTAGTTTCCAGTGAAGGTTGAGCCTTAGATTTCTTCTTTTTCACAGATTTATGAGACTCTCCTCTGAGTTTTCCTCCTTTGATCTGGTTTCTGGGAAGTAACGCTGAGAATACGCCATGTGTCTCTGGTGCGGCTCCAGGAGCCTTGCCCCATATCTGGTACTGAGGGCGCTAACGTACTGAAGCTGAGAGGCATCCTGAACTCAGCAGAGCAGAGTGATCTGAAGTGAGTCAAGACGTTGACTTGAACTGAAAATAATCTGATCCGCTATGGTGTGGTGAAGCGGAGCCGGATCGGAGACGCATCTGGTGTACTTTGACGGGAAAGTTTTGTAACTCTTCCTCTCAGCTATATTCATGAACCATGAGTTTAACGACAAACCCTCGTCGTCGCAGAGTCTAGAGTCTGTCAGCTCCGCTCGTGCCATTTGGCGTTCTCAGGCGTAGGCTGCTCATGATTTCTTCCCGTCCTCCTATCCTGACTTGTACAGTGTTTCAGCACATGTATGACTCAGTTTGAGTCAGAACAAGGTGTCAGCTCTCAGGCAGTCTCTGCGTAAAGATGATACTGAAAGTGTCTGATGCTGTAAAAACCAGTAATCTTATCTGTTGGCCTCTGGCTGCTCTGACATGTTTTCAAGATTACACCGTACAAAGCTGCTGCAGAGTCTTTTAACTCCACATGGATCTAGAGTTTAGTAAAACCTCTCATCATCCCTGACTGAAAGGAGGCCCAGACATGTTGAGAGATGATTCACAGAGTTTAAGAAATACTTTCAGGATGACCTCAGAAGGAGAAGTCTGGACTTATTTTTGCAACACTGGATGTTTGTTGCAATAACAGAGTGTGAAATGTTGATACCCAACACTTTGGTGTCCTTGAGGAGTGTTGATCTGCTGGTGACTCTACTGACAGTCTGTTTTTCAGTCGTAGATAACCTGGTTAAACTCCTCAGACTGAAGCAGATCGTTGGTTTCAGGTCAGCAGGGCTCTAACATGTGACACATGATGGAAACAGATCATGTGTTGAAGCCTGACACCCTAAACAGAGGCTCGCTGTGTCAGAGATACAAGCTTTCCATGGGGGAAGTGCCCAGGCGAATGCTAAAGCTGGTGATCCATGGAGAGATAATGCAAGGGGAGGGCAGTTAGAGGACAGGAAGGTTTATATTTATTCATGTGGAGCGGTTTCCTCCAAACATTCCCTCACACAGGTGTTGAAACATCTTCCTGTTTGCCTCTCTGCTTCCTCATCTGTGAATGTCCTGTGTTTCACAGTCAGAGCTGAATGAAGAGTGGACTCTCTACCTCTCTACAGCTGACTTTCTGTCCTTCCTGGCCCTGTTATTACAACTTCCTGTTTACTGAGACAAGTCGGCGTCTCTATCTCGTCAATTCTGATGTTAGAAATACAGTTTTCTACCACTCCTGCCAGTACCCGTTTGTAAAATGTCATCCCCACCAGATGGTGGCGGCAGTGAGTCTGTTAGCTAACTGCAAAAGAAGAAGAGAAAGATAGCGACATCTGCTGGAAGTGGTGCGTACTACTGTAAGATTCTGAAACGGAGGACACAACAGTGACTTAGCACGGCGGTAAAATGTCAACAAACACGTCGTCGTGTTTTTTTTGTGATTCCTTTAAACGGTTTAATCTATGGAGGTCCTTCTCACATATACTGGTCGGTGTGTACAGTTGCCAATACATACTTGACAATTATGCTAACTAAATTAGCCAAAAATTCAAATTTTCAAATGTTTTTATATTCAATTAATCAACAGAATAATCAACTATTGACATTATTGATATTATATGTAGTTCCTGCCAACTTTCCATTTATAAAAAAACATCATTATCTTCCATCCACTGGTTCCAGTTTGTTTTAGAACTGACTGGTTCCACTGTTTCTGTTCAAGGCGCTGAAAGCTCTCTAACACAACTGGCTATGTCAATATGTGAAGTTCAGGCGTTTCCTCTCATTCTCTGTAACTCAATGAGGAGCTATTGTGAGCAATGAGCTTTTGTTGAGCTAATCTGTCAGCTGTTTTTTTCTATGCCGACCAAGCTGAAACATCCAGCCTTGAAACATGAAGCTGGTGTTGAAGTGTTAAAAACTGTGGTACCCCCAGTGTCCACTTGAGGCTGGCTACAGGGGCACCACAAACCACAAGGCTGTCTTGACTGACCAGGAGAAACCCTGTAGCTGTTAGCGAGGAAGCTAAAGTCCTGCCTCTGTGCCTCACATTAGGCTGAGCTAGCATTTGCAATATAATGACTACCAACGATGGGCTTTAGAACTCTGCTTCAGAAACAGCTGGATGATGTCATCGAGGCTACATCAGCCACCAGGCTGCTGACTAAATGTTGACAATAAGGTGATGATTAACCAGGAACTGCAGATTTTGGGACCTCAGAAGGAGGATGAGTGTGTGATATGTATGGTAGTGGACTGAATGAATAGAATAGAATAATTCAGGAAGAGTCACAGCAGCAATCAAGAAAACAATAGTAAGAAAGTGTATAGAAAGTGCATAAAGCTCCATAAGAAAATAGATGCTGACAGCTTGTCCATCATTGTCCAGTCAGCCAGCCTCCACCTCCACAGGGTCCAGGACTGAGCTTCTTCAGCAGTCTGTTCAGTCTCTGTCTCCTGGATCCTGTCTGCTCACAGCAGGTGAAGCTCTTCACATGTGGCCTTAATGTCTGGTGTTAGCTCTGTTAGCCATGTCTGTGAATAGCATGATGCTACTCTGCCCTCTGGTATTCCCTCTGTTGCTGGGTTAGCACAACTAGCTCGTCCATCTTATTGGAGATAGATCTTAAGTTCCCAATAACGATGGATGGAAGGACAGGTCCATGTCGTCACTTCTTAGCTCACACCTGAGAACCAGCAGGTCGTCCTCACCTCCTTCTTTTCACCTTCTGGGGAAACATCTTGCCTAGCACCAGTTAGCATTAACATGCTACAGGTCGAAAACAGCTGATTTCACATGTAAACAATGCAGCCATGGTTACATGTAGGATCTCCAGACAAACACAGGAGAAAAAGTAGTAAAAATATCACTGAAGACACAAAAAGTTTGGTGTCCATGACCAACAAATGAACCAAACAAAGTAAGGATCAACTCCAAATACAAAAATGACGAAAAAGAGATGACTCCAACTAATGTAAGGACATAAAGAGGTCAGACTCAGGTCATGTATGGAGCTGTTTCAGTTTCTGTTTGACTGTTCAGTCTAAAGGCTCAGCTTCACAGATGGTCAAACCAGAGAAAGTAAATTAGTTTATAAATGATTAACGTCAACTTGAATTCCCATCATGAGTTATCAGAGGGCGGTCATTTCCTCCCTGTTGGAAAACGCCAGCATGCACAGAGAGGAATGTGGGAGTGGAAAAACAGACGTGCAGACAGGATGGGAGTGTGCAGAGGAGTGATTCAGCTGCAACTGAATCAGCAGCATGACTGATGAAAAACTGCTCCTCTCTGTGTCTGCTTTCAGTTTCCCTCCTCTCACCGTGTGCAGCCCTGAAGATGACGGCGTGTATGGAGGACAGAGGATGGTCTTCATGGATGGACTGTCAGTCTCTGGCTGACCAGCAGTCGATGGGGGAAGGAATACTCTTCAGGGATGAGAGAATAATGTAAGACGACACCTTCACACTTTGCTGCGACATGTACGAAGCTCAGTGTGTTCAACATTTCTGTCTCTGTATCTCAACTCTCCAGGCTTCATCATCTCCTCCAGGTAGAGGAGTGCACGTCGACCACGAGTGACGGCAGCGATGACACCCCTCCAAAGTAAGATTTCCCCGTGCTTGGGTAAAACAGAGCTCATTTCTTTTAGGTGTTGCTGCCTGCAGAGCAGAGAACAGGCTTTAAGAGATCTTGAATCAGCAGATAAATGTTTCTTTTTCTGCACTGAAAACATGTTGTACTGAACCACCCAGAGAGAGAAACTGTCAACAGATACTAAAGTGTCTCTGTAACCAGAGCTCTGAAGGTGAACATAGATGTTGAGGTCAGGCTGATGATGTGCTCTATAGTAAACCAGCCAATCAGAGTGGAGAGAAAAACCCCAGACAAAAATAAGAGCCCTGTGTGAGACTATAACTAAGCTTCTCAGAGATAACTGAAAATGTCAAGAGATTCATAAAACCGTCTGTGTTCTGTAAGCGTGGCTGCTTTTAAAATAAAGTTTCCGCTCAGAGATGTAAGTTCACACGCCTTTAATAAACCCAGTGTTATTAACAGCTCTTTAAACAGGAACCAGACTGAAAACTGAGCTGCTGCTGAGAACCCTGGGTGTGTATTTGATGACTGAAAAAAACACAGAAAGAAACTCTTCAGAATTTTGCAGAGGCACCAAAAATAACCTTGAAAGTCTAAAATCTAGTTGCTCAGATTGTTCCTTCAAAATGGGAAGCTTGGGATAATCTGCTGACATGTTTTCATTGGTGTGCATAGTTGCAAGAACATTACAGACATTTGTGTTTGCTATTTAAGCCTGAAACTTCTAATAATCGATCATTCTTTAATCGATTAATCAAATAACTGTCAGAATAATCGAAAGTGCAATTATAGAATAATCAATAAAAATAAAATTTAATTATTGCATCCTATTTCTACTTGAAAATCAACCCTGTAGCTAATAAATATGTTAACTACTTATCCTGAAACTTCTAATAATCAAACAGTCCTTAATCGATTAATCGATTAACTGGCAGAATAATCAAAAGTGTAATGTTAAAATAATTTATAACAATAAAATTCAATGATTGCATCTTCTTTCTAGTTGAAAAACAACCCTCTACCTAATAGATATGTTAGCTACTAAAGCCTGACACTTCTGATAATCGAACAGTCCTTAATCGATTAATCGATTCACTGGCAGAAGAATCAAAGGGGTATGATAGAATAATTCATTATAAGAAAATTTAATTATTGCAGCCTGGGTAAGGAGTCCATGGGATGAGATTTGTGTCACTTGAATGTTTTGAAGCTGTGTGAATTTGCTTTGAAATTGTGTTTAACCCACTTAAAAAATCAGCTCTTCGTATTTGGTAAATCTAAAAATACAAAATTCAGTTTCAGTTCAGTGTGGCTTGGATCATCATGTTGTCTGTTTGGTCTATGGCTGTACTCCCTAGCTGAGTAGAGCTAGCTGAGCTAGCATTAGCCATAATGTCTGAAGACCAGGGACCGGACAGTTGTAGACGATGTTATGGTTGTACCACACTGAACTGAAATTTAATTTTGTATTTAAGGATTACAGAGGGTTACATTTTCGAGTAGGTTAAAAGCAGTTTTCAAAGCCTGTAAAATCAGTTTTTAAGCTCTTAGCTAAGTGTTTTTTGAATAACAGCCTTTGTCATTTCTGCAGAGAGAGCAACAGGTTTTGGAGACGCCCTGGCAGAAATTGCATCTCCAAGAGGAAAACTTGTGGATACCATAACGCCTCTTTCAGGGATCGCTGTGGCTCAAAAACAATCATTTCCAAAGACACAACAGGAGCTAAACAGCAGACATGCCGTCGGAGCAGCGCTGCAGGAGGTGAGCTGGAGTCTCTGCTGCTGGTTTCACCTTTCATCATCACACAACCTCAACTTCAGAGGTCCGGCTCATTTGTTTTTAGATGCGAATGACTTTGACCTGTGCGAACGTTTGTATGATAGGGCTGTGTCTTAGCTGCACCAGTGCACTGTGGACAACGATGGAGTCACATGACCTTAAACTCTCTTTTTTCTATTTAAAAACTTGAAATTCAGTCACTACCGGGGTCCCCCAAAGCCCTGTCCTGGGGCCTCCTTTGTCTTTCATCTCTCTACCTCTTATTTCCCTTAAATTCAACATCAGTTTCCATCACTATGCAGACGACACCCAGCTCTTCCTGTCAGCCAAACAAACCACCTCCCCCTCACAAAATCAAAGCCTTGTTCACCTGAAACTTTCTGAAACTAAACAGTGGTAAAAATGGTGTTCTCCTCTTTGGCAATGTTTTTCCGGAAGCCCAGGTACCTTCGGACATTGCCCAATGATACGATCGTCTTAGAGCACAGAGTATTTAAAAGTTATCATAACCTCGCTCGGCCAGTTCTTTATCATTTGATATCTTGTTTGTCTTGTTTTTCGCGCCCTCAAGGTCAACAGGAAGTCCTTCAAACCCATAAGATGTGTGTGAGGAAGAGATGTGAACGTGTGGCTGAAGGAACTGGTGAAGCAGGAAGTCGAACCCTCCTCAGCAGAATCTACACTGAGCTCTACATCACAGAGGGACCAGGTGAAGAGGTGAATACCCAACATGAGGTGAGCCAGCTGGAGACAGCCTCCAAGAAGAACATCCTCCAGGACACTCCCATCAAGGTCCAGGACATCTTTAAAGCCTTACCTGAGCAGCAGGAGCCAATCAGAGTGGTTCTGACAAACGGCATGGCTGGGGTGGGAAAAACTTTCTCAGTGCAGAAGTTCACTCTGGACTGGGCAGAGGGCTCTGAAAACCAGGACCTGAGTCTGGTGGTCCTGCTGTCATTCAGGGAGCTGAGCCTGATCAAAGATGAGCGCTACAGTCTCCTCAGTCTGCTCCATGTTTTCCATCCAGCGTTAGAGAAGCTGAGAGCAGAGACGCTGGCCGTCTGTAAACTGTTGTTCATCTTTGACGGCCTGGACGAAAGCAGACTGTCTCTGGATTTTAACCACACTCAGCGTGTGTCCGACGTCACACAGGAGAGCTCTGTAAAGGTGCTGTTAACAAACCTGATCCAGGGAAACCTGCTTCCCTCAGCTCTGGTCTGGATCACTTCTCGACCTGCAGCGGCCAACCAGATCCCTCCTTGGTGCGTGGACAGGCTGACAGAAGTCCGAGGCTTCACTGACGCCCAGAAGGAGGAGTACTTCAGGAGGAGGTTCAGGGATGAAGATGAGTCCAGCAGAGTCCTCTCACACATCAAGACCTCCAGGAGCCTCCACATCATGTGTCAGATCCCGGTCTTCTGCTGGATCACGGCCACAGTCCTGGATCACATGATGAGCACAGAGCAGCGAGGAGAGCTGCCCCAGACCCTGACTGACCTGTACTCACACTTCCTGCTGGTTCAGACTCAGAGGAAGAGGAGGAAGTACGATGGGGGTCACGAGACCAGTCCTCAGGAACTGATGGAGGCTGATGGTGAAGTCTTCCTGAAGCTGGGCAGGCTGGCGTTTGAACAGCTGGAGGAAGGAAACGTCCTGTTCTACCAAGAAGACCTGGAGCGCTGTGGTCTGGACGTCCCAGAGGCCTCGGTGCACTCAGGACTTTGTACAGAGATCTTCAAACGAGAGAGCGGGGTCTTTCAGAGACCGGTCTACTGCTTCGTTCATCTGAGCGTCCAGGAGTTCCTTGCTGCCGTCTACGTCTTCCACTGTCACACCAACAAGGTCAGTGAGACCCTGGAGGCCTTTCTGGGTAAAGCCTGGGGTCCTTGTCGAACTTGCGACCCACCTGTGGACGTGTTCCTGAGGAGGGCCCTGGAGGAGTCCCTGAAGAGCAGAAACGGACACTTGGACTTGTTCGTCCGCTTCCTTCATGGCCTGACGCTGGAATCAAATCAGCGACTCTTAAAATGTCTGTTAGGTCCAATGGAGAGCAACCCAGGAAGCATCCAAAAAGCTGTGGACAACTTGAAGCAGATGAGCACCTTCGACGTCTCTCCTGACAGAAGCATCAACATCTTTCACTGTCTGATGGAAATGAAGGACCGCTCGGTGCATCGAGAGATCCAAGACTTTCTGAAGTCAGAGACCAGGTCAGAGGAGAGACTCTCTGAGATCCAGTGCTCGGCTCTGGCTGTCATGCTGCAGGCGTCAGAGGAGGTGGAAGAGCTGGACATGACGGCGTACAGGACATCAGAGGAGGGGCGCCTCAGACTCATCTCTGCCGTCAGGAACTGCAGCAAGGCTCGGTGAGTCCAGGGTGAGGGTTTTTTCGTCTCCTACAGAGACCGTAGCTGTAAACACAGTGTTCAGACGCCACTTTTGTAACCCCGTCTCCCCCTCAGGGTGTCCTGTGGTCGGCTCTTTGACGCCCACTGTGAAGTCCTGGCCTCGGCTCTGAGGTGCAGCCGTCTGACTGAACTGGATCTGAGCCACAGCAAGCTGCAGGTCTCAGGAGTGGACCTGCTGTCTACCGGACTCCAGAGCTCACAGTGTGGACTGCGAGCTCTCAGGTCAGTCAGTCTGTGGATTCACCACGTTCACTCAGTGACCCTCTGTGCTCACTCAGGGTGACTGCGTTCAGTCGTACCTGTCCGTTTCCTCCATGTCTCAGTCTGTGCTCTCCTCTCAGGTTGAGGGACTGCTGGCTCTCAGGAAGCTGCTCTTCAGCTCTGGCCTCAGCTCTGGGGTCCAGCACGTGTCCCCTGAGAGAGTTGGACCTGAGCAACAACAAGCTGCAGGATTCAGGAGTGGAGCGTCTGTGTGCCGGTCTCCAGAGTCCTCACTGTGGACTGGAGACTCTCAGGTCAGTGTGTTTTAAACACACAGACTCCTGTCGATCTCCTGCTTTAAAGATTTTAACTTAAGGATGAATTTCTTTATTTAGGCGACAACATGTTTATGTCTGTACCTGATAAAACGTAGAATTGATTATCTGTTTTCCCAGCTCACATTCTACGGCTAAGAAAATGATGATAAGACCGATTAAAAAATCAGATTGGTCAAATTTCTAACTTTTACTCAGAATTCTCTCCTTTTTATCCAAATTGTTTTTTTCAGAATAAGAAAATTTTTAAGGGATTTTTAAGAATTTATTTTTGTGTCAGAATTGTTTTTTTTCAGTATTTTTGTCTGACTTCTAAATTTTTTTGTATTCATCCTTTGTCAGAATTCAATTTTTTTGATCTCTGAATTCTGAATTTTTGATTCCAAAATTTTTACTTTGTCTTTTTTTGTTTTTGTTCTCAAATACTTATTTTTTTAAACTGAAATTTGTCGTCTTCTCTCAGAATTTTGCCTTCCATCTAAACTAAGACTGTTTTTGTCCAAAAATCAAAACAGTTTTTTCAGAGTTTAATTTCTTTGGTCTAAACTGACTTTTTTTTACAGGATAAACTCCTTAAAAAAAAAATTATTTCGCAAAAAAATCCAACATTATTTTTAAGTCTGACATTTGCAAATAATGTCTTTTTTCTAGGATCACAACTTTCTCTCAGATTAATGATTTTTTTTTTCAAATTCTGATTTTTTTCACCCATTATAAAACCCCTTTTTCCCCAGAATTATTCTTTGTAATCTAAAGTGACTTTTTGTCAGAATTCTGCCTTTTTTCTAGAAATCTAACTTTTTATTAAATTCTCACCTTTCATCAGAATTACCATTTTTTCAGGTATTTAATTTTATCTAGAATTCTGACTTCTTCTCAGTATTATGTTTCCAGGCTGGCCTGATCAGATCTGAATGAAGACAGATGCTCACTCAGGTTTTCATGGAGACGTTTCTTTCCTCTCCTCAGTTTGAGACACTGCGGCCTCTCAGAGAGGAGCTGCTCTTCTTTGGCCTCCGTCCTGAAGTCTGAAACCTCCAACCTCAGAGAGCTGGACCTGAGTTATAACCAGATCAATGATTCAGGCGTGAAGCTGCTGTCAGCTGGATTAGAGAGCTCGCGGTGTGGACTGGAGACTCTGAGGTGAGCAGTTGAAAACTGTTCGTGGTCGTTGATGTGCAGCTGGATGGAGTGAGATGTTGAGCACCTAACACTGAACCGTCTCTCTGTTGTTTGTTCAGGCTGAGTTTCTGCAGCCTGTCAGAGAGGAGCTGTGGTTATTTATCAGCTGCTCTGAGCTCAAACCCCTCCGCTCTGAGAGAGCTGGACCTGAGCGATAACCAGCTGCAGGATTCAGGACTGAAGCTCCTGGAGAGTCCAAACGGTGTACTCAGGGGGCTCAAAGTCCTGAGGTGAGGCGTCCACGTTAAATCAGTTAGTCCAGCTTGTTCTTGTTCCTGTTCTCTGACCTGGTTCCTCTCCCCCTTCAGGTTGGACTAGGAGCAGATGACTGGGTCTAAGTCTCTGGAAAAGTTATGTTTGGATCACGCTCAATTGGAGCTTTATCACCGTGGACTGACGGCTCTTCAGGGGCAGAAGGAGATGTTTTCGTTGCTGCGTCCTGCTGCCTTAGCAGCTTTTTTCTAAAGCATTAAAATGTTTTAGCATCACAGCTGAGTTTGGGACTGACGTGCAGTAAAAGTCAAACAGTCACTGACGGTAAAAGAGGAATGAAGCATGTGAACACTAACCAGGGCTGCTCAGTGAGCATGTCTGTACGTCAGCACTTTAACACAAAGAAACGCACTTTAAAACACACTGAGTCACCGTCTGAGAGACCTGAGCTCAAACCAAGTCTGTAAAAACCTCATCTGCCTTCAGTCATTTATCCTGATTATTTTTTGATCAGTGTCCATCACGTTTTGTTTGTGTAATCATGTTTCCTTAAAGATGAATCTTACCAATAAAAATTCTTGTTATGTTGCAGTTCTGTGAGTGTCCACTAGAGTCTGTCTCCAGCAGTGGGTCCGTCTAATAGACCGCCTTTTAAAGGTCCCATATTATGCAAAAATCCCTTTATTAAGTCTTTTAGTGAAATTTGTGGGTCTTTGTCTTTCCTCCCAGCCCACAAAATGTGATATTTAATGACCAAACCTGTTCTTAGTAGAGCTTGTGAATGTAAAATCCTGACCTAAAAAGAACTGTTTGGAATTTCTGGGGTTTGCCGACATCAGCAAGTCCCTTTTTTGACCAATCAGGAGCAAGTCTGACCTGATTGGTCCACCGGAGCAGATACCCCCGAACCCCCTCCCTGCATCTGGAGAGAAATCTGTCCAGCAACGGGGAGAGGAGTGTGGCTGTTTTTGGCTGTAAGCAACCACATAGTTCCATGCACAAGCTTCCCATCTCAGAAGAAGACAGACTAAAGCCTGGCTCACACTACAGGATTTTAAAAATCTTAAAAGATTCTGAAATCAGATTGTATCTCACACATAAGGAGAATCTTCACAGATCATCCTCTCTTAAATCTTAAGCACACTCTAACAAGATTTGAAAACACTGACCAGCACACACTACAGGATTTCACCAAGATTATTTGACCAGCGAGAGTGATTCACCACATGTGCTCAGTTGTTTGATCTGAGGTTTTTAGCGCACTGGTGGGACAGGAGGAGAGAGAAGCGGAGCTGTCTGCAGCGGTGCCTTTCATCCATTACGAGCACACAGAGGGACAGAGGTGAAACTGTTGCTGTATCAGCCAATAATGGCATGATCTCACACCGATCACTGATAAAACAAAAGTTTGCTACTGTATGAAAATGGCGTGGTTATGTGTTATTTTTAAAGCCATTATTGAACTTGCTCAAGTGGGCCAGTGGAGCGTGCAGTCAGCTGACCCGGAGCCTTTCAGTTTTACTTTGAGCCTGCGTTTGTTGTCTGTTGTCTCTTGTAAGGGGGCTCTCTCTCTCTCTCTTAGCTGTTGTCATCCTCAGTGAGAATGAATGTTGTAATCATCCAGATAAATATCAAACATGGTTGAAAATTATCAGGGCAGCTCTGACGAGTCTGTGAGACGTCTGTGAGACGCGAAAGATTCATCTGGCAACCGCTCAAACTAGAAGATAATCTTGGCCGAACGTCGGGGCGTTTATTTATGAGGGAAATGTTCCAGCTACACTCAGTAAAACTGTGCAGAGACCAACAGATCAGAGTCAGCCATAGAAAGAAAAAGTCCCTGACTGGAGTTAAACTCTGTAACATCTTCAACAGGAAGTCAGAGCAGCTCTTTCTCTCTCCTTCTTCTTCTTTCTCCTCTCTGAGGACGTCTTTGTCCCTCTGGACTCGTCCTATCAAACCACAGCCGCTGGTATCTGAGCTGACCTGACTGGATCTTTCTCTGCCTCCACAAACTGACTTTCCATGGACTTTCCATGAGTATCAGAAGCCACTGATGAGTGGATAGAGGTGGTGACAGCAGAGCAATGAACCCTCAGTCCAATACTTTTTGTGGCACTGATACAGAGAATGTATCAGCTGCTCCAGGTCCCCGTTTATCTGACCTGCATCAGCAAACATTTTGTTCAACTTCATGAAAAGGTGACATCAGACTCTTCAAACTAAGGAAACAGCTGCTTTCATGTCTTCATGTACAGACAGCAGACACATGGAGGAGCCCAGGCACGGGTCGTGTGCTGGGAGACCTGTCCCCAGAGACCTGAATCCAGCTCATGATGAGCCAGACCGTCAGGTTAGAGCTTCCATTAGGATTCAGTGTGTGCTGCCCTCCAGCAGGGGGCGGTGTTGCGCAGTGCAGGGACTCTCTCTGAAGCGGACCGTCGCTGCTTCCTCCTCCTACCGAGCGGAGCTGAGGAGCTGCGGAGGAAAGACGCCTAGCTGCCTCTCGGCTCTTCTCCTCTTTGCTTCAGGTTTGTTCGCTTTGAAAACTTTGAAAACTTTGAAATGTGGTTTGACTCTCTGAGGAAGGTAAAAGTGTTGGATTTGAGATTTGTGGACACTCAGAAACTTTACTTTCACTTTGTATCGTAGCTGGGCAGAGCCCATGGCGTCTTTTAGTGGATTCAAAAACAAGTCTGGTTTAGTTTGGGCTCCAGGTCATTTCGTGGTGTAGTAAATGTGTTTCTGCTGTAAAGCTTTGTAATAGAGGGAAAAAGTGAAGCTAGAGTTTGTGCTGTCAGGGAGCTGGTCAGGGTTAGCCATCAGTGACACAGTCAGTTAAACACTCTCACCAGGGATCACATGTCAGTCAGCTCTAACAGCTGTTTGTGTGTCTGCGCATGTGCGCTGTGATAACGCTGATCAAACAGTATCAGAGCTCTGTCTGTTCCTGTAACCTGTCAAACAAACACGTTAGCATGAAGAAAAGCTGCTCTCTGTTTATTCTGAGAGCAGTTTGAAACACACCAACCACTTTCCCGCTGAAATGCCTCATTACTTGATCAAGGGTTGGGGTTCGGTTAGAGCTGGAGCTTATTAATTAACCTGGTTAATTGTTTCTTACGGTGGCCCTGAAGGCCAGTGGGAATGATTTTTTTTTTAAAAGTACAAAATAAATTTCAGAAGCACTAAAACATTTCACAAACCACAAATATATTAGAGCTGAAACGGTTCCTTGAATAATTCGAGGTACTCACTAAAAACTGCTGGGTTAATTTGTCAACCTAACTGCTAAGTTATGACACTGGTAACCCATTGTGGGTTATTATAATGCAGTTCAGGGTTATTTCCACAACTCATGTGGTGGGTCAAATTTTTTAACTCAGTTCATGGGTTGTTTTTGCTACTGTTGGGTTGTTAACAGGTTCATGCAAAGACCCGTCCCTTCCGTCGTTGCTACTCTCATCACTCTGCAACCCGTCTGCCACACAGAGGAACAGGAGTGGTGCTGTGCCTGTCTGACACATGACAGGTTTGTGTTTGTTTGCCTTACATATCTGATTTTTATATATATATATATATATATATATATATATATATATATATATATATATATATATATATATTGTATATATATATATATATATATATATATATATATATATATATATATATATATATATATATATATATATATATATATATTTATACAAAATAAATTTCAGAAGCACTAAAACATTTCACAAACCACAAATATATTAGAGCTGAAACGGTTCCTTGAATAATTCGAGGTACTCACTAAAAACTGCTGGGTTAATTTGTCAACCTAACTGCTAAGTTATGACACTGGTAACCCATTGTGGGTTATTATAATGCAGTTCAGGGTTATTTCCACAACTCATGTGGTGGGTCAAATTTTTTAACTCAGTTCATGGGTTGTTTTTGCTACTGTTGGGTTGTTAACAGGTTCATGCAAAGACCCGTCCCTTCCGTCGTTGCTACTCTCATCACTCTGCGACCCGTCTGCCACACAGAGGAACAGGAGTGGTGCTGTGCCTGTCTGACACATGACAGGTTTGTGTTTGTTTGCCTTACATATCTGATTTTTATATATATATATATATATATATATATATATATATATATATATATATATATATATATATTGTATATATATATATATATATATATATATATATATATATATATATATATATATATATATATATATATATATATATATATTCACATTTTTATAGTTATGTACAGTTTTTATGCTGCTATAATTGTCTAGAATGTTGGACCAGGATGATAGTTGTACTGGGTGGTTGTTTGACCAGTTTTTGATTTTCACTGTAAATTATTGTTGCAGGTTTTGCAATCTATGAACGGTGGCGCTGCAGCCTCATAGTAAAAAGGTCACCGGTTTAATTCCCAGCTTGGCCAGTGGGCCTTTCTGTGTGGAGTTTGCATGTTCTCCCCGTGCATGTGTGGGTTCTCTCCGGGTTCTCCAGCTTCCTCCCACAGTCCAAAAACATGCTCACCAGGTTAATTGAACACTCTAAATTGCCCATAGGTGTGGGTGTGTGCGTGAATGGTTGTCTGTCTGTGTCAGCCCTGTGATAGGCTGGCGATCAGTCCAGGGCGTACCCCGCCCCTCGCCCAATGACAGCTGGGATAGGCTCCAGCCACCCGCGACCCTGAACAGGATAAGTGGTTCAGAAAATAAATGAATGAATAAACATTGTTTACAAGTGTATTATTGCATTTTATATTATTTACATGAGCAAGTAGAGGATCATAGTTAAGATAGCATTGAATTTAACATTTATCACCCAAAGTGACTTGATTTTACACTTGCTTGAAACAAATTTCCATTTCAAAAATAACTGCTCTCTAAGTACACAAAAACGTGTTTTATCCAATTAATTGATTGATTAATCGATTAATCATTGGAATTTTCAGTAGAATACTCGAATACTTAAATATCCAGTAGCTGTAGCTGTAAGATATATTTCCAGGAACACAAATACACTTCACAGAACATAAATGAAAATCACTGATCACAAATTAAATTTCACAGATTACAAAACTAATCTCAACAATCACAAATCAATTTGACGGTTGGTGTGCCCAAGGCATGCAGACTGTATTTGAGAGTTGGCCTCATTGTTGGGGATCCAAACAGTTGTCCTGGTCCCAGAACCTGGGATGATGTTGCCCTCCTGATGGCGATTGGTGAGGAGTCTCCGCCCCCTCTCTGCAGAGGGAGGTTCTTACAGCGTGGCGTAAGGCTGCCTACTGATGTGTGTGTGTCCTGATAAGACGACGCATCTCTACACTCACACCACATCAATGTTGAAGAGCTGCTCTATCAAACCCAGCTCCTCCACCATCCTGGTACAGGCTTGAAACTTTACCCTGACTCTGCTGCAGCTGCTGTGCACTGTAAACAGGAAGTGGTTGATGTGACTGACACGCTGATTAAGCCAATCAGAGACAAGGAGCGTGTCCTACCCTTTCTGCTTTCATGGACTTCATTTTGTGATTGGTGGGATTTGATTTGTGGTCTGTAAAGTGTATTTGTGTTTCTGGGAATTTATTTGTGGTTTGTGAAAAATGTATTTCTGTTGGCCTTCAGGGCCACCGTAGTTTCTGTGGAAGGTGTTTGTCGCTGATAGGATCTCTGTGAAATGAAGTGTAATGAACATGTTGTGTGTGTGTGTGTGTGTGTGTGTGAAGGTGGGGGCTCTGCTATGGATCAGTGTGAGGACAGAGAGGGGGGAGCCCCTCCCTCTGAAAGCACTCTGTGGGGGGACCAGGAGAGCCATACCAGAGCTCAGAGGTAAGACCAGGATCTGCACCTGTCCATGGACCAGCATCACTGCACCATCATGATTCACACTCACAGCTCTGTGTGTGTGTGTGTGTGTGTGTGTGTGTGTGTGTGTGTGTGTGTGTGTGTGTGTGTGTGTGTTTCTGAAGCAAAAAACAGCAACATGAACCAGACTCTCCTGGACCTGGACCTGAACCCAGCTGTGTCTCCTTAAAGAGTGATTGGTCTATGCCTCGATATATTGACTTCAAAGATGGCCGTCAGTCTGCTGATGAAGTGTAAGAGCGTTAAAGTGAAACCATCTAAAAAACTTAGAGCCTGTTGAACTTTCTCTGTGTTTATGATTCTTTCAGAGACAAGAGACCTGGACCTGGACCTGGACCCAGCTGTGTCTCCTTAAAGAGTGATTGGTCTATGCCTCGATCTATTCACTTCAAAGATGGCCGTCAGTCTGCTGATGAAAGGTGAGCCTGTCAAAGCTAACTTCCTGTTATTGTGTGTGAAACCTCTGATCCTGACTGTGCTGGGTCTTTTCTCTGTGAAGGTGAACATGTTTCAGTTTTGTGTCTCTATCAGGATCCCACAGCAGTAACCAGGACTGGAGGCAGAAAGACCAGGACCCAGCGTGTCTCTGCATGTGTGTCCTGTGTTTGTAGGAGGATCCAGCAGATAGAGTCCAACACATGAACACAGTGTGTGGTTATTTCATAAACACTCCACGATCTTCTGTTTGTTCCTCAGAGGTCAGAGATCAGAGGCTCCCATTGGTCGGTCTGCCCAGCAGCAGAGATCAGAGGCTCCCATTGGTCAGTCTGCCCAGCAGCGTCACACTCAGCTGGACTCCATCATGACGGTGAGCAAACGTACAAACGCAGCTCCTCCTGAGCCTCAGAGCACACACTCTCCCTGCTTGGAGCTCTGTGATCCGGTCTCCATGCTGGACTCTGCAGACCAGCAGGCTCTCTGACCGTCACACAGGATCTGATCTGACCTCAACCAGTCCAACCAGTTCAACCAGTTCAACCTGACATTTTCTTCTCTTCCAGCTGCTCCAGAAGAACATCATCAGCTTTGTAGAGAGCCAGCTGAAGGAGATCCAGAGGACCCTGAGTCCAGATTACCCAGAATGCTTTGAGAGCCAGAGGGAGGATGAGGATGAGGAGCAGAGGAGGAGCAGAGAGGCCTTCCTGAAGATCACTCTGCACTTCCTGAGGAGGATGAAGCAGGGGGAGCTGGCTGACTGTCTGCAGAGCAGTAAGAGGATTTGAACATTGAACATGATGGAAAGAGGAAATGGAGACAACATGGGAGAGGGTTACATTTCAAACTCTGCTCTGAATATGACGCTCACACCTGGATCACATCTATGAGCTGAAGATTTCAGAGAGGAGCCAAATCAAATCCTTCCTGATGTCAGAAAGTAGAAACTCAGACTGATTGTAGCTTCACGTCATTCATTACATTTCTGTTTTCTTCATCCAGGAACTGGTGCTGCAGCATGTCAACGTCAGCTCAAATCCAGCCTGAAGGAGAAGTTCCAGTGTGTGTCTGAGGGGATCGCTAAAGCAGGAAACCGGACCCTTCTGAACCAGATCTACACAGAGCTCTACATCACAGAGGGAGGGACTGGACAGGTCAACCAGGAACATGAGGTCAGACAGATTGAAGCAGCATCCAGTACACCAGACGGAGCAGAAACTACCATCAGACAAGAAGAAATCTTTGAAGTCCCACCTGGACGACAGGGACCAATCAGAAGAGTGCTGACAAAGGGAGTGGCTGGCATCGGGAAAACAGTCTTAACACAGAAGTTCACTCTGGACTGGGCTGAAGACAAAACCAACCAGGACATCCAGTTCACCTTTCCCTTCCCGTTCAGAGAGCTGAATGTGCTGAAAGAGAGAAAGTTCAGCTTGGTGGGACTGGTTCATCACTTCTTTCCTCAAACCAAAGAAGCAGGACTCTGCAGGTTTGAAGACTTCCAGGTCCTGTTCATCTTTGACGGTCTGGATGAGTGTCGACTTCCTCTGGACTTCCACAACAACCAGGTCCTGACTGATGGTACAGAGTCCACCTCAGTGGATGTGCTGCTGACAAACCTCATCAGGGGGAACCTGCTTCCCTCTGCTCGCCTCTGGATGACCACACGACCTGCAGCAGCCAATCATATCCCTCCTGAGTGTGTTGACATGGTGACAGAGGTCAGAGGGTTCAGTGACCCTCAGAAGGAGGAGTACTTCAGGAAGAGATCCAGAGATGAGGAGCAGACCAGCACCATCATCTCCCACATCAAGACCTCCAGAAGCCTCCACATCATGTGCCACATCCCGGTCTTCTGCTGGATCACTGCTACAGTTCTGGAGGATCTGCTGAAGACCAGAGAGGGGGGACAGCTGCCCAGGACCCTGACTCAGATGTACATCCACTTCCTGCTGGTTCAGTCCAAAGTGAAGAGGATCAAGTATGAAGGGGGAGCTGAGACTGATCCAGTCTGGAGTCCAGAGAGCAGGAAGATGATGGAGTCTCTGGGAAAATTGGCTTTTGAGCAGCTGCAGAAAGGAAACCTGATCTTCTATGAATCAGACCTGACAGAGTGTGGCATCAACATCAGAGACGCCTCTTGGTACTCAGGAGTGTTCACACAGATCTTCAGAGAGGAGAGAGGACTGTACCAGGACCAGGTGTTCTGCTTCATCCATCTGAGCGTTCAGGAGTTTCTGGCTGCTCTTCACGTCCATCTGACCTTCACCAAGTCTGGACTCAACCTGATGGAAGAACAGACAACATTCTGGATCCTTGAGACCACCAGAGACCAACCTGAACTGGAACACCTCCATCAGAGCGCTGTGGACCAGGCCTTACAGAGTCCAAACGGACACCTGGACCTGTTCCTGCGCTTCCTCCTGGGTCTGTCTCTGCAGACCAATCAGAGGCTCCTGAGAGGACTGCTGACACAGACAGGAAGTGACTCTCAGACCAATCAGAAAACAGTGGAGTACATGAAGAAGAAGCTCAGTGAGGATGTGTCTGCAGAGAAGAGCATCAACCTGTTCCACTGTCTGAACGAACTGAACGATTGTTCTCTAGAGGAGCAGATCCAACAGTACCTGAGATCAGGAAGTCTCTCTGAAAAATATCTGTCTCCTGCTCAGTGGTCAGCTCTGGTCTTCATCTTACTGTCATCAGACAAAGATCTGGACCTGTTTGACCTGAAGAAGTACCATCCGTCAGAAGAGGCTCTTCTCAGGCTGCTGCCAGTGATCAGAGCTGCAAACAAAGCTGTGTGAGTGACTGAGTGACTGAGTGAATGAGTGACTGAGTGAATGAGTGACTGAGTGAATGAGTGACTGAGTAAATGAGTGACTGAATGAATGAGTGAATGAGTGAATGAGTGAATGAGTGAATGAGTGACTGAGTGAATGAGTGACTGAGTGAATGAGTGACTGAGTGAGAGATTTAAAACAGGATAAATTCTGTTCATGACCCTGAAACCATCTGTTTGTTCTCTTTCCATGATCTCCTTCAGGCTGAGTCACTGTAACCTGTCAGAGAGAAGCTGGGAAGCTCTGTCCTCAGTCTTCAGCTCACAGTCCTCCAGGCTCAGAGACCTGGACCTGAGCCACAACAACCTGCAGGATTCAGGAGTCCAGACTCTGTGTGCTGGACTGAAGAGTCCACACTGCAAACTGGAAACTCTCAGGTCAGGATGAAAGTGAAGTTAAACTCTTACTGTCAGAGAGAATAACCCAGTGAGTCTAAGAGACATGACTCTAAGAGACAGACAAGTCTGACATGACTCTGAAGCTCCTCAAACGATCAGAGAGGAAAGGTCCAGAAAGTCATACATTCAGTCAATCTTTACTTAAGTTTTCTAAAAAAACTAAAAATCAGACGAGTAGGACACAGAAATGATCATGGACTGATGAATAAAAACAGGCATGGCTTTCAATCTTTTGTAAAATAATAGATGAAGAAAATGTTCATGTCTTCAAAGGTTTCATGGAAGTGACCTGTCAGAGAGAAGCTGTGAAGCTCTGTCCTCAGTCTTCAGCTCACAGTCCTCCAGGCTCAGAGACCTGGACCTGAGCCACAACAACCTGCAGGATTCAGGAGTCCAGACTCTGTGTGCTGGACTGAAGAGTCCACACTGCAAACTGGAGACTTTGAGGTCAGTATGAAAGTGAAGTTAAACTCTAATGGTGCGGCCACACCAAACGCGAATTTGCGGCGCGATTACATACAAAGGCAATGCAAAGACGCGTTTAGCCGCCGATTCGCCTTGGGCGGCGCGATTTGCGCGATTTGCGCGTTTTGCGCGGCGCGTTTGGAGCGTTCACGCGTTTGGGCGGTAGACGCGAATTCGCTCGAGTTCAAAATATTCCCCCACGACGTCATTGTTTTGACGACGTTGGGGGGCAACTGCCGCCTGCTACGGCTCCAACTCCACCGGAGGATGGAGGAGAAAACAATCTGTGTGGTGTGTCATCATCCAGAGTTATACGATACGACGTGTGTACTCTACAGGGACCGGGAAAAAAGGATCAGGCTTGGTTGAAAGTCTCTGAGGAGACAGGTTTTGAATGTAAGTTCTGAAAACATTTGTTCCCAGCTGGATCTGCCTGTACGGGCTATCACTGAGTCCGACTGTGTTTTCCTCAGCGGAGTTTTGAAACTGATAGGGAGGAGGAAAGAGTGGGGAAGGGGCAGAGCCAGGGAAAAGATGAAAGTTCTCTGTGCTCCTCTCTTTCCTCCACCCCTTCATTATCCCCAGGGAGACCTCCGGGAACATCGGTCGGGGGTTCGGGTGGTCGGGGGTACGGGGTGTCAGAGGTTCAGGGGATCGGGGATGAGATCGCAGGGAACAGCCAGGCAGGGCTGGTGTAGGTGGATTACCAGGGAGAGGCAGCAGGCATTGATTGTGATCTCCAAAGCTTTCACACACTCTCCTGTCATGCTTTGGAAACCACAGCTCATTGTTTTTCAGATGCTCTTTTGGACTTTCGGTCTTTAAATGAACGAGCTCTCTACTCCGCATGCGCAGTACCGCGCATTCGCGTGTTCGCGCCTCAGCTTGTCAAAAAAGTCCAGCGGCGAGACTCGGGCGTTCACGCTGCACGTGACAGGCCATTCGCGCGAGTAAATTCGCGTGTTCGCGTTTGGTGTGGCCGCGGCATTACTGTCAGAGAGTTTAAGAGACATCAACACACAAAGTCTGACATGACTCTGAAGCTCCATAAACGATCAGAGAGGAAAGGTCCAGAAAGTCACACATTCAGTCAATCTTTACTTAAGTTTTCTAAAAAACTAAAAATCAGACGAGTAGGACACAGAAATGATCTTGGACTGATGAATAAAAACAGGCATGGCTTTCAATCTTTAGTGAAACAACAGATGAAGAAAATGTTCATGTCTTCAAAGGTTTCATGGATGTGACCTGTCAGAGAGAAGCTGTGAAGCTCTGTCCCCAGTCCTCAGCTCACAGTCCTCCACGCTCAGAGACCTGGACCTGGGTAACAACGACCTGCAAGATTCAGGAGTCCAGCCTCTGTGTGCTGGACTGAAGAGTCCACACTGCAAACTGGAGACTCTCAGGTCAGGTCTTTGGCCCATCCTGCTTAAGGTCAGAGATAAAGAAATGGTGATAATCAGTGGACTTTTTCTCATGGCCTGATTCTTTTTCTAACCTCAGACTGTCAGGATGTCTGATCACACAGAGAGGCTGTGCTTCTCTGGCCTCAGCTCTGCGCTCCAACCCCTCACACCTGAGAGAGCTGGACCTGAGCTACAACCATCCAGGAGACTCAGGAGTGGAGCAGCTTTCTGCTGGACTTGAGGATCCCCTCTGCAGACTGGACACACTGAGGTAAAACCAGACGAGCAGAGCTCAGAGACTGAATGTGTTTGATTCTTTTCAGAGCAGTGATTGGAGCTGGATCAGGAAACACACAGAGCAGCAGAGGAGCATCAGAGCGACTACTTTAAAGAGACAGATCAGAGGTAGAGCAGGGTTTGTCCTTCCTCATTTCAAAGAGGACATGAGAAGCAGAACGTGGACTTTATGGATCCAGAGAGTAACAGGCAGCCTTTGCTTTTGGACTCTTTGTCCTCTTCTTCTTCTTCTTCTCCCCTCCCTCCAGGATCTCCACGCTGTCAGAAAAAGGCACAGAGTGATGGAGACAGTTGGCTCAGAGGAGTTTCAGCCTGTTTCTCTGTCACAGGGACAAACTGAGGATCACTGCTTCATGTTGAGCAGCAGTTAGGACTGGTGTTGGACAGAAAATCACTCTGACTGTGTTTCTTCCTCCAGGGTGGACCACGGTGGACAGCGGTGGTTAAAACCTGGTCTGAAGAAGTGTAAGTGTGGAATCACTTTGACTCCTGATGAGCAAACAGCAGACTGTCAGCTAACAAAGAATGAAGCCTTCAGGTGTGTCTGATGATAAACTGCTGCTGTGTTGTGTCTTTTTCTCTCCATCAGATTTCTGTGAACTCACTCTGGACTCAAACACAGCGTACAGAAAGCTCAGACTGTCTGACAACAACAGGAAGGTGACACGTGTGGAGGAGGATCAGTCATATCCTGATCATCCAGACAGATTTGACTCCTGGGAACAGCTGCTGTGTAGAGATGGTCTGACTGGGCGCTGTTACTGGGAGGTGGAGTGGGAAGGAGAGGTTGATATATCAGTGAGTTACAGAGGAATCAGAAGGAAAGGAGACAGTGGTGACTCTAGGTTTGGACGTAATGATCAGTCTTGGAGTTTGTTCTGCTCTGATGGACGTTACTCTGTCCGTCACAATAACAGATCAACAGGCCTCCTTCTCTCCTTGTCCTCTGACTCTCACAGAGTAGCAGTGTATGTGGACTGTCCTGCTGGCTCTCTGTCCTTCTACAGAGTCTCCTCTGACTCACTGATCCACCTCCACACCTTCAGCTCCACATTCACCAAACCTCTCTATCCTGGGTTTTGGCTCTGGTCTCCTGGTTCCTCAGTGAGTGTGTGTGTTCCTCAGTGAGTGTGTGTGTTCCTCAGTGAGTGTGTGTTCCTCAGTGAGTGTGTGTGTTCCTCAGTGAGTGTGTGTTCCTCAGTGAGTGTGTGTGTTCCTCAGTGAGTGTATGTTCCTCAGTGAGTGTGTGTGTTCCTCAGTGAGTGTGTGTGTTCCTCAGTGGGTATGTGTGTTCCTCAGGGTGTGTTAGTGTTCCTCAGTGAGTGTGTGTGTTCCTCAGTGAGTGTGTGTTCCTCAGTAAGTGTGTGTGTTCCTCAGTGTGTGTTCCTCAGTGAGTGTGTGTGTTCCTCAGTGAGTGTGTGTTCCTCAGTGAGTGTGTGTGTTCCTCAGTGAGTGTGTGTTCCTCAGTGTGTGTGTTCCTCAGTAAGTGTGTGTTCCTCAGTGATTGTGTGTTCCTCAGTGATTGTGTGTTCCTTAGTGAGTGTGTGTGTTCCTCAGTGATAGTGTGTTCCTCAGTGATTGTGTGTTCCTCAGTGAGTGTGTGTGTTCCTCAGTGAGTGTGTGTGTTCCCCAGTGTGTGTTCCTCAGTGAGTGTGTGTGTTCCTCAGTGAGTGTGTGTTCCTCAGTGAGTGTGTGTGTTTCTCAGTGAGTGTGTGTTCCTCAGTGAGTGTGTGTGTTCCTCAGTGAGTGTGTGTGTTCTTCAGTGAGTGTGTGTTCCTCAGTGAGTGTGTGTGTTCCTCAGTGAGTGTGTGTGTTCCTCAGTGAGTGTGTGTGTTCCTCAGTGTGTGTGTGTTCCTCAGTGAGTGTGTGTGTTCCTCAGTGAGTGTGTGTTCCTCAGTGAGTGTGTGTTCCTCAGTGAGTGTGTTTTTCTCATTTAGATGTTTTTTCTTCAGTGTATTTGATAAAAAGTTGGTCAGAAAAGTCAGAGTGTTGTTCTTTAAAGTGTTCAGTGAAATCAATGAATCCTTTTTCTGTCTGTTACTATGAGCATGTCTTCATCCAAAAATCACAATGACCCTAAATCTGTATAAACTTGTAATATTATAAGACTATGTACAGGACTATGGAGGAAACAGTGACACAGCTGTGACTCATTAATTAAACAAAGGTTTTTTGTTTAAAGGTGATTCAGAAAAGAAATCTGACTCAAAGTCAGGGTTGATTCTCTGTAATGTTAATTTTTAATAAAGTTGCGCTCAGCATTTTCTTCTTCATCCTGTCAAACACTGTTTTAATCCCAGCTCATCACAAACCAAGTGTTTAGAAACTGACACGTGATGATGATCTGTTTCAGGCTCCTCTCTCTGACTCTTTTCTCTTCAAAGTTCGTGTGAGTTTAAAGTCTTCAGTCGGTGCAGTGAGCTAGAAAGCAGGAGTTAGAACATTTGAAGGATCTCATGGTGTCTGATGAACAGCTCCTTCTCCAGTCAACACAGGGTTAATCTTTTTCTCTGTCTTAAACGTCCTGAGCATCTGTGTGAAGGTTGTATTTTATTTTTTTACATGATGTGTGGGATCAGAGCTCTCAGTAGAGGGTTTTATATAGAGCTTACATTACTCTGATCAGACCTCCAGCTGGTGGCTCTATTGCTGTCAGATCAGCACCTTGAACAGAGCTGAACAGGTGGAGAGGGGGTGGAGAGTAAAAACTGGATTCCTCTGGTTCAGATGCATGGTATGTTCATGATAGGTTCAGTAACTGTTGTTTTACATTTACAACAGGAAAGAAAGAGAAAAAACACAAGTCTGACAAACACTAAAACACTTTGTGTAATCAACTCTACCTGTTATCCAGACACATCACACTTTAAGTATCTAATAACTTAAATTCATGTTCAAATCAGCTGTATTAATAAAAACAAAACCACCTACCTGCAGCAAAGCGGCAACTGGAAACAGTGACCTGGAAAGGGTCTTCTATCAGGCTGAAAATTTCATTTGTGGTCTTAGCTCCAGGTGTCGGTGCTTGAAAGGTTTGAAAGGTGCTCCTTTCATCTTTTCAGCCAGACATCCTGATCTGAATCCTTTCCAGCCAGAGAGACTTCAGTTCACCCAGGGTTCATTTTGCCGTGTCAACCCTGCCCCCTAGTGGAAGTAGCCTGCTCCAACTTCAAAAATGTGCTTAGATGTCGAAATGATGGAGAGAGCATCAGGTATCAGGACTCAGACTT
Organism: Halichoeres trimaculatus; assembly: GCF_033239565.1. Taxonomy (NCBI): domain Eukaryota; kingdom Metazoa; phylum Chordata; class Actinopteri; order Labriformes; family Labridae; genus Halichoeres; species Halichoeres trimaculatus. Next base: position 23,429,265 of record NW_027437200.1, read on the forward strand.
CAAACTTCATTTTTTTTTCTTCCAAATGAAACAAATGTAAAAATAAAATATATTCTAGCTTTTTCTTCTTTTTAACAGTGACAGCAGAAACATTCCTTAAGTTTTTCCATTCCATTCACCAGCTAAATAAGGGATTGAAAACTGAATGAAATCACGTCTGTTCATTGAAATGAAAGAAAAACTACAAACCTTTGTCCATCCTAAATGTCAGTGATGCAGAAAAACAACGTGAACACGACAGAGTGTGAGCTTTGAAATGGAGGCAGACTCCAGCCGGGACGAGTCCAGTTGAAAGACAATGAAAGCATGACGATTAGACAATAAGCACAATCTTTCTGAAACAAGATGTGTCGACAGGGCCGAGCTTTGACGATTTCTGAATCAACTTCTTCTTTTCTTCATAAACATGCTGTAGATTTTCTTAAAGCTGTTTGAAATCATATCACAATCAATCTGCAATTTTAATAACTTAACTGGCAGATTCAGTTTTTGAGGTTTCTTTGTGAGAAACTTTTTTTTTAACATGATTCAAAATATATTGGTGTTAAATTAAATAACTTTGAAAGAGAACTTTTCAGCAGCTGTAGATATTGCTTTCCCCCTCCATCACATCCCTTTACATGTACAACAATTTTAGTGTTATTTTATTGTTGACAATACTGAAGTGCTACAATCTGCACTATTACCTCATGTAGTAGTTTAATAAAACAAGCAAGAGAATAGTGCAAGATAATAACTAAAGCAATTTGTACCAAACAAAAAAATGAGCAATAAGTACCAACTAGAATAAAATGAAGCAAAATCTATTGGCATTGTGACTTGACAAGATGTATTGTGTTAGATATTGTACTTAAAACGGATACTGCACAGTGTATTTACCAATTTGCAAATAGGGCTTAACAACACAAGTAACAGACAAATTTCAGTAAGTTACACAAGTCTTTCAGAGTTATTACAAAAACCTAAAAATTTACTGTATAATTTAAAAAAAAAGAAAACTAAAGCTTCCTTCATAACATCAATATGTTTTCCAGTTAAAAAATGATGGAAACATACCGCAGCATGTTTAAATAAAGAAACAGCTGCTTAGGTTTACTGTATCTACCCACAAACTAAAATATTCAGATTTGACTTACCTTATCACTCTGACAGACACAATCAAAACGCATACGCTGTGTCTATTTCTTCAAAGATATGGATGATAATAAAAGTCAGAAGAGTAGTGGTGAACTGATTGGTCAACCCAGTGGCGCAAATTGACTAACAGTGTTGAAATAAAAACTACAGAGATGCATGAGTTGCTCGAATAACTCTGAGACAAATATGAGAGATGAGCAAAGAGGAGTTTTACTCACCTGTGCTTACCTGTCATGTCCACAGGTTGTATTTAGTTTTTAGTTTTTTCAATGTTTACGGTTCACTGACTTCAGTAAACAGAATTAATGTGATTACATTGAGTTAATGAGCTTAAGCAAAAGCAAAACATTTATTTACCAACTAGCATCACTCTGTGTACCATAGAGGATAAAGAATAATAGAAATAATAAAAATCCACTGTATTTTTTATGAAAACTAACATCAACATCATAACATCATTATATTTTAAAGTGATTAAATGAAATTATCGAGACGTATCGAGCATGTTTAAGTAAAGAAACAGCTGCTTGGGTTTACTGTATCTACCCACAAACTAAAACATTTAGATGTGACTTACCTTATCACTCTGACAGACACAATCTCTGCAGACACAATCAAAACGTATTTTTTCCGACTTGATAAAACATACAGATGATTACTAAAGTAAGAAGAGTAGCGCAGAGCTGATTAGTTGGCCAAACGACGCAAATTGACTGACAGCGTTAAAAAAAAAAACTACAGAGATGCACAAGTTGCTCAAATAACTTTTTGTCCAAGACAAACAAGAGAGATGGACGAGGAGGCTTGGAACATGACACAGAGTTTAACTCACCTGTGCTTACAGGTTTTATTTAGTTTCTTATTTTAGCACTCATTCAGCCTTGTGTCTCATGTTTTGTGCTTCCTCTTTTATTGTGTTTCTTACCTTGTGTCTCGTTTCAGATTGCCACTTACCTGCCTCCTGTGTCAGTGATTACCTAATGTGTTCCACCTGTGTGAATGTGTCTCTCAGAGTATTTAATCCCACCCAGTTTTTTCTTTTCTTGCTAGTTTGTTTTTTTCATTTGTGTAAACCTACTTATATTCCTGGTGTTTCCTAGTTGTTTTCTAGTTTTGTATTTTTGACTCAGTTTTTGCCAGCTGATTTGTATACCTTTGCCTGTTTATGAACTCTGTGCACCGATCTACTTTTTTGATTTGAACAGACTTTAAATTTGCCTCTGACTTTGAGTCTTGGATGTGAGTCCTTTGTCTGGTTCAGTGTAAACTTACCTGTGATGGATGGACTCCTTCAACAGAGTCCAGCCTGACAGTCACTGCTGGTTTGATAGAAAATGAGACAAAGAAGGAAAGCTACAGAGGGAGGGAGCCTGAAAGACCCTGATGTAGTTTTTGACATCATGATAAATATGATTTTAACTTTTACAGGTGCAGTCACAGGTTAACATGAAAACAGGTTATTGTGTGAAAGCTTAGGTATAAAATGTTAGAGTTTATACATGAACTGGGAATGTTGTTTGAGCAAAAAAAAATATTATTTTGTTTTAAATTGCCTTATAAGTAAATGTGTAGTTATTTATAGGGAATCTACATTTATAAGTTCTGTAAATAAAAATTGCAGACCAAACAAATTGTTGGATCTACATGAAATCAGTGTATTAACAGTGTATCTGTTGAGGTCATTTGTGTGAATTTCTGTTAACCCTAGATGGCGTTGTTTTCCTTTTTGAATGCCCCAAATTATCACCAGGAGTGTTATATTAGAGCAGTTTAGCTTAGTGTAGGTTTAAAGATGAGGAGTACACAGAGTTCATACCATACAAAGACCTTACACACAACCAAACACAGACTTAAGTTAAATCCGTAAGAACTGGATTTTGTGAGTGCATTTCATTTCATTTTACTGCAACAAACAGAAACATTGCCCATAAGAAATCAGTGGTTTGGAATATCAAATTCAATGCTCTGTATATCAGATAGATAACATTTACTTGCCCAACAAAGTGATTTTAAAAAGTTTTGGAAATTTACTTTAGTATTTATCATTACTGTATCATGGTATTACTGTTATCATGGGAAAAGTATCATCTATCATAATGTGAGTGACCCTGTGTTTCCCTGCTTTAACATCAACACTCAGTGATAAACAGGTTTGATAGCCAATAATCTCACAATCTCATAATAATCTCTTCTTTTTGGAGTTTTCTTTACAAATCCAACTGGTGTCAGCTTTTTAGTGCAGTAAGGATATTAAATAAGTCGTCCTACCATGGCTCAGGTGGCTCCTCTCTGTCTCTAAAGTGAAGATCTCTTCTTACAACCTCACCTCATCCTTTCTCCTCATGTTTGAGTCTTGAATCTGAAAAATGATGATAAATAACTGTTAAAAACAAACTCATGATTATTTTTTATAGGTTTCTTACAAGTTTAGTAACCTGACGTTCAGTTCAGACACTTAATTGACAGCCACACCCCAAAATGGCGGCAATGTGGCGATGTATATGTACAGTGATTGACAAAGAAGCTCAACCTGTCTCAGTTTGTTTCATTTAGCTCCTAAATCCACTTAAGAGAAATAAAAAAGAACTCAAAGAAGAACTCAAACTCAAAAAATATCCGAAATAACTATGTATAAGCTATTTATCTTTGGTGTTATGTCATGTTATCTGATATTTGGCAGCATAGCAGGATGAAAATCAAGGCTATAATAAGCTAACTGACAGATTTAAAGTTTTACTCACCAAACGTCACTCAAATCTGGACAAAACCAGTCCAGTAATGATGAGGAATAAACACAAAAGTCTTTTGGAAAAGTAAACCCGACTTTACAATCCCTAAAACGGAACTATTCTTGTTTATTGAGCTTATTAAATCACCGTTTAAACTCCGTCCTCTGAATAACGGTCCTCTCTCCTCTCCACTCTTCGTCTCGCGCTAGCAGGCGTCGCTATGGTAACACTCCAGCTTTTCCCGCTTCACGTCTTAAAGGAGCAGTTTCCCCTAGTCTTAATGTTTATGTTCACTGACTTCAGTAAACTGATTTAGTGTGATTACATGGAGTTTATGAGTTTAGCCCTGAGTTTTAAGACTATACACACCTCTGTCAGAATCTAACACGGACTGTTTATACTCTGTAATCCAGGATTTAAGGATTATAAAATGGATTTCTCTTCTGAAGGTCTATAAATAGTTGTTAATGTTGTTAAAGTTTCTGTGTTTTATTTATGTTCTAGCTTAATTCAGTGTTTATGTTAGAAATATCTGGAACAAATAAAAAAAAACATCAGTTTAATCCACCTGCCTTCGGTGTTAACAAATAACTCTGCACTGTGACGCTCATTTTTGTATTTTAAAATCTTTTTTGTAATATTTTAACATTCTGTTTTTGTCATTTTGATTTTTTTTTTCTTTCTAGGAATTAAATTGTTTCTTTCAATGTGTATTTTTTTTATTACCTTTGCAAGGATAATTTTTATGTCTAATATGGAGCATTTTGAATTGAATTTTTAATCTTATACAGTCTCCTTTTATGCCTAATTTTGCACACTGGGGGCAGCATTTTAACTTTTTTGTACAGTACAAGACAGAAAAGATACATTTTTTGTTCTGTACTATCCCATTCATCTTGATAGCAGTAAACAGCTGGTGTAACTTGTCTTGCTTTTTTACATTAATACACTGCAACAGTAAAATAAACAAAGAAAATTATTGACTTTTTTTTAAACATTTTTTTAAAATCCCCTATTTGTAAAATATGTCACATGAGAGCTGCACATTTGACTGACATTATCAAGCTTTTGGAGAACATATGGATTGTTTTAGTCTCTGTAGGACTTCTTGGTCAAAAAACTGATGTCATGCACATGTGCAATAGCTGCAGGATGAGCAATGTCGAGCTAATAAGCATGTGACACCCTAACAAAACCAAAAATCTGTTTACACCATACCACACAAGTAGCCCTTCATTAAATGAGATTGAACAGCTCTGACTCTGACGCTGCAAACTTCATGTACCTGTTCAAGCTCTGTGTGTTGAGACTTGAGACACTAGAAACTCTGAACACTTCCAAACACCCGAGTGTTTCTCCCACAGGTAGCTGGAACAAACCGGCAGCTTGTGGAGAGCTAGAGAATCAAAGCTGCTACTGATTGTCACTAATGTGAGACAGCTGAGAGATGTCACAGTGGCTCCTCCTCACACACACACACACACACACACACACACACACACACACACACACACACACACACACACACACGCGCACACACACACACACACACACACACACACACACACACACACACACACACACACACACACACACACACAAACAAACCTCATGCCACTACAAAACTTTGTTATAGTTAATGTTCCTGAAATTCTTTAACAGTGAACTTAAATTTCTGCCTTCAAAGATACTTTAGATGTTTTTGATTAAAAGATATATATAAAAAGAATAGAATAGAATAGAATAGAATAGAACTTTATTTGTCATTGCAACAAGTACAATGAAATTGCAAAAAAAATAATAATAATAAAATAAAAAAAATAAAATGAAATAAAAAATAAAATAAAATAATATATTAAATAAATAAATAAATAAATAAATAAATAAATAAATAAATAAATAAATAAATAAATAATAACTTCATGTTACTTCCAGGAGTTTAAGTGGTGAACTGTGATTCATTTTGAAACTAATTTTTCACTGATCGTCACTTACTTGCAGATGCTATATATTCACACCTTTTCACCACATAACACCACTCTGTGGAAGAACATACACTCAAAAAAGCAACATGGCTGTCTGTTTGATCAACTTATAGAAGTCAAACATGTAGCTCCTACTATATTATTTCATCTTTAGTGGGTCAACATGTTTAAATCATGTTGTTTCAGAATGATGTGCAAAATTATTAAAAACTTCCTTATGTAAACCCAAACTCATTGATTTAGGTAGGAATCCCACCTGCAACACCTCTCCAGAGCAGGAGGTGGCAGTAATGTGCAATAGGCCCCAGTCATCAGAGAGCAGAGCCAGAGGATGACCGGGTTAATGTGTGCATCACCTCGGAGGGTAAAAGTTCCCAATAAACTGGGGAACAATTCATTTGTTGTTGCCAGGGATGCAACTGGACGTAACTTTGTTAACTTGTGTTTTTTTAATTGGTAGAAACTAATTTAGTCATTTTTATTGTGACAGCATTTTGTAACCGTGAGTGCGGAGGGAACCCAGCGTGTATGAGACTCTACTGTGCATTAAGATGGTGCCCCACGGCGCAGACTGGCTGTCTGTGCTCCATGGCGCGGTGTATGTATTTAAAGGTCCCATATTATGTAGAAAACACTTTATTAAGTCTTTTAGTGAAATTTGTGGGTCTTTGTCTTTCCTCCCAGCCCACAAAATGTGATATTTAATGACAAAACTTGCACTTAGTAGAGCTTGTGAATATAGAATCCTGACCTAAAATGAACTGTTTGGAATTTCCGGGGTTTGCCGACGTCAGCGAGTCCCTTTTTTGACCAATCAGGAGCAAGTCTGATTGGTCCACCAGAGCAAATACCCCCGAACCTCCCCCCTCCTCCTGTTTTTGGCTGTTAACGGCCACATAGTTCCATGCACAAGCTTCCTATCTCGGGAGAAGACAAGACTAAAGCCTAGCTCACACTACAGGATTTTAAGAATCTTAAAAGATTCTGAAATCAGATTGTATCTCACACATAAAGAGAATCTTCACAGATCATCTTCTCTTAAATCTTAAGCACACTCTAACAACAAGATTGGTGAAGACAGCGCTCGGCTGTGTTAAACCCACTCACGGCTTTTTTCCTCCCTCTCTGGCAATTGCGCGGAGAAAGGTGTGGACGCGCCTCTCTGCGCCTCTCTGCGCCTCTCTGCGCCTCTCTGCGCCTCTCTGCGCCTTGAGTGTGCCTCTCCTGGCACTGCAGGGAACCTGCAAAGTGCACTGGTCACACCCTGTCCGTGCAGTGAAGGCCGGCGCAGGGCAGGTGCGCCTGCGCTTGCGCTTGCGCCTGGTCTACGAAATTAGAGCCCCTTAAGCTCTTGGTAAGACCACCAAATCAGGCAGCCATAAGGTCCAAAACAATCTACAGAGTAACACATCTGAGGATAGATAGATAGATAGATAGATAGATAGATAGATAGATAGATAGATAGATAGATAGATAGATAGATAGATAGATAGATAGACATTTCAGTGGCAGAAGGACTTGGTACGTGAGAGGCCTCTTGTCTGATCTTCAGAGATGAGGAGGAGGGTGTTAGTGGTTTTGAGGAGGATGTGTTGAAGCAGGAAGGAAACTCTACTTATAGTCAAGGGTCCAACCATTGATTTGAAAGAAGAGACTCAATAATAATTAAAGCTGCGAGCAGCGTTGAACGGGCCTTCGCCCTGTGTGCGCCAGTCGGAGCGTGTCGCAGCCGCCACATGTGCTTGCCCAATGCCTGCCACAATGCCTGCCAATATGAGCATGTCCCAGCTGCTGCATGAGCAGCGAATTGTGGCTCAGCCACCGCCACATTAGCTGCAAAATGTGGCTCAGCCTGGAGCCATAGGTTTAGGCACGTTCCAACGGAGCATCTTGTGAGTCGTACATTCAGATGCTGTGGAGTGATCCAGAGGCTTCATTGATGTCCAGTGAGTTTACCTGTTTTATAAAGAACAAGCGTTGTGTTTAAAGATTCTTTCTGTTTTCACCAAGAAGCAGATACAGCTATAGCTGCGAAGCTTCTCCCATGTCATTAACACTGACAGCCTGCATGTGTTGAGAGGAGTTTGCCCTGTTTCAAGTCTTACACCTGCAACACAATGGGGTAAGGGTGTTTATGCAGTCTAGCTGTGGGGTAATTGAGAGAACAGTGGTAAAACTCCTGGAAAAAACACCAGGTTGGTACAACAGGGTCACAGATCATTTTCTTGTAAAGGAATGGGGGTATAATTTAAGTTTAAATAAAGAAACAACTTTATGAAGCGCTATGTAGCACTAATGTAAGTGCAACCAGTGATGGAAATGCACTGAAGCTGTGACACAGAGCCTCTGTGTGCATGTTTGTATGAGGATCAAATCTTGGTACTGAATGGCAGTCAGTGTCCCTCTGGTGAGCACATGGAGGGGTATGCAGCCCTCTAACAAAAAATGTTAACCCACAGCATTTATGATTCACTGTCAAACAGGTTCTGCAAACGATGTTGCAGACAGCAGAATGTCTCCACAGTGTTTCCATAACGTTGCCTGCATGTCCCAGCTGCCGCATGAGCAACAAAAATGTGGCTGAGCCATAAGCCATAGGTCTAGGCATGAGAGTTGAGCCCAAAACTTATGATGCCCATAGCTTAAAGTAGCTGGACAGGCTGCAGATATGAGCCCCTGGGTGGCACTATGGAGCATAAATATTAGTGCAACCAGTGATAGAAATGCACTGAGGCTTTGACACTGAACCTCTGTGTGCATTTTGGCCCTGATCCAACACTGTACTAGAGAACCATTAAGGTTTTAATGAAATAGTTAAAATGGTCAACTTTGAGCCTCATTTGTGGCCACGCCCATTCACGTAGCAAAAATCCCTTTGGAACATATCAATGTCAGTGAGTGCAGTATACACAGGCCAAGTTTGGAGTTGTTCTGATGAAAAAACAAGGAATTGTTCCATTTCATCTGAGGCTAAAAATCGTCAAAATCCGATGTTTATGGCCAAATAGCGGACTTCCTGTTTTGAATTCACCATGGTCATAATAGAGTTTTTTGTAGGCATTGGCATGATTTTTATACCCACCAAATTTCAGGCCTGTAGCTCAATGCGGCCAGGGGGACAAAAATTTAGAGCCCCTTGGTGGCGCTATGGAGCATTAACTTTAATTTAAATAATAATAGAAATACAATCAGGCTGTGACAGTGAACATGTGTGTGAATTGTTGTCCTGTTCCAACATTGTACAGGAGAGCTATTAAGATTTTCAAAAAGTTGCAAAATGGCCAACTTTGACGGTCATTTGTGGCCACGCCCACAAATATTATAACAATGTTTTAATACATTTTTATCTTTTATATGTGTTGTTCACACAGGCCAAGTTTGGCATTGATCGGATGAAAAACCAAGGAATTGTTCCATTTAGTCTGAGGCTAAAAATCGTAAAAATCCGAGGTTTATGTCCAAATTTCGAACTTCCTGTTCGGAATTGACTATGGTCATAATACAATTTTTTGTAGGTCTTGGCATGATTGTTATGCGTACCAAATTTTAGGCCTGTAGCTCAAAGTAGTCGGGAAGCCAAAATTTTGAGCCCCTTGGTGGCGCTATGGAGCATTAATGTTAAGGCAACTAATGATAGAAATGGAATCAGGATCAGACAGTGAACGTGTGTGTGAATTTTTGTCCTGATCAAACATTGTACAGGGGAATTATTAAGATTTTCAAAAAGTGGAAAAATGGCCAACTTTGACGGTCATTTGTGACCACGCCCAAAATTATGAAAACAATCTTTTAATAACTTTTTGTCTTTAACATGTGTTGTTCACACAGGCCAAGTTTGGAGTTGATCTGAGAAAAAACCTAGGACTAGTTCGTTCAAATACGTACCCTATACATGTAATTTTTCCAATTTCAGGCCTTTGCCAGTAGGGGGCGCTGTACTTTCTTGAGGATATAATTACATGGCTGTGTCCGGGACGCAAAACTGAACATGTGTGTCCGTTTTGGTGTATATCGGAGAAAGTTGAGGAAATGCCGAACTTTGAGCCCACGTCGTAGCCAGGCCCATCAAGATAAAAACAATCTTTTAATAACTTTTAATCTTCACTGTGGATTGTATACATATGCCAAGTTTGGAGTTGATAAGTCAAAAACCCTAGGACAAGTTCGTTCAAATACGTAGGCCAAAATCGCTAAATTTCGAAGTTTAGGTGCAAATAGCGAAGTTCGTGTTCAGAAATCATGCAACTCATAAGAGACTTTTTTGTACGTGTGGGCATGCTTGTGCTGTGTGCAAAATTTCAGGGCTCTAGGTCAATGTTGGCCTAGGGGCTGCAGTTTTAAGCCACTAGGGGGCGCTATGGAGCGTTGATTTTTGTGCAAGTTGCAGATATATAAATTTTTTGGGGCATGTAATTTTTGGGTACACGTCTGTTAGCGTTTTCGCCAAGCGTCGGCGCGCAATTTGGGGTTAATGCGGCGGAAAGAAACATAAATAATAATCGCAAGGATTTCAATAGGGCTTACGCCCCTGGTTCCCAGGGCTCAGGCCCTAATAAACAATTCATTACTTTCTCTAGAAAAATGGTGACATTTTCCTCTCTTCATTTTTTAATAACTTTGATCCAAAACATCATTACAAAGTAATTTACAAAATGTTACAACCAGACACTAAAATATGTGACAATGTTTGAATGAAACAGGAAAATATGCAGAATAAAAACCACACAGTACAAATCTTCCAGGGCCAAGTTAACAACAAGCTTCCTGTCTAAATGTCTTCAATGCCAACATTCACAGCTGGTTCATCGTTAGCATTGCTCTCCATTTTACAACAACACACAGCAGCCAGAAACTTGCTGGAGATGTCTTTTCTGATGAAAACATACAGAGACAGATCTGCAAGAGGACTCAGCCTGGCAAGCATAACTGCCAGGATGATAAGATCAAATGATCCAGCCTCTCTTAACATGAAAAGAATGATGGTTGGCAGAAACAGCAGCGTGTAAATAAGCAGCACCAGAACCAGAATTCCAACTATTCGTCGTTTTTCTTCAGAGGGGACTGAGACAGAGGCAGAGAGAGCTCGAAGGGTCCCAACCAGGAAGAAGATAAACAGCGGGAAGGGAACGATGAGGAAACTGGATAAGGTGAGCTGAACAACTGTCTCACCAACCAAGGGAAGCATAGTAAAGCAAAAGACAGGAGGTACCACCCAGACCACAGCACAGACCGCCACAGAGATCTTGGTGGTTCTTCTGAATCTGTACCACAGAGGGTGGGCGATGACCAAGTATCTGAAACACAAGAAGAACAAAGTGTCTGTGAGGAAGTGCAGGACAACACAGACACTGGAGCAGGAAACAGGTTTTAGACAGATAGTTACCTTTCCAGAGAGATACACACCATGAAGCAAACACTGGTAACCAGGAGACACCAGTAGATATTGAAGACGATTGCAAAAAAATAAAAGTTCTCAGACCCTGACTGAAAAACAATCAAACAGCAGAACTGAAAGAGGTCTGTAATGAGAAGGTTGATGACGTAGATCGGAGTAACGTGACCTTTTCGTACCTGCAGGAAAAAGTAAAGAAGAATCAGACATGTGTGTGTTTTTATGAAACTCTGATCGTCCCGCTCAAGGAACATTTGTGACACACTGACATGTTTTAAAACAAACACCAAGACTGACAGCAGATTGAAACCTGCTCCACTCAGGTTTGGGTCAACATCAAAGCAAGTACCCAACCCAGATCCAGGGGGGTATTCCACGAAGCTGGCTTAGCTCAAAGCCTGGCTTATTTGGGTTAGCCTCGCTAACTTTAGCGAGAGTTGGGTTCCACAAACGAGGCTTAGGGCTAGCGTGGCTTGGTAACCATGGTAAATTAGCCAGTGCGACTAGCCTGGTCCCGGTCAGGCTAAACGTCAGGCTTACCTTAGCTGCGTCTCAGAGAAGGTCAGACCGGCTTCTGAAAGACGCCTTGTGAACTGCAGGTGTCACATTAAATGAATCTATAACTGTAATATTTGATGTTCTTGTTCAGAAACATGAACTGAGACCTGGTAACTTTTCTGACACCTGCTTAAAACCCAAAAAGTCAGAAGGATCGTGTGGCTCCGCTTTCACGGTCCGTATTCATACTGAAAATCAAGATCAAGCGAGCTTTTGTCCCTCAGCTCCACGGGAGGTTTCTGTCCTCCCTGAGCTCACCTTAGGACACCTGCGTGATCCTTTGACAGGTGAACCGCCCCAGTTACACTAGACTGGAATAACCGTGAGTCAAGACATGTCAGATACGAAACTGTCTATACATTATGCAGGACACTCAGTGGTTGAGTGGTTAGAGAGTAGGACACAGATGCTCAGTGATCATTGTTTTACTTTCGGCGTGGGTTCGATCCCACCAGTGGTAACTAGGCCATTTGAAATTATCTGATTTTCTTTCTTCTGTCACCCCCAAAGTACAGTCAACATATAACAGAATAAAACGCAAAAATTGTCTTATGATACAAAAGGTGACAACAGACACAATTTTCCATAGAATATATTCCTTTAACCGGCGGTCCGTTCTGATCATGATGATAATGTAAAGGTGATTCCACATGGTGAGATAACTTTGTGTCTTCCTCCTTATTTAAATATAGGGCACTGTTTCACTGTCACATCTCATCTGACAGCTGTATCATCTCTATTTAAAAAAATGTCATCTCATTTAGACGTGTTTTTTTCTGCTGTTTTAGTCAGTGTTTGATGAAACATCACCACATGAAGTTTATTTGAACAGCTTTAATTTAATCAAGATCAATCTCCTCTGAGCCACAGCAGTGTGAGGAGCTTCAGAGTGAGAAGAAAAAGGGTAATCAAACTCAGCAGAAACAGTCAGTGTTGATTGACACATAAGCATGATATTCTTGAACCAGCAGCGTCTCTGGCTTTATTAATTGCCACCGTGTCACCCTTTTATATGATTTTCACCTTGTAGCCATCATATGACTCCATGAGGAGATTTTTCTCCGCTGAGGGAAACGTCTCCGCTCTCGGTTTTGACATGATTTGGTCATTTCGACAATCGACACGTCGGGGCTTTTTATCTACCGCGGACGCGCGCTTAGCCGCAGCTTAGATCAGCCTGGCTTGGATAAGCGTCTCTGAAAATCAGCTGAGCCTCGTTAGTGGAACGAGTTGCAGCTAAGTTTGAAGTGGCAGCTTATTCAAGCCACGCTTACCGGCGATAGCCCAGCCTTCTTTAGCCAGCTTCGTGGAATACCCCCCTGGTCTTCTACAGACCGACTCACAGTTGAACAGAAACACGACATAGACGGTGAATCAATAAGGTCAGAACAGACTTACCAGGAAGCAAAGAGCACAGATGGTCAGGAGTGTCAGCGGGAGGCCAATAGAGACGATTACGCATGTTGTAACATGCATTATAAATCCAGTTTTCACGTGATACAGCTCATCAGCGAAGTAATCATAATCATAATAATCCGTGGTGGAGGTGGTGTTGTTGTTGTAATCTCCCATTCTTCAGAGTTTAACCTGAAGTTAAGAACGTGATATTAAGAATAGAAGTAATATTGACTTTTTTAAATACTGAAGACTTCAGAAGTTTCCCGATCTTACCAGGATGAAGTCCCTGCAGCGGTGCCTGATGTTCATCTGTTGATATGATGGGGGCTGATAATTTATACTTCCTCTCTAAGGAAGTGAGAAAAAGGTTGTTTCAATTTCATTTTCACTGAAAATGGCAGAAATTGCATCACAGCCACAGATTCTGTAAGATAAGGAAAGCATGTTGCTCAATGCATACATCTCATTCTCTAAAAACAACCTTTTTATATGAGTTTGTATTTCACAAGTGGCGACTGCCATAGCTTGGCTTCAGACCTGTTATTAGAAAAAAAAAAAGTTACATCACTTTTATTGTAGAGCTGTTGGCTTATCTTTCTTACTTTGGTCTGATGACTTAAGAAATTCCCAAAGTATGGATTTCCACTTTTGCGCTCCCATTTCTAGAGGAGGTGAGCTTTCAGCTATTGATAGCCTTTAGCTTAAGACTACGATAACGAGCTAAATCTTGTAAATTTACGACTCTATTCTCATAAATTTACAACTTCTTGTAAATTTATGACGTCATTCTTGTTAATTAGTGACTTTTTTCCATCGTATCAATCGAGGTGTCAACTTGCAAAAGCAATGTGCCACTGGTTAATCACCTGGGGTACACCGAATCTGTAATTGCCTTTCTAGCTCTTCCAGAGTTCCTAACAAAGCCCACTGTTCCCTTGCTGTCTCTAAGGACCCTGAAAAGTTAGCACACAACATCCACTTCTAAATATAATTACAATTTTTGTAATTATGCCAATGTGCCAAAAGATGAAATCATTTCTTCTTTATGAGACCTTAGTAAAGTATAACTTCACGAGATGTTAACTTTAGAGTTTAATTAATGACTTTAAGTTATGAGGTTGGCCGCATATTATTATTATTATTGTTATTGTTCTAACGTGGCCAAAATCTCCTGTCGTATATCTGAGTAATTGTTGTACGGCTGATTAGATTTGGGGTGTTAAGATACTGTTCCTTTAAAGCAGATATGTATCTGTAAAGCTGTTTCGTAACTTCCTGCTTATGGTCAAGTTTTACGCAACAGTTAAGTTTCAGTGGAATCTTAGGCTGAAGCAGAAAACCACATTTACTCTGTGTGTGTGTGTGTGTGTGTGTGTGTGTGTGTGTGTGTGTGTGTGTGTGTGTGTGTGTGTTTGTGTGTACTTTCAACACAATCTCAAAAGAAAAACGTAGGATTGTAGCAGCACGTTCCATGACGTGATCCAAAACACGCGAAAAACTGAAAAATTTTAATATTGTATGTTTTTGTACAGGTGCTACAATTTTTTGTCCATTGAGGCTGTTTAGGGTCAAATTTGACCTGTACCTGGTTAGATAGGTTTTAGATATACCAGTGTGAATCTAGTCAAATTTTTTCCAACAAGGCAATGCCTCGTGTGCAAGGTCAGTTAAAGCCTGAATGGGAAGTCAAACCATTCAAACTCTGCCTTGGTCGGCTCGATCACCAGATCTTAATCCAGCTGAAAACCTGGGAAAACATCACCAAACTCCAAATGGAGAACCGCAATTCGGTGAACGAATCTTTTGAACGAATCATTTGACTGAACTGATTCTGGTGATTCAGTTCCCTGAAAAGAACTGTTTTTCCCATCAACGGAAACAAAGTTTCCCCCTTGGTTGGAGATGTAAGGCAAGTCAAGGATAACTCAGGCCTGGCACGTCTTAAACTTGTAGTCTTTACCTATTCTTACTTCTGTGTTCCACAGTTTTGTTGGAAAACAAGGTCCTTTTTTCCCTCACCTTGTTTCCTGGTGACGAAGAACAACTCAGTTCTCAACTTGATACTGAGATTTATTGATTACAAGCCAAAAAATGTGCGGCAGATCTGGGTTTTTTTTACCTTTCCCTCTTTTCAGACATTCACTGGGTAAAAGAAGAACCCCCTCTCTTCTGGTGGGCGTCACATCACCGCCTCTGTGCTCGTTCACGTTGCTGTTCTCTTACAGGACACAGCGACATCTACAGGTTACCTAAAAAATTACATCATACACATACAGAAACTTGCAGATGCATACACTAATGGCCTTTGTAAAAACAGAACTTTAACTTCCTCATTTCTATGTCTGTTATCCTTAAAACCACAGTTTCACTGACGTAGCTGAACTTCCTGTTATTTATCTGCATCTGCAATCTACACTCACTCATGCTTAAACTGACAGCACATCATTTATCTGAAAAATGCACATACAAGTTTTCTTTTTTGTCACAGCTTTAAGCTAAATTCCTCAGATTAAGACTTTTATTTCATTTTAGTTCTGGGTGATCTGAAGTCTCTCAGGAGCTTAAAACCATCTGTAAAGAAACCTGTTAATTTATGACCACATATGAGCACATTTTGATAATATTTAAACAAAGCACATATACACAAGCTAAATATTCTAACAGTTTCCTAACTCTTGCAATCATCACGATGTGGTCCCTCTTTTCTAAGGTCTTTTTGTTCTGGCTCTCCTTCCCCCTTTAGGTCTCCACAGGCCAAACCATGTCAGTAAACACCTCGTCTTCCCTCTTCCCCTCAAACTCCACCACTAATAAATTCCTGATGTGCCTAAGGTCAAAAGAAATTGCCAACAACCTCCTTGCAATCTGTGCTGCTTACATCCTTCTCTTTCCCGTCGTCTTCTCTGTCCTCCACCTGGGTTACCAACGCTGGAAGCGACAGCGCTCTGGCTCCACTCTGGCTGAGTATCAGTATTTTAATTGTACAACAGTCAGTTGTAACAAACCACAAGGGGGTTGAAGCTGAGCAGTATATAACAGTATCATCTGCGTATAAAGAGAAGAATTATGGAGTCCAATTTAGATAACAAATTGACTTTTTAATAGAAAGCATTAAGATGGGTAGTATTTGTCTGAGTGACGGTGATCTGTCCTAAAGATCGTGTCAGCGACCAAAAAGTCAGAAACCCATGAATAATATGTCATGATTAATTTGGAATTTCTTAAAGGTCCCATATTCTGCAAAAATCACTTTATTAAGTCCTTTAGTGAAGTTTGTGGGTCTTTGTCTTTCCTCCCAGCCCACAAAATGTGATATTTATTGACCAAACCTTTTCTTAGTAGAGCTTGAGAATGTAAAGAAGCTGTTTGGATTGTGGGGGTTTGCTGACGTCAGCAATTCCCTTTTTTGACCAATCAGGAGCAAGTCTGACCTAAATTGTCCACTGGAGCAGATACCCCCACCCATCCACCCACTCCCCTTCCCGGGAGGAGAATGCCAAAGCTGAAGAGCCATCACTGCTCTGTTTTTGGCTGTAAACAGCCACATATCTCCATGCTCAAGCTTCCCATCTCAGAAGAAGACAGACTAAGTGTCTAGAGTTCATTTATCAGGAAATGTTCCAGCTACACTCAGTAAAACTGAGCATGTGTGTGCTAGTCACTTCACGGCCGACTGCTTTTCCAACTTTGGACAGTCCAACAGAGGGCTAGCCAATAGACTGGTCCTGAATCCAGGCACATTACCAACCATCCTCCATTAAACCTGGGACCCTGGAAATGTGAGTATTTTAAATGCTGTGTGCTGTGGAGCAGACGGAAGAGCTTTTCCTCAGTGTCCCCCCTGTCTCTGTGTTAGCTTCAGGATGCTAACTTTAGCTGCAGTTAGCCTGTTGTTTTAGCCTGTAATGTTAGGGTAAACGAGCTTCTCTGTTTTCTAAACATTGTGCACTCGGAGCTCGTGGCGCCGCTCTCAGTGACGTGGAAGAGCGGGGCGGTATCAGCGGTGGCTCATTTACATATGAAGGCCACGCCCACTAAATCAGAGCGTTCTGAACAGAGGGGCTATGAGAGCCTGGAAACAATGCTGCTGTGCTTGATTTATTGGCTTTTTGGACCAAAACATGTTACTACCATTTCATGAAGACATCAATGATCCACATTAAACTGCAGAGAAGGAGCAGGATATGGGACCTTTAAAGTTTACTGTTTTTGTTATTCTTTCTGTGGAGTCTGCTCTCTTCTTGGCTCATCCTCCAGATGTATTTTCCTCACCCCGAAAAACTACACAAAAAGTCAGCTGTCAATCATCATTAAAGGTGACATAAAACAAATTTTTAACCTCTAATAACAAATGAAAAAGAAACTTTAGACTTAAACACAATGCAGCCCAATAACATCTTCATATCACCACAGGGTATAGCTTATTTTTACATTTGACCACAGTCAGCCACCAGGGGGAGCAGTTTTTGTACCAATCTCACTTCGAGCAAGATGGCATCAATGTTTTTTTTTTTACAGTCTATGTTCAGTGCCACATATTAAAATGAACTGCAGTTCCCTCAGTGTCCACTAGAGGCTGTGTCCAGCAGTAAGTCAGGCCCCATAGAGCCCCATGTTCAAATAGTCAGGAAAGTTATCTAAAAATTTTAGCTCAGGAATGTTGAGAATTGCCAGGATTTTTTTTTTCTGAATTCTTTAATTATTTACTGATTTAAATGTAATTTATTTATTTATTTAATTAAATTGTATTTATTTATATATTTAAATTTTATTTATTTATTTATTCATTTTAATTTTTATTTACTTTTTATTTGTTTATTTATCTGAACTCATTTATTTTTATTTATTAATTTATTAATTTATTTGAACTTTTTTGTTTCTATTTATTATTTATTTATTTATGTACTTATTTTTTGGGGGGTGTCACCTTGAAGCATTTCTGCTTACAAAAAAAAAAAAAAACTAATTTCCATATATTTATTCATGCATATGACAAGTTAAAGGCAGCTTATATAAATTTCAGAAAATTTCAGCGGAAAGTTTCCTAGAACTTTTCAGCCCTCCTCCTCACAGACTGATTTCTGTGTTCTGGCTGAAACATCCTGCCATCCTTTCATTTGTTTTGTGTTTTCTGTCCTTGAATTTGGTGTCTTAAGAGTCTCATCTCTGTGCCAGCGTCTCTGTCTCTTCCTGTTCAGACTTTTCCTGTTTCCCTCCTGAAACCTGATCTCTGAGCCAGTAAAGGGTTAACTCCCCCGCTCTGAAACCTGTTTCTACTCGCCTCTGCAACATTTCAAAGTTTTAGCCCGGAGGTTTCTGCAGGCTGACGACGCTGAAAAGAAGCTTCATTCTTCTCTCTGTCGGCTCAGAGACATGTTGGTCTCCAGAATCTTCTGCAGATTCGGTTCAGCAAGGATCCGAGTCTTCAGGGTGAGTAGGAGAGAACAGGAAGAGTGTTTTAATCAAAGTTTGTTGGATCAGGTTTGAGGATGGAAGTTTGAAGCTCAGAGGATAAAACTGGTAAACATTTTGTCAACTAACACTTCTTCTTCTGCAATGGAATGTGTGTGTGAGTGTGTGTGAGTGTGTGAGAGTGTGTGTGTGTGAGTGTGTGAGAGTAATGGCATGCAGCTGTATAAAACGTACCAACATTTCCTCCATATCTCTCAGCTCCTCTCCGCTTTGTTTCTGTGACCACACCTTTCTGATAAACACCCATCCCAGTGTTTGCTCATCTTCCTCCTCTTTCGTAACGGTTCAAAAACATGTGACCGAGCGTAAGCGTGTTGAAAGACACCAGACAACTCATGTTTAGTCCATGAAATGTTTTCAAAAACAGGAGCCTGAGTCTTGAGAGTGATTGTTTCTGTTTCCTCTCTCAGCCTGGTTCAGTCTGGTCCTCCTGTGTCGTGTCGAGTTACACCACTCAACCACCGTCTAAAGGTAAACTCTTACTCTTTTTAACACCCTTAAACCTCCTTAACTGTGTCAGTTAAAGGAACAAGTCTCTGATGCTAGGTGTGTAGCTTTATTTAAGCTAGCTAGCTAACATGCTAAAAACAATCACAGAGGGACAGGAGCACTCTTTGTTCTGGTTGCGCCTGTCATGCTTCTTGTTTGTGTTGGGGATGTTGTTCAATGCTTGCAGGCTTCCCCTTGGAATTCCATGTGTTGCATCACAGTGCAATGGATTATGGGTAATTCCTTCACATTAAGTCTACATTAAGGGGTGCAAAAGGGCTCAAAAAGTCTGTAAGGGATCCAGATTGACTGTCTTAGCTCAGCACTTTCAGTGAGCGCTCAGATAGTGGGTTTAGCATTAAGCTAACATGCTGTTTAGCATCTGTTAATTCATATCCAATCCTCCTCCCAGATGCGTATCTACATTACAGCTTCGGCCGCCCCGTCCTCTCCCTGCGCCTCCCTGCCGGCCAGAAGAAGCGTTTCACCATCACGCCCATGCTAACCACGGTGGGCGACCTCCTGCGTGACATCACAGCTAAAGACCCTGAAGTCCACACGGCCAGCCTTCTCAACGCAGGTAGATTCACGTCATCAGTGGGTGGGGACTCCAAACGTAGAGAAACACGACACGTTGGACGAACTCATCTTTGTGTCTTTGTGGTTTCAGACGGACAGAGGATCTCGTCCTGCACGTTCATGGAAACTGTTTTAAATAAAGATTTCAAGCTGGTCATCAACGACGTCACACACAGCGTTCGCTCACTCGGACAAGGTAAGACCGTGTCCAAGTGTCAGTATATTAACTGGTGTAAAGGAACATGTCACTAAAACCTCTCCGCCCATGTCCGTCAGAGTCGTCTCATGAACACGTGCTGGGTGTGGACGATATGAAGTACGTGGTCCGTCTCCTCCACTCGGCTCTGACTCTTCCCCAGCAGCAGCTCATCAAACACAGAGAGCTCCAGATCAGACAAGAGGAGCTGAGACAGCAGCTGCAGCCTCTGGAGACGGTAAAACTTACACATCACCTGCTCTGACCTCATCAGATCGCTAACCACGGAGAAATCTGGGCTTTGTCATTGGCTGTCGTTTGATTTGTTGTGTTTAGGTGAGACTAAAGATGGCGCGAGAGGCGGAGTCCAAAGCATCCATTCTTGGGTGGGTGGGACTGGCCTACCTGTCCCTGCAGGGAGGATTCCTGGCCTATCTCACCTGGTAAGTTTGGTTTTTCCACTGATAGACTCAGGCTGTTTTCCAGATGTCCTACTGATCCAGTCTACTTGGCATACTGTTTCCCACAATGCACAGTGGCAGGTGGCAATAACAGTCATGTAGTGGAATGAGTCGGCATTACAACTACAATACAACAACACTAATCAAGTCGTAAAGAGGCGTTCATGTCTACAAATTTAATAAAGCCCATATAAACCAATAATAACCTTTTTTTAACCATAAGTGGATTTTTTTAAAGTAGTTTTTACATCAGCTTTAAAAGTAAAAAGGTCAATCCCTTCCAGATTTTTTAAAGAAATAAACAATTTAGCTTTTGGTGTAAGATAAAAAATCAAAAATCATGTTTCTGCTGTGATATGATTAACAAAAAAATATCGTGTTGGCCCGACTAAAGGACGATATTTTATTCTAGAAATTATATTCTCAAAAATGGGTTGTGTTATAATTAAGGACTAGATTGTCGTTACACATCTGTGCCACTAGATGGAGCCAATGACGGGTGACCAGTCAGCGAATAGAGCGTCACAGTAAATACATCAAAATACATCATTAATGCAGTTATTGAACCTTTAAAGCTTGTCGCTCATTCACTAAATTTTGAGAAAAAGATTACAGTTTTTTATTAAATGCTCGTTAATATTTCTTGATCTTAAAAAACATGAAATTTTATCTCTGTTGCGAGTTTTTCTGCAATAATTGTACAACGAAAAGTTGTTTTCTGAGTAACCTTATGGTCTTCAACATATTTTTATTTTCACAAAATGATATTTGAAAAATAGGGGTTGTCGGGCCCATACAGTAACTACAACGTCACGAAAAAAATCAGCAGCTGTAGCTCCCCCTTCTGACACTTAAAACCAGAGTAGTATACTTCAAAACAGACCCAACAGAACAGTCATACTACATACTACATGCACAGGCAGTATGTAGTAGGGGTTTGGAAAACAGCCTGTCTTTATCCTTGTACAAGCGTAGCTGGGTATTTTCATAAAACAAATATCCCCCCATCTTCATTTTTAAAGATACTTTCGTCCACATGCGCTGGTGAGTGTCAAAAACTCTGTTTCCCGGCGTCTACACAAAACCACAAAAGCAGAGTTTTCAGAAAATGTTTACAGTGACGTAAACTGTGGCCCCCTGCTGGACAACAGGCCTAAACATATAAAAGTTTACGTACATGGCCTTAAACCTGTGTTCCTTCTGATGTCCAGCAGGGGGCAGACCTTCTGGTTGTGAAATCTCTCTGATTAAAAATAAGTCTATGAGAAAAAGTTCCCTCTTCTCAACCAACCTCTGGTTTCAAGTCTTTGCCGATACAACGAGATGTTCACTGAGTAAAATACAGACGGAGAGTCAAACAGGTGGTCACTTAAATTCAGATCTATTTTTTTAATCTCATTCTTTTTCATTCTGTTTCTCTGATGTCATTAACTTACGTTTTCACTCTTAGTTTTGGTCACTTTTTTGTATGTGTGTCGTCAGGTATGTTTTTGCGTGGGACGTCATGGAGCCGGTCACCTACTTCATCACCTACACCACCAGTATGATTTTCTTCGGCTACTACATCCTCACCAAACAGGTAGACGCCTCCACGCGAACAATGCTGTGGTTATTCTCCGAATTTCTCAGGGAAAAATGGAGGAAAAATGGAGATTTGATTTGTGTTCACGGTTTGTTTGCAGGATTTCATCTGTCCAAAGGTCAGGGATCGACAGTTCCTTCACTTCTTCCACCGCTCGGCATCCGGGAAGAAATTCAACCTTCAAAAGTACAACGAGCTCAAAGACGAGCTGGCAACAGTGAGAACACACACACACACACACACCCACACACACACACACACACACACACACACACACACACACACACACTCTGGGTCCAGTGTTTTCATTTTTAAGATTTCCCCTAACAGACGTCTTCTCTTTGCAGGTGGAGGCTGATCTCAGGAGGTTGAGGGGCGCCATCCTGAAGCCTGTGGATCAGAAACCGCCTCAGAGCGACGCCTGAGATGAGACATCTTGTTTTTTTGTCGTGACCTAAAATGCGGATTTTTGCACATTTTCTTTTTATTTTTTCATAAAAGTTGATGTTTTTAAAGCTTCTGCTTGAAATTTTATCCAGTTTCTAAACAGACTGACTTTAACTTCAACAGGACTCTCGTTGCCTAACTTTTGTAAAGCCTTAAACTGACACTTGTCGACAGCAAAGATATAAAATATGGGAGATTTTTGACTCTTGAACAAAAGCTGGATGACAGTCTTTGACCAAAACACTTGGAGGTACCACTTTTTGACCACAGGGGGCACCACATTCAACCCAAAGAAGAAGTTCTTTACTGGAGCTTTAATTCAACACAATAATAAAAAAGCTTTAAGATAATCTCTTAGAACGTCATAGATTTATCGTTTAAGTTGTTAAACCTCACATTTTTCAACAAAATGAGAAAAACTAAAGCAGATTACAATTTTGTTTTAATTACAAAAGTTGGTCTTGATATTTTCCATTCTTTGTAGTGTGCGCTGTAGTTTATCAGGAGTTGAATTTGGTGACTGCCGGCCAACCTGTGTGAAGTCTGATCCAATCAAAGTAGTGCGCCACCTGTTGGAACGAGAATGTAATAATAAAGAAGTTATGTTTCTGATGTTTTTGTTTCCATTTTTTGAAAGAGCACCAAATATGACAACCCTGCAAGGCAATTTGTTGATGTGCTCGACCTTCCTTGAAGGTCAAGCACATCAACAAATTGTCAAAGGTCAAAGTTAGCTTTCTATTTGAGCAGTTGTAACCAGCCTTCTCTGATTTCATAAGTGTCAAATGTATTGTCACTGATTCTCGCTCTGTTGTATAAACTACGGCTCTTTGCTGCTGCTCTCCCTGCTTTAGCTTTTCATGTATCCGTAGGCTTTAAAGTTTCCCTTGCTTTACATGGTGGAAAATCAAGGAGCTCACAGGTAATGTATTGTAGCTGATGCTCGCTCTGTTCTGTAAACTAAGGCTCTTTGTTGCTGCTCTCCCTGCCTAAGCTTTTCACATACCCTTATGCTATAGGGTTTCCCTCGCTCTAAGTACATGGAAAAGAAGGGAGCTTATGGATTATGTATCGTCACTGATGCTCACTCAGTTCTGTATAGTAGACTCTTTGCTGCTGCTCCCCCTGCTTTAGCTTTTCATGTAGCCTTATGCTTTTACATTTCATTCGCTGTACTTACATGATAAAGCAGGGCGCTCACAGATTATGTACTGTCGCTGATGCTTGCTCTGTACTGTATACTAGATTCTTTGCTGCTGCTCTCCCTGCCTTAGCATTTCATTATTTCTTTGGCTTTAAGGTTTCCCTTGCTGTACCTATGTGGAAACACAGGGCGCTCACAGAATATGCGCTTTCACTGATGCTCGTTCTTTTCTTTATACTGAGGCTCTTTGCTGCTGCTCTCCCTGCTTTAGCTTTCCATTTATCCTTACGCTTTAAGGTTTCCTTCGCTGTACCTATATAGAAAAGCAGGAAGGTCACAGATTATGTACTGTCACTGATGCTCTCTTTTTTCTGTATACAAGACTCTTTGCTGCTGCTGCTCTCCCTGCCTTGGCTTTTCATGCATCTTTTGGTTTCAAGGTTTCTTTTGCTGTATGTACATGGAAAAGTAGGGAGCTCACAGAATATGTATTGTTGTTTATGCTCGCTCTGTTATTTATACTAAGGTTCTTTGCTGTTGCTCTCCCTGCTTTAGTTTTCCATTTATCCCTAGCTTTAGGGTTTCCTTTGCTGTACGTGCATGGAAAAGCAGAAAGCTCACAGATTATGTATTGTTGCTGATGCTCGCTTTGTTCTGTTACTTAAACTAAGGCTCTTTGCTGCTGCTCTCCCTGCCCTAGCTTGCCATCTTTCCTTAGGCTTTGGCATTCCACTTACTGGTCATACATAGAAAGGCAAGGAGGTCTCAGAAATGTATTTCAAGCAGATAATTCAGATCAACTTCTCTGAGTGTGTCTGTGTGTGTGTTCTACTTTTGTGAACGTGTGTGTGTGTGTGTGTTACCTGTGTGTAAACTCCGGGAAACCCAGGCTGACCACACCTCTCCCCCCAGCTGACGATGCCCCACAGGTAAGAAATCCCCAGTTCGTCCTCACAGACCAGAGGACCCCCGCTGTCCCCCTGACAGGAGTCCACGCTGCCGTCCAGGTCACCTGCGCACATCATGCCCGGCCTGTAGCGGTCTGTGTAGTATTTCTCACAGTCGTTGATGAGCGACACGTTGGCCCACAGCAGCACCTGAGCCGATCGTCCCTCTGCCAACACAAACGCTTATTCAATGCTCAGATTTTATGGATTTGTTTGAAGCGTGAGGCTGGTCACACACCTGCAGTGCGCCCCCATCCAGAGATGCTACAGGTGTGGTTGGGCTGGAACAGGTGAGTGGTCCAAGGCACGCAGACGGCACTGATGGCCGGGTTTTCTTCAAAACATCTCTCCTCAAAGGGAAGTTTCTTTAGCTGCACCAGAGCGATGTCGTTCTCATAGGTGCTGGCGTTGTACCTGCGGGACGTTTCTCCGTTAGCGTTCAGTCCGTGTTCACATGCTCGTGTGATTCTGTGGCGAGACGGGAGAATTTGTACCTCGGGTGGATGTGGATGTCGTCGACAGGAACGATGTCAGTCGTCTCCTGAGCTTTGGTTTTCTTCCAGAGGGAGAACTTCACCCTGAACGCCAGCGGGTTTGGTCTGGAACAGAGAGGCGTACGACACTTTCACTCTTAACATCAGAAGGTGAGACCATCAACGCCAGGTCAAGGCGGGAATCCCTGAGTTACTCCTGACATGCGGGTCCTGATGATGTGAGGAACTCTGGGAAACTTTGTCATTAACATCAGCACAGCAGGTCTCTTACCTGACGCAGTGAGCTGCAGTGATTACCCAGCATCCTCCAATGTACGCGCCCCCACAGTGGATCTTCCTGTTCTCCTCCAGAGCGACCTGCCACTGGATCTGAGTCTACACACAAACACACCAACACATGAAAAGACGAAGCTTCCATTAGGACAGCTCGTCATTCCTGTTTACTGACCGGTTTGGCCGGGACTCCTCCCACCACCCTCTTGACTCGTACGCTCCTCCCCCGCTCCTGCACGCTGTCGTCGTCCACTGTGGTAGCGTTGGGAATCCCACAGTACAACTTGGACTCCAGGAACTTTCTGCTGGCTGTGATATCTGGACAAACACGCACAGAAGTCCTGAAAGTTCAACCCCTGAAAGTCTACGTCCACATGTACGCCGAAACAGATACAGAGAAATGGTAGAATACACTCACAGGCCAGCAGGTGGCGGTAATGTCAAATCATGTTGACATTGCTTCTTGAGTAGGGGGCGCTGATTGTAAAATTCTCCACATTTATCTCTAAAACATCACTTTTTCTGCAGATTTAGAGAAATATTTGTGAGATATATTTGTCAAATATTTTATGTAAATGTTATAAATAAATGTCCTGACTCTAAATATTTAGCTACGTTTCTAAACATTTAGTTTAATTCTAAATATTTAGCTAAGACTCAATATGTAACAAAGATTTTTAAATCATAAACTAAGATTTCTAAGTATTTAGCTAATATGCAAATTCACACTTCTGCCTGCCGGGTCGTACCAAATTAAAAGTTCGAGGAAGTGATTGTGAGAAAGTCAATCTCGACTTCTTCGACGTCGGTCACAGGATCTTCAACAGCACCATGACAGCACTTGGTACGTTTATTTTCTAAAGGTTAATTTAGCCGACTAATCCCTTCCTGCTACTTTTATTTTGGTACTTCCTGTGGTGTGAATTTGTGTGTTAGCTAAATATTCAGAAATGGTACCTCAAGATATAGAAATCTTGACCTCATACTTAGAAATCTTCGCATATATCTTGAAATCTTTGCTTAAGATTTAAAAATGTTTGCTAAATATGTAGTCATAGCGTAATATTTAGAATGATGGCCAAATGTTTGGAAACATAGCTAAATATTTAGAATCAGAACATTTATTTAAGACATTTATAAACAACATTCAACATTTAGATAAAATATATGGTAAATATATTTCACTAATATTTCTCTTAATTTGCAGAAAAAGTGATTTTTTAGAGCTAAATGTGGAGAGAGGTTGGTATTTGTAGTGTGTGCAACTTTACAATCGGCGCCCCCTACTTGGGCAAGCTTTGGCTGTGACCAGTTTTCCTTTAACAGGGATTAATCAAAAAACTATGAAGCGTGATTGTTTGACTCTAATCACGTTGTGATGAAATGATATCACCAAGCTAGGTTACTGTACTGAGCAGACGTAAACAAACCAGAAGTCCCAAACGTTGGTTCATGTGTGGCAGCTAAATAAAGAAAACCATTGCCTTACAAAGGTACAAAACTGTTTTTCAAAACTTTTGTTTATCGTCCATGTGTTGAAAGATAGAAAAGATGTCTTCGCCTGTTCTTAGTGACCCTAAGGGTTACAATTTGTGTCGCGAGAAACTGAAAGTGGATTACTGTTTTGAATTTGAGAAGCATGGCCTGACACTGAATTGTTTTGAAACTGAATTTATTTCCTTTGAAATTACATTAAACCAAGTTGAAAAATCAGTTATAGAATTTCAGTTCCTCGTGGCACGACCTTAACATCATCTACATCCAGTCCAAAGACCGGGGACTGGGTAAGATTTTGTGGACATGAAGAGGATTTCTGTGAATCTGCGGTTGATTACTCTTCCTCACAGCCACAGACGACTTAACTGAACTGTTACGTCTTTAACTGAATCTGATTTGTGCAAACTGATTTGAATTTTGAATTTGTGAATTTCAGTTTCTAGTGGCACAAATCTCAGCCAAATCTAGTTCTTCTTACTTTGGAGATGTTTAGTTTAACATGACATGAAACACTAAAATAGAGCTTAAGCTAACGTGCCGAATCCATATCACAACTCATACCTGAGCTAAAAGTTGATTAGCAACTGTGAACTGATCAAAAGTTTCTTGACAGTGACCAAACATTCATTGTTCGTCATTTTGATGATGAATGCGATGAGTTTCCGAGGTCATGGTCTGACTGAAGCAGACGTTCAAGAACATTTTCCAACCCAGAACTCAGGAGTACCAAAGTTTGGGTGTCTTACCTGTCTTAGGTGACCTGTACTCTGAAACAGAAAACAGACGCCGTTATCACCAACAAGTTTTACGTGAAAGGTTGGACTAATTGCTGCTGACGCTTCAGTCTCAGACGAACCTGTGTTGTTGAGGTTTTTGTTGACCACTGGTTCTGTTGAAGAGAGAAATATCTTAGAAACACAGTAAGCATTGACGGATAAATGTCTGAACCAGTGAGAAGTAAACAGTGATACGTCAGATCATGAGCGTTCAGTCTGTTAAACGACGCATCGA
The DNA here is from genome assembly GCF_033239565.1 of Halichoeres trimaculatus. NCBI lineage: Eukaryota > Metazoa > Chordata > Actinopteri > Labriformes > Labridae > Halichoeres > Halichoeres trimaculatus. The sequence goes on from NW_027437200.1 coordinate 23,457,056, forward strand.
TCGACTACCGTTCATCTGGGTGGGTTTTGACCCACAGATCGAGATCCTCTCAGATAGTTTGACTTATTTCAGATCTGACCAGGGATGACCAGTGATTGGTTGAACAGTTTGTTTCTCGCTGCGTTCAGTACCAGGCTTTTGCAGTTCGTCCTCTCCATCCAGACAGTCCACCTGTCCGTCACTGAGCGCCTCTGGATGCACGCACACCCCCGTCTTACAGCGGAAACTGTTGTTCCTGCATTCTGACGCACAAACAGGAAGTAGTCAGTGTTGTGAAAGCACTGCGTACAGACTCATCAGATCGATCAGCGGGGGTGTTGTGCTTACTTTTACAGCACATCTCGTCACTGCGGTCGCCACAGTCGTCGACCCCGTCACACGTCTGGTTCAGAGACACGCACTTTGTGTTCGCGCATCTGAAGCCGCACTTCTTACCTGAAATTCAAGGTGTGTGGGTTCTAGCACAGACTGCAAACAGGTTGAATTGACAGAATCAGTGAGAAGTCAACTCACCAGCAGGAGCTTGTGTTGAATCGTAACAGGTCACAGTTGCCACCTCCCCGTCTCCGATCTGGACCTTGTTGTAGATCAGACACTCGGCGAGGGAGGTCTCATAGCCTTGGCAGCGGACGCTAACGCAGCTGTCAGGAAACTGCTGTTGACTCTCGTTACTTTGAAGAGAGGCTAAGGAGTCGCTGCCGATAGTCGCTGCACCTCTGTGAACACACAGATGTTACTGTTGCGCGCGCTTTCACACACATTACAAGCAAACATTGTAAGAACCGATCCCCTCTTACAGCTGGAAGCCTTGCTCCTTACAGGCTACATTCGCGGCCGCCATGTCCCAAATGTCGTGACAGACCAGCAACGTCTCCAGACCGAGACTTTGCTCTGATTTGTTGGGCATGGAGATCTTGACCACTCCTGTTCCTGAGTCCATTTCACCTTTAAACTTTGGGATATCAGCTACGGTGAGAAAGGGAAAGAAGACACATTAACTTCAAGACGGAGAATAAAAGGAAAAAAATATCACAAGAAGACTTTTGAATGTTTTTGTGAGAGCCAACCTTTGCAGCTTTTCCCAAAATGGGACATGGTGGGTTTCTGAGTCCGACATGAAACTGCCATGGCCTGGAAAGAAAAGATTAATCATGTCCATGTGTTAGCAGCCTCTGCAGCCACAGGTCTACAACATGTAGATACCAAACCGGATCATCACCTGGCAGTAGGAGCGGTAGGTTCGATGGTCTCGCCCACACACTGTCTCCATGTTCTCAGACGGACACATATATGGCGGTTTGCAGGAGCAACGTCCCTCTATGCAGCGCTCCCACGGAGGACAAAACACCAGACCACATGATGCGCGGGTGAAACTGGTGAAAGACAAAACAGTAGCAGATAAACACACGGTATCTGGACACTGTCACGATGAACTTGGTTAATTTTTCTTCTTTTGTTCTCTTTGTATTTTATTAGTTTGATGTCTCATCCATTGGTCATTGACACCAAACTGGTTTCGTTTGCAGTGGTGTTTTTTACATTTGTCTGGAGATCCTCGTGTAACTATAGTTGCATTGTTAACACACGAGATTTCAGCTTTTTCAGCCTGTAGCATGTCAATGCTAACCTGTGCTAGGACCAATGTTTCCCGTGAGCTGAGGAAAAGGAGGTGGTACTAGAGTGTGAGGTAAGGAGAGACGGCATCGACCTGTCCTTCCATCTATTGTTATTGGGAATGTAAGATCTATCTCCAGTAAGATGGACAAGCTAGCCATGCTAACCCAGCAACAGAGGGAATAGCAGAAGGCAGAGAAACAGTCAAAAACAAATGGAAATGAAATTCTGAGGATGGACGAACACTTACTTGTTCTTCAAACACTTGAGCGGACCCACAAACTCGTCTTCCTGAAACGCCTCAGCTGTTGTGGGAGGAGGAGTGGTTACCAAAGGTGTTGGGGTTGGGGTTGGGGTTGGGGTTGGGGTTGGAGTTGGTGATGGGGGTTGTGTTGGCAACTGGGGCTTCTGGGCAATCTGTGGGACTTGCTCTTCTTTCAACAAGTGATCCTCGTAATCTTCTAGGTTCCACTGCAGAAACAATTCAAATCCAAGTTATGGTATTTTGAGGTAAGTATGTCTAAAGATTTGTGCTGCTCACTTGTTACGTAGACGATACACAACTTTAAACCCCAGAAGATGAACAGGAACAGCTTGCTCAATCAATTCCTCTGACTCAGCCTGTTTTCTAATCGTTGCTAACAGTGTAACTTTGAATCATCAGATTGATGGGTTTTCTTCGTCTGGCTTATCCCCTCACATTTAGGTTTGATTCCCGTCATCTCCTGCTCATGGATCAGTTGTGCCTTGGATGGTAGAGGCTCACCATCTGACATGAGGCCAATAAACGTGGACCCCTTCGTCAGCCTGTGTGCTGTGATTGCAAAGGTACAACTCCTTTCTGCCTTAGACACTCACACCTCAAGCCGAACTCAACACAAATACAGAAGAACTCAAGCTTGAATAGTATGATACTAAGATGTAGATATAGTATCCAGTATATAGTATCACTCACCGTTTCCGAGTGGACGACAAAAAGAAACAGCAGGAAAAGTGAAACCCCAGCTGATCTCATCCTGACAAACACAGACGTTGTTGATAGATCGTCAAAAAGAAAACGACTCAGAGCGAAACTTGCAGTAAAAACAGACACAATCAGAGAGGGCTCTTCCCTGTGAGTAAGCTCTGTAACTGACAGCCTGATATCAGCCTCTGTCCACTCATGATGCCATCAATCAATCATTAGCTCGACTCGTCAATACGTACACACACAGCCTGGAAAACCTGATGATTTGACTGAACGTGTACAATAATGTCACACGGGAGTCCGGGGGAGGGGTTGTTTAAGTGTACGTGGGAAAACCGTGGATTCCAGTAACTATTCAAACCTCCATGTGTTTACCTGCTCCTGGACTGATCAAGAGCCAGGTAAAGAGGAGGTTCCAGATCGCAATCCCTGGGCTTCATAACACCTCTTCAGAAACCAAAGAGTCGCCTACACCATGTCCATGTTTCAAACCATAAATGATTGTGTTATCACCTTCAAGGGTTTACCAGATCCTGTCTCAGACGATGACTCAAACATGTGCCGGGAAATCAGCTTTGAAAGCTCAGAACAGAGCAAACAAGTTAATGTTCGACAGTGTTTAAATAAGAGTTACAAAATAGTTGTGTTCTTTCTGTGGAGGGGGCTGATGGGTAAACAGCTTTTCAACACTGTAGGGAAAAGAGGTCAGTAGCACAAAAAATCAAATCCACAAATATTCCAGACCACAAATTCAACAGCTGCGGTTAGCATCCATGGTTAGCATCTAATCTTAGCATATTAGCCTAGCATGATAGATCATTAGCAAGAACCAAAAAGTAGTGAAGCTGAGGCTTTGCTGATTTTATCAAATGATGCTGGATTAGAGGTAGTTTTGTTGTAATTAGGGATGGGTACTAGCAAGTGCTGATCCACGTAAAATCAGTGGAAGAGTAGGTGATTTTCCATGCTGGACATGAACGCACCATTGCAAGTTTAAATACTGAGAAATTAACTTGTTAAACTAGAAAACTTTGATATTATTATTACACAAACTGATAATTATTACCACATAAACACACAAAAGTACAGAAAACTGTTTCCGTGGAGTACCCATCCCCAATTGTAATCCATCAAAAAGTAGCTCTTCACTTTAAAACAAACATTTCGTTGTTATGCTAACACTTGCTATCAAGTTGCTGGGTCTTTTCAGTCATTGGAATTTAGTTTTTAACAACAATCAAAAACTAAAATACAGTAATTAAAGGGGAAAAATGTAGCAACCAGTGTTTTGTTTTATGTTTATTTGGTTTATTTGGTTCAGGTTTATGAACAAACACAGACATTCAGGAAAGTTACGACAACAACTTTCTGATTAAACTTGATTTATGAATCTGAATGTGTCAAAAATATTTATTAATGAAAAAGAGTTTTAACGTAAAACTGAACTAAAACCATTATTTGAATCTAGAAACGCAATCTTTATTAAAGAAGCCGTAATGAGGCAGTTTATACACAGAAACAGATCTCTGATAAACATAAACAACTCAGTTAACTAACAGTGAAGTTCTGTGGAACATTCTAGTACACACTCCTGAGTGTTAAATGAGTCACCATTACATCTCTATGAGCATTACTGAAGAGTGTGTAGCTTCAAAGCTATGTAAGCTAGCCAGAGGTGGGCACATGGCCTTTGATCTTAAAATCAATAATTAGAAGTATTTTTTTTCAATTAAAGTCTAATTACAGGTTTTAACATTAAAGAGGGGGTATATGTTTTTTCAGACAGTATACTTTCCCTCTGGTGACTGTGTAGCAGCTCCACATGAGTTAAAGCTAAATAAATAAATAAATAAAACCCTTATTTTAGCCTCTGTCTGACACTCTTCCCACTCCACGAACCCCCTTCTCTCTGATTGGCCAGCCCTCCGGAGGCCTGCTTCCTCAACTTGTCATGAACAAACTAACAGATCCTTACGAGTTGACCTCATCTCGTGAAGATTTTATTTTTAGCGCAGACAGATTCAGTTATTCCAACAACATATGAACATGTGATTATAACTTGGTAAAGTAAAATACCCCCTCTTTAAGGTTAATGTAGCTTCTGATAATTAAGAACAGGATTAGCATCAACTGTGCCCACCTCTGAAGCTACATAGCTAGCTAGCAGGAAATATGACTTTACAAACCACAAATGTATCATTAGCATTAGCTAAACATACTTATTTAAAAACCTTACTAATAGCAAATATGTGTCAATAAAAAAGACCAAAGGAGGAAGGAAGCAGTTTTGTATCCTTGAGTCTATAAAGGCAACGAGTAAAGTATTATGGCTGTAGATTCTTTCACACACAGCGTTATATTAGACGTTACATTAGCATCATGAACAACACATAATGCAAACATTTACCTGCTTGTTGACGTTTGATGTTAAAAGGCTAAAAATCAACAGAATGACAAGAGCAGAAATTGTGCATTCATTAGCTGAACACTTTAATATCAACTATGTACAACATCAATGTAGCACAACATTTGGGTTAGCTGCATGGCTAGCCTTAGTGGTGACAGAAGCTTAGTTTCCTATTAGCTCACAGAAATTTGTGTCATCATTTGTGTTATTTATCATCTGACGACAGCAAACTTGTCCTCCTCCTTGTGTCTCTAGCTAGCTAACATTTACATTTTGCTAATATTGCTCTCAAAGTAAAGCTAGCTTATGGTTTTGGGCTAACTGAAAGAAGTTGGGTTTCAGTTCCTTTACGTTAGAGGGAGACAGCTTGAACAGTCATGCTAAAGAGCATTTGTTTATATAAAAACAAGGTCTAGGATAGTTTTGTTACATCAAATTTAGCAAAAAAAGTTCACGTTTGAGTTAGCCAAAGATGTGAAATCCATCTGTTTATTCACTTTTTGTGTGAACTGTAAAGGTCATTGACGTGTGGTTTCAAAATAAAAGCCCTAATTGTCAAACCATCATGTGACTGAACCAAAGTCTGTTTGAATCTTCAAGTATTCATAGAAAATGTTACACCAACATGAGCGACAAGACAAATAACCACAAGTGATACCGATGAGCTCGATGAAATCAAAAATGTTTAATATAAACACAAGGCTGAGTAATCAAGAAAAAGGCTAAATACTGACACACAGAGGCACATGAACACACAAACAGCAGTAAGAAAAGAAAAACAAGCTCCACATCACCCAAAATAAACGATTATTCTTCTGTTTTCAGTTTATTGCACCACGTGGAACACCGTCCGTTACCGTAGAGCCAGCCCATATATGGTCATATCACTTCCTGCGGCACAGTAACTTCAGATAAATGATTTAGCATGATGGAGAAAAACATGCAATGTGTACAGAAAACCCTCAAACTGCAGACACACGGAGGCACTGACATGAGCTGAACGGACAACATGCTCCAAAGTCGTCAGTAAGGAAAGTTGTGGCAATTTCTTACTTTGAATAGTATAAATAGTGACATTTATAGACTGTAAAAAAATATGTAGAAATCCTGACTTTATGGTCACTGTTTCTGGTGTTATTCTAAAATCAGAGGATGTAGATGACTAGAAAAAAATAACATTTTACGGTTTACATGAAGTGTAAAAAGAAGTCAAAGCATCACTGTTGCAACATGCGACTATCATAAGCTGTTAAACAATTTTAATGGCTAAAGTCAGCAGTTGCTAGCTAGTCAAGACGTCCTGTGTATCTAGAGCAGGCATGGGCAAACTACGGCCCGGGGACCACATGCGGCCTGTTAAACATTTTAATCCGGCCCGCCAAACTTGAAAAAATTAAATGAATAAACCTTATTAATGTTTTATTATCCCTGCAATTCTTTCCCACTAGATGGTGCACTGTAGATGCATTGGCTTTGTTGAGGTGAAGCGTAGGCCTATTACTCCACATTTGCACTTTACCCTCTGACCCATCAGGCCTTCTGTAAAGATGAACAGACCTAAGAAAAGGAAAGTGGACAAGCATGTCGAGTGTTCAATAAGGAGTGGACAACTAAATATTTTTTCACTGAACACCGATCATCTGCTGTTTGCCTCATATGCCAAGAAACTGTGGCGGTTTTTAAAGAGTATAATATTAGCCGTCACTTTGCCACAAAAAAACAGAAAAACAAAAAAACAAGTCCTTTTTTCGTTTCTTGGATTTTGTTTTGAAACAGAATAACAAAAAAAAAAACCATTCATGGATTAAAAATCGAATTATAATTCCAATATCTCATATTCTAATTTTAATTTCAAATTAAAATCAAAACAGCGAAAAATAGACCGTCATTTGTTTTCTGATTTTTGATTTGAAAGTGTAAAATTGAATAACAAGTTGTAATCCGTTTTCCGATTTTGGATTCTAAAATGGATATGGAATGAACAAATGATACCCTGATAGTTACTAAAGCACTCCATCCATCTGCTCCTGGTCAGGCCCCTTTGTCAAATGTTAGAACCCATTGTGGCCCACGAATCAAAAAGTTTGCCCACCCCTGATCTAGAGATTAGTGATAAATTACTTTAGGTAAAGTGTTCAGTGTTGTGTCCATGTGTTCTGAACAAAAGTTAAGCTTTCATCTGTTTGTAGTGAGTCTCTGTTTCACTGTGAACAGTCACAGAGGCTTCACTCTGTCTAGTTTTGCTGAAATTAGTTGAAAATCAACTTTTTGTTGGAGGAAGACTTGTGTCTAGAGGTGTTCTAGAACTCTGAGGTCAAAGACAGAGCATTCTACCTCTGACATCAGAGTTCCGGAACACCTGCTGTTGCTCTCCATACTGGCTGTTTAAATTCTCTGCTGACACCTGATTGGTTGATACTACTCAGACTACAAACAGAAACCAGGATGTAAAAAAAAAAGCCGAAAACAAAACGTATATGTATGTATATATATTTATATATATTTATATTTGACTATTTTCAAACTTAAGCTGGCGTTTTGTCAAAAAATGATGCTAACTTTGTTGAACTTTTCACAATATGAAAAGCAGGGGCATGTAGCTTGCTAGCATTATAGCACACTTTGTTGTATCAAATATTTCAGGAAATGTTTGATATTCACCTCGGCAAACCCTCTTCTGGAGGCAAAAGGCTACATCACATGTTAGCTAAAGCTCTGGCAGTTTCTTAGCATTAGCGAGTTAGCGTTAGCCAACCATTGCCACAACTTTCAAACTTGAGGACTCTGGTTTCTTCATAAAGACTTCACCAACAAGTCTGTGAACATTTACTGCACTTGGCTTATTCTGGAAGTTTCACACCAACAGGTAAAGAAAATCACACCCTGACGTTTATAGTAGGCACAAAATACACACAGACAGAAAAAACAAAACACACATAAAACAAGACACACACATGTGTATAATTTGGTCTTTACATGGATACATTCCTTATAGGGAGAAGGCTAAACGTTCTTCATTGCTGCGTTAAGTGGAAGTAATCCATTAGAAATACGATACCCTTCATCCAGACGCTAAAAATGGAAGTAGAGATTGAAAAAGGAGAGTCGCTATTTTGAGTTCAGCTCTCCTGCTTTTTGGAGATTAGAGTTTTTAATCCACAACTGCTCCAAATCCAACTTGTTGGAAACCGTTGTACCGTTTTTTGGGGGTTGGATACAGCCATGTCTTAATGGTAAATTAACATGAAGCAAAATAAGAAAGAAGGTTGAGAAACATCTCTGCTGAAAAATGTGGATTGTGCTTTTTCATAATTAATGAGCGCATAAACGGAAACTTAACAAACTTTCATGTTCATGGTTGGTTAGAATACGCAGACGAAACAGTCCATCTCCTGTAGCTTTGCTTTTTATCACCAAACCAAACGTCCTTAACGGACTTTAGCAGCTTCAGCCTGAACGATGACAATCTAACAATGACGACAAACCGTCATGATTTTCAGTATTTCATGAAGAAAAGGTCGAGGTTTACTGAAGCAAACATTTCTCGGAGGCAGAGCAGATCTTTTTGGAGACATTAAATCTGTTTGAGTTATGAAATCATCAGACATTGAACCTGCTGCTCTAACTTTGCTCATTGTTTGAGATGTTTCAGACAAATTACGGCAAATATTGCAATCTAGTTACGTGTACATGTCTCATCTCAGTATTTTTTTTTTTTATTAGACTGCAAATGAGTCACTTTCACCTGATAAATCTGAGAAAATTGTACTTGTTTAATTTCTTAATAAAAAAAAAAAAGTTTAATTCCCAAAATGAAGCAGTAAATCTTTTTTTTTTTCAATTAATGTCAAGAAATCAAAATTAATTTAAAAAATAATCAATTTCAAGATATTGAACTGTATTTGAAAAAGAAAAAATTGGACGTTCAATTTATTTCAAGAAATTAAACAGTAATTTAAAATTAAAAAAAAAAATTAATTTTGAAAAATTAAACAGAAATGAAAAAAAAATATTTCAAGAAAGTAAACTGTTTTTAAAAAGATAAAAAAAATATTTAATTTATTTTAAGAAATTAAACAGTAATTTAAAACAACTTCTTGATTAATTTCAAGAAGTTAAACAGTAATGAAAAAAATTTAATTTTTAATTAATTTTAAGAAATTAAAAAGTGATTTTTTTAAATAATGTGAATTGTTTTGAATGACCCAGACACTACTGCCTCTGAGAAAATGAAACTGAAACTACAAAGAAAAAAAACATTTGGACATCGACGTGACAAAGAAACAAACAGCTGTAGCTCGTCTGTATTGCTGCTAAATGTGTGCGTGTTCAGCTCTTTCTCTTGGATGTGCGTATTGCCCGGTATGTGCAAGCTTGGAATGAGTGTGTTCTGCTGTATGCTGCGTGTGTGTGTGTGTGTGTGTGTGTGTGTTGATATAAGCCACGGTTGGTGAAAAGGCTGCGACTGCGTGTGCACGGACACGTTCGTGTGCTCTGTGCACGTGTGGCGTGATGTATCGTAAGGAAGTCAAAAAGGCAAAGTATAGAGAAGAAAATAGAAAGCGTATATTCATATATTCATATATATATATAGATATATAATGTGTGTGTGAATACACACCTCTCTCTGCTGAGCGTAAAGCACTTTTCCGTCTCATCAACATCTTTCAGAAATCTTGATTTTGTTGAAGAATAAAGGAGTTAGACGTCAGATACTGATGTGGTTTGGTTTCAGGCCTGGATTTGGTTCATGGGGAAAAGTAAAAAGCTTTTTTACGTTAGTGGTTAAATTTGTACTTTTCAGGCAACAGAGGGCGAGGACACATGAGTTACTGCCGTCTAATGTGTGTTTAAAAATTTAAAAAGTGAAGCCAAAACATGTAGAGCCCCCTCTGCTGACCGTCTGTGGTATGACCTCTAAGCCCCGCCTCCTCCATGTGAACGAATGAAACGTGTCAAAGTGTAAAATCCATATTCAGCTCAAAAATGTTTCTGTCGTTTAAGTTTGTTCTTATCACGCTGATTTACGTCACAGATTATATTCTTATATCAAGTTTATTATGATGATGATGATTGATTGACAGCTCTGTCGACCAATCAGGCCACTCTGAGGCGGGACATCAATACCCTAAGTGAGAGAAAGTCTAATTCCTAAACGTCAACACCCTTTGTCAGGGATATTTTGGCTTCACTTCCATACAGTAGGGCGTGTCGTCCATCGATTTACACTGCCGATGGTGTCAAAGGAAATCTCTGCTGCAAACCCTTTTTCTACCTTGTGCTTTCGTACAGAAACATGCATCTTAAACTCTCCCTGAAGTCGTGTTTTAACAAACTAAACTCAAAGTTAACAGATAGACTCAGCATCAAACCCTTACTCTCCGTTTCTTGTTCATACGTCAGTTTCATCTTGAGAGGAAGCCCAAGCCTGTCTGAGGAGCTTAAATAATCTCATCTTAAGGAATAAATAAAACAAAAAAAAAAGCCATAAATATACGATTGCTAGCTCTAAAGATCGGACATGTGATCTCACACCCTGATTCACGTCGTCTTCCCTGGATTCTTGGTTTCGTGCTTCAGCTGCCCTCGGCTTGTTTCGGGGCTTTATGGGGTGCTTACGGGGGATCCTTTGAGGCTGCTGAGGGCGGCGTGGATCCTGAAGTGTAGTCTGGACTCCATGGAGTAGTCTTTGTAGTTCGTCCTGATGAAGAGGGAAGGTGTCAGGATAGAAACGAACAGGAAAAGGCTCCACAGCGTGATGTATAAATGTTTTAAAGATAAAGCAAAGTGTTTTATGAAGGGCTCACTTGGCGTTTTCGATGTACGTCGTGGCCTTGGCGAAGTCTCCCTGCTGCTTGTAGAGCAGACCCAGCTCGTAGAGGGTGAAGGGGATCAGGTAGTGGTCGTACCTGATGCGGTTCTCACTGAAAGTGAAAATAAACACAGATAGCGCTCCTTATCTTATCTCTGTCACACCTCCAGGAGATAAACTCAGACAGCAGGTGCCTGTGAATCTGTGTGTGTGTGTGTGTTACCTGGAGAGGACCTGTGTGAAGCAGAGCTCGGCCTGCAGCAACCGGCCCAGGTGTTTCAGACAGAGCCCCTTCAACATCTGGACCAGGCAGCTGTCGTCTGGGTGAAACTCTGACGGGTCTGAGCGGAGGAAACAGAGTCTGATGAGTGAGCAGTGATCCTCTTTACGGAGCCTAACCTGAAAAGAAGTGGGCCGAGAGGAGAGCCCTGAGGGATCCCAGTTCTAGTCCAATCAGCGCTCGAGGTTCAGCCCCTGAAAGTGTTAGCAGCTGTGCTAATAGCTTCAAACTCACCGGGGTCATTGCGAAGCTGCTCCTCGGCTGCCTCTATGGTGATCAGGAGGGCCTCGGTGGAGTCAGCTCTCTTCCCCACGATGGTAAAACCGTTCCAGACGTACATCATCTCCTGGACAAAGAGGAAATATCAACTGTTAATTCTGCTTTTGCTCAGATATTTTACCCAAGTTTCGCCTCTATATTTCTGACACGTCAAAATCATAGCTATCAAAGTTGGGGCATTTATTCTTTCAACTAGAAGCCAAAAGATCTATCCTTAATGGCAATATTTTGTCGGATTGCACTGTGAGTTGAAGCGTCTTTATTCGGTAAAAATGGGCTTTTGTGATGTTGTTTATAAGTTTAAGGACCGATATATAAAAGGGTATCATCAGCATAAAGACAAAACTTTAACAAATGACACTAAAAAAGCCTTTTAAACACATTTTTAACGAAAGATAAGTGGGACGAGGAAAGAGCCCTGTGGGATCCCAAACTCCCTCTGTAAGAAAGGTAACAGTAGTTTTAAGTGTTCAGGGGAATTTTGTCAAATGGTTTAAGAAGTTTCATCACTTTTTAGATTTTACCTTACATCACAGAGTTAAACACACCTGGTAAATGTGTGTAAACGTGTGTGTATGACATGCTAAGCGTGTGTGTGTACCAGTGCAGGGATGACCAGGGGGACGGCGTTAGCAGCTTTGTAACGTCTCGACTTCCTCACTGCGAATTTCTCCGTGGGGATGGACTTCCCCGCCAGGCGCTGCTTCAGCCCCTCCACCTGCCTGCACACACACACACACACACACACACACACACACACACACACACACACAACAAATCAGTGTTACTTGACTCCTGAGGACCCCTCAGATCATTAACCCTTAAAAACCAACACGACTCTCACCGAAACAGCTCCATGATGTCCTCCCCCGTCTTCTTCACCTCCTCCTCTGACATCATACTGAGGATGGCTGCTTTCTGGTACACATAGATGGCCTGAGGAGGGGAAAAGGAAACATCTGGAGTTGTCTTGGTTTGAGGCTCACTCACTCTTCATCAGCTCAGAATCAGTTACAGAGATTTCAGGAAGAGCCGGTCACCCTGCGTGTTTGTGCAAATGTGTTTTTACCTTGGACCAGCGGCTCTCTTTGCACAGCAGGTCAGCGTAGTGGTACGCCTGCTGCCACTCCTGCTGGTAGGAGTGAGTCCACATCAGCTCCCAGTAACACAGGTGGTGGATCTGCTTCCACTCCTGCTGGCTGCTGATGCACTCCTCGTACCGAGCCCGGGCCTGAAACGGGAAAAAACAAAGGTTAAACATCGAGAGCCAGCAGCTCAGAGCGAGTCTGAAACAAAACAAAAACAATGAGGGGCCAGTTTGATCTGAAATTCGGTATTTAGGTTAGAATCTCCATGTTTATGTTGGATAGTATTTATGAGGATTTCCTTTCTCTTTGTGAGGGGGATAAAAGTTTGGCTACAGGGTCAGTGTCAAAAAATAAGAGCAAAATATAAATAAATATATACATTTATTTATTAATTAATAAATTTAAAAATAAAGAAAATTAATTGAATGATTAATTAAATTAATGAATTGATTTAAAAATAAATACATGAATAAAATACATATATAAAAAATAAATACTAAAATAAATAATAAATAGATTTAAAAATAAACAAAATAAATTTATTGAATAAATACATCAATAAATTAAAAAAGTGTATAAATAAATAATTAAAATAAATATATAACAATAAAATGATATAATTTAAATAATAAAATAAATTTAAAAAATAATAAAATTAAATAATTAACTAAATACATAAAAAAAGTTAAATTAATAAATAAACAAAATAAATATATAAAAATAAAATAAATACATAATAAAATAAATAAATATACAAGTAATAAAACTGAAAATAAAACCTTAAAACCCTAAAAATGAAGTCATAAAGCTACACCATACAAAAATATGTGTTTTAAAAAAGTTAAATTGTAAATCTGTGAGATTAAATTTTTTTAAAAATTTTATGGAATTTTTTAATAATGCTTTCAGACAAAAATCAAATTGTAAAGTAAATAAAACCAGAATGTTATGTGAGTAAGGTTGAAATAAAAGTTGTATCATCCCAAGAAATAAGCTGTAAATCTACAAAAAATAAAGTCACTGACTACCTGAGGAAAAACTTCATCATTTGGTTCTTTAGTCGGTCTGTGTTTTATTTTGAAGGGACAGATTAGCTCAGCAGCTTTGACGTGTGGTTAGTATCAGAATCCTTCACACAGGATTGAGTAAAATTAGTTTCCAACCTTCTCAAAGTTTCCTCGCAGGGTTGCGATTCGAGCGGAGTAGAAGAGGATGATGGAGCCCTGAGGAAAGAAAACAGGATGTGAAGTTTGACACCATCAGTCAAGACTTCATCTTTGACTTTGACGTCTTTACAGAAGAAGTTAAAACATTAAATTGTAAGTCGCTGGTTTTCATAACAGCTGACTGTTTGTCTGAATCAGTCTGTCTCCTCCTGGACTTACTTTAGGGTATTTGTGTCTGTACGGCTCCAGCAGAGCTTCAGCCTCCACCAGGTTCCCCTCCCCGGTCCCTGTTCAAGCACAATAACACGATTAGCGCGTCACTAATAAGTGTCCTGGAGTCTGCGCACACCCTCTGAACCATAAACTACTTCAAAGGAGTCAGTGTGAGAGTCGTACCGAGTATCAGAGACACGTATGTGTGGTAGAAGAGCAGAGTCAGCGCGCAGAGGATGGACCTCAGACTGTTACTGGACGCTCCCTCCCTCAGCTGGGACAAACCAAACCCCTGAGGAAAAACACACAAAGCTTCATCATGAAGTTTTTCAGCTTCCTTTTCAAACTCTGAGCCTGAAATGAGCTCAAAAAGACAAAAGTCACATTTATCAGTGCTTGACCCTAAAGATGGACTGACCCTGTTTCCTGAGAATCCGATGAACTCCAACAACCTCAAAATCCTCTGAGGGAGCAGAGACAACATCTGAAAGAAACAAAGACAGTTAAAGACAGAAATAAAACAGTCATTGAACTCTCAATCAGCCGACGAGTGGTCTTTATGGGGCTAGTCTACAGCGGTAATTCGGCGATATGCTGACGATGCTCGCCTTTACGTGTCAGAGATAAATTCACAAAATGGAGCGCTGTGGCAAAGATATGTTTGTTAATTGAGACTGGTTTCACACTGATCCTTTAGCTAACGAGCTAATCTAATATGATATCAAACCAAAACAAACTATTGTCAGGACTGAACCACCTTTCAACATCTTCAAACACCTACCAGGTTAAAGGAGCCAATGCCCAGCTTGACTCCGCCCTCAAACTGTCTGAACGAATCAGACTGGCCCGCCAGGTCCTGAGTTACGTTCAGCAGATTCTGACAATCCCTGTTGGACGGCGTGAAACAAATCATGAGCGTAAGAGTGTTTTCGATCTGAAATCTGGAGCCTCAGATGGATTAGAGAGTTTCTCACTTGTAGATTTGGTAGCTTGTTCTGATCTTGATGCCTCCTTTGATAAAGCTGATCATGTTCTCGTCCTGTAGGGGGCACAGAGGAGTCCGTTATGGAGAATTCAATAAGCTAACAGCATCATTAGCACAATTAGCATCGCCCTGAGAAGCAACTTTAGGACTTTCACTTCCTGTTGGTTGTGTGATAACATCAAGCTCTGATGTGTGGACTGGTAAATCATTGGTTGATGGTTTAATTGGTGTCTTGTTGACTTTGTTTTTGAAAAGTGGACCTATGAACGCCCCACCACTGGTCATATTCACGAAATCATGAGTCACACTTTTTCTGAAAGTCTGAGTTCTCAAGTTGGAGAGAAATGTTGGAGCCCAAAGAATCCAGTTTCTTGTACGAGCAACTGATAGGATCTGCAGTTAGAGGAGCTAAGTACGCTAACGTTAGCAAGAGCGCAACTTGTATTTTTTTTAAAATTAGTCCAATTAATCCAGACCACTTTAGAAGCTTCTTGTATTTAGGTCCTCTGCGCCATGTTTCAACTTAAAAGAGATTATGATTTCTGGTCAAAAAGCAAGGATGGGGCATGAGCTTTACCAGGTGGTTGGGTCACATGACCCTCGTGCAACGGGCGGTGACCTGGGTTCAGCCCCAACCTGTTGTTTCTATACATATAATGCTGCGTTCCATTCATACTCGGAAGTCGGAATTCCTGAGTTCCAAGGTCGGAATTTCTGACTTGTAAGTCGGAACACCAACACCATCCCGAGTTCCCAGTAGAAAATTCCGAGTTCAGGGGGAAACAGTAAATAAGCTCCTGTTATATTCTCTTATTTTAGAATTTCTGACTAGTGTTTGTTGCAACAAATCAGCAGGATAAATAGTTTTATTCTGTGTTTATATACAGAAGTACTGCTTTTACGGCAAGTTTTTCCGTAACTCGGAGATAGCGTCACTCCCACTCCCGACTTCCCAAAGTTTAAGTACAAACTGAACGCAGCATAAGTCTCTATTCTTCCCCTATTTCCACACAGAGGGACTAAAATCCACTCCACAATTTTTGCCATTTACGATTGACAGTGTTCCCATTCAGTTATTTCACCGCCAAGACTTTCTTGCGCAATTTCCCGACACAACTTTACAAGGTCCTTTTGAAATCAGCAAAAAGCCTCAAATAAACCGAGAAGAATTTATTGTTCGTATTGGAAGTAGGGGTGTTATATTCCTGGTGTGTTTGGGTTGTTTTAGGACGAGGGTCTTATACAGTTGCAGTTGGGTGTCCGATGATTTGCAAACGCCACAACACAACAGAAGTCCAGCCACAGTAGAAGTTAGAAAGAGTCGGTTATCCCAACGGACTGAAAAGTTGTGAAAGTGAGTTTATGATTGTTTTTTGTTTTTAACTTCCACTAAAACAAAAAAGCTTTAATTCTATGATAGCTACAATGTGTTGAGTGAGCTAAAGGATAACTGACCTCTTGTGACTTCTGTTCTGTTGTTCACCTACAGGCCACCGTAGCCTTGAATAAATTTTATATCGTCTGATTCTTGCACACTGCTTGTTTTCCCCATGGATCAGGAAACCTTTTACTTCATGTTTCAAGAATCACATCATGAGACTTCAAACCCACTTTGGAGCCAGAACTGATTCAGTAGATTCACCTCCTGCACTGTCACATTACTTTCAGGGAGCACCCTCTGGTGGACAACCCAAGAACTGCACGTCATTTATTCTGTATGTTCCAGGTTCACTTTACTCAGGTGGAACACCACTCAATGAATGATGTCATAATGATGCCAAAATAAGAGGGTATCACATTGCATCATGGGAGATGTAGTGTTTTGGGGAAATGAGGCATATAAGGTTATGATTATTTGAAGATTATAAAAATGTTTTGAGGAAACGAGCTCTGACCTGAACAAACGTCAGCGTGGCTTTCTGCAGCAGACACTCGGCGTAGCAGATCTCTGCGTGCATCTCCTCTGCAAACACACACACACACACACACACACACAGCACACTGATTCATGATGCTTATTCTAAAAACAATCAGTATCCAGCTGTCAATCAAACTGTGGGGGCGGGGCATGTGCTCAGGTACCTTCCTGCAGGTTGGACTGTTTGCTGATGAGGCTGGACAAAGACCCGACCACAGAGTTCCTCTTCCTGAACCTGCAGAGGGTCCAGATGTTAACACACTGAGGAGGAAGATGATTGCTCTTCGTCTCTGTCTCACTCACCTCTGACAGGTGTTCAACGCCTCCTTGATGGTTGCCATGGCGGTCTGGATGTCCCTGTGTTCGAAGGTCATGGTCGCCTGCATCACCAGGATGCTGCTGTAACCCAGAGCGTGGTACATACTGTCTCTCCACCTGCTCACACACACACACACACACACACTGGATCACTGAGTGTTTCCTCTCACACTAACACACCAGGAGTGTGTGCTCTGCTGCCTGCAGGTGTACCATGGTTTGAGGAGGTCCAGGGCTTCAGAGAACTTGTTGTTGAGGACCAGGTTCAGAGCGCACTGGGTCTCCTGGATGGCGGTCTGCAGGTCCATCTTACACGCGGCAGGTATCCTGTCGTAGGCATCCTCAAAGCAGTCCTGAAACCACAGACACAAACTCTGCACATTCAGAGACAAACACTACCTGCCTCCTGATTGGCTGCTGTGGAGCTTCAGTCATGCTGATTGGTTGATTTCAAAATAGGCTCTTCTAAAACTATTTATAGACCTGGGTGATGTCGGTGAATAAAAGTGCTTTTCCACCAGAAGTCTGAGGAACTTTTCTACTTATTCAGGGACTGAATCAGCCCAGTGATGTCTGGGGGAAAAACGTCACTGTAATACACCTCCAGACCAGCAGAGGGCAGGAAGACGATAAGATGACGCCATGGACAGGGAGGAGCCTCAGAGACAAAGGGGAATCAAGATGAGTCTCAAACCAAAAACTAAACCAGGACTCATTTCCCAGGACTTCTTCTGTGTCTGAACATCTGTTGTAAGGTCTCCAGTTTACAGGGTCACTCTTTAAACTGGAACACCGGGAGCTGACAGAGACCTATTCACACTATCAGGCTCAAAGAAGACCATTGGTTAGGAGGAACTAAACCAAGTCCATCACAGCTGGGGGGGCTGTGGCTGCTCCACCAATCAGAAACCTTCAGCTTGCAGACCCTGCCCCTCAAAGTTCTTCAACATCTGGATCGTACCACTCCTCAGACTGTTAGTACCCCAGAACTGAATTCAGACTCTTTTTCTGGCAGTTGAAATGCACGTAGTATCTCTGGTCAAACACCGCAGATATTTATTAAGATGCTTTCCACAAGAAGTACCAGGAACTCTTCTTGGAACCAAATGGTTCCGGTGCTTTCTGACTCTGAATGTTCTGTTTTTCGGGGGAGGGGCTCTGTGGGGAAAAGCTCTGATTGGTTGGTAAAAGGAGTTACTCCTTTTGGAATTTCAGGCACTAATTTTAGACGCTTCTTCCTGCAGTTGAAAAGCACTTTTTATTGCTAAATACAGGCGTCATGGTGGGTCAGAGAGGGCAACACAGTTTTTTTTTTGTGTGTTTGTTGTTTGACGTCTGCTCACACAGCGGCGTCAGACTCCCTGACCCTGAGCTGTCGAGGCTGCTGATTGGTCCAGTCTGAAACATCATCTCAGCCCTGAGCTCGAGGTCAGGCTGATTGTTTATGGACTTTCAGGAACTACAAACCAACGCATTTTCTATTTCTGCTCCGACATGTGAAGCTGACACACACACACACACACACACACACACACACACACCACACACACACACACACACACACACACACCCAGCCTGTCTCTGGAGCCTCAGTAGCAGCTAATAATAGCCTCCCAATGGCTTCTTACATAAGCGTGTGCAGCTGCGGTCGTCGAGAAGAGAAAACTCGGCCTGCAGGCTGAACGTATCGACCGGCTGCGGTCACACACACACACACACACACACACACACACACACACACACACACACACACACACACACACACACACACTCAGTGACCCACTTCACCCCGACACACACTGCCAGCATCCAGCACGACAGAGGCACGAGCAGGGCTTCATGGTTTAAGGGTTGAAAAAGGTCACAGTGATATGTTTGGAGGAGGTGATGACGGCTGGCTGTCAGATCTTTGCCCTGAGCTTCGTCTGCCAGGCTCACACCAACGAGTCCTTCAAGTGACGCCACAAAACCTGAGTCTGGAGAAACCAGTCCACTGTCACACGTGTAGCTTTCATGAGAGAAAACTGAACCTACGTCATGTTTGAGGACGTGTTTGAGCAGCGTCCAGTTTCAACCCGGTCGCCTTCAGTCCTGATTCTGTTGATGACAAATTAATCCTGTGAGTCAGCGCTCAGGCTCATAATGAGCCAGTCTAAACTTATAAACCACAAAGAGGAACCTGAGAGGAAGAGGAGAGTGTGAGGAAGAGGAGGAGGAGGAGGAGGTGTGTGAAACAGACGCTCCTCTTCTCACACTTTCATCGCTGCCTCCTGCTCGCTCCTCTTCGAACAGATGCTCCCTCTGACTCTGCCGGCGTGTTTGCGACACTCATGCTGTAATCTCCCGCTGTGTGTGTGTGTGAGTGTGTGTGTGTGTGTGTGAATGAATGCTGTTTAACCAGACGGCCCAGCTCATTAACTCCACACAATGGCGTTGTTGAATGGAGGGACAGGTGAGCCGTGACAGCAGATCTCTGATTGTTGAGGAGTGAAAGTGACGGCTCTGATGACGCCACGTTAAA
The DNA here is from genome assembly GCF_033239565.1 of Halichoeres trimaculatus. Classification (NCBI taxonomy): domain Eukaryota; kingdom Metazoa; phylum Chordata; class Actinopteri; order Labriformes; family Labridae; genus Halichoeres; species Halichoeres trimaculatus. Next base: position 23,476,624 of record NW_027437200.1, read on the forward strand.
AACCCTGAATGACTCACGACGGTCACGACGCAGACATCACTTCCTCTTTGACACATTCCTGTCCTGGAAACACGACAGGAACTCTTCGCATAACTCACTCATTAAGTTTAGATTTCTTATATTTTGGACTAAAACAAACAGATCTCTTGTTTTTCCCCCTCACAGCCGCTGTATGATATTTCAGGTCACTGTCGGAGCTTCTCCTGTGACGGAGAGGCTCTCTAATCAATTAGTCAGCGGCTGTGTCCTGTTACCAACTGAGGATCTTTAAACGGGTAAACAAGCGCTCACATGGAGGGCCGGGGAAGTCCAAAAACACCCCAAAGAATCCACTGACTGTCCGGGACAACGGACCCTCTCAGAAAGCTCGCTGAGCTCGTTGAGCTGAGTTGATTGGCTAATGATCTGACAGCGACAAAGAGCTGAGACCAGAGACCGGCACATCAAGCTTCACACTCTTCATCAGTCACTGGTAACTATTACACGGTTAAATGGATACTCAACAGGAACTATTCACCAGCTCATCAAACAGTCACCAGGAACTATCTGACGATAAATCTAAAAGTCAGAGGGAGTTTCTGACGATTGGTAAAATAGTCACTATTCAATCAGTCGAATTGTCACCAAAACCTTTTGGACTGTTGTTCAAACAGTCCCAGGAACTATTGGACGATTGGTCGTATAACCACTCAGGACTATTTGACAGTTAAAAACAAGACACTGGAAACTTTTCTACGAATGAAAGAATGGTCACTGGGAACTCTTTAATAAAACTTTGAATAGTTCCTGATGACCATCAGATATACTGTTAGAAAGTCACCAGGAACTATTCAACGTTTGGTCAAATAACCATTGGGAACTATTAAGCAGTTTAAGAAAAGTCACCAGGAACTGTTTATTTATTTGGAAATTGCAAATAGTCACCAGGAACTTTTTTTTCTAATTGGCCAATTTAAGAAAAGTCACCAGGAACTATTTAACTGTTTGGCTGGCAAAGAAAAGTCACCAGGAACTATTTAGCAGTTTACGAATAGTCCCTAGGAACTATTCAACAATTTAGTAGTTTAAGAAAAGTTCCCAAGAACTATTCAACTATTAAGCAGTAAAAGAATAGTCACCAGGAACTATTAATCTATTTGGCAATTGCAAATAGTCACCAGGAACTTTTTTTTCTAATTGGCCAATTTAAGAAAAGTCACCAGGAACTTTTTATCTATTTGGCCAATTTAAGAAAAGTCACCAGGAACTTTTTATCTATTTGGCCAGTTTAAGAAAAGTCCCCAGGAACTATTTTACTATTTTGCTGGCAAAGAATAGTCATCAGGAACTACTTTACAGTTTAGCAGTTTGAGAATAGTTGCCAGGAACCATTTAAAATTTTTGCAGTTACAAATATTTACCAGGAACTTTTTATTTATCTGGCCAGTTTACGAAAAGTCCCCAGGAACTATTCAACTATTTGGCAAGAAAAAACAGTCACCAGGAACTATTTTACTATTTGGCAGTTACGAATATTTACCAGGAACTTTTTATTTATTTGGCCAGTTTACGAAAAGTCCCCAGGAACTATTCAACTATTTGGCAGGAAAAAACAGTCACCAGGAACTATTTTACTATTTGGCTGGCAAAGAACAGTCACCAGGAACTATATGGCATTCAAAGAACAGTCACTGGGAATTACTTAACTATTTTATCAAGGAACTATTTAACAATTGATCAATACATTCTTGGGAACTTTTTAATTAACAACCAAACATCCAGTGGAAACTATTGAATACTTCACAATTAGTTTTTGGAACATAGTAGAAAAGTTCCTGATGACTACCAGATATATTGTTAAATAGTCCCTGGGAACTTTGTTCAGAGTTGTTGCGGACTTTTGTTTTTGGGTTCAGTAAAAGGAAAAAAGTCACATGAACCAATCGATTCTTGAAAAATGAATGAATATTTAAATGATCCAAAATAATGATTTTTCTTTAGCTTTGACTTGTGACTTTTTATAACAATCTGGCCAACTGCTTTCTTAAAACTGGTGTTTTTAACCAACAGGACAAAGGGGGATCATTTCTGCCACCTTTAAAGAATCCTGAAAATATTCCCAAACACCCAGAAACCTCCTCAACAATTCAACAAAAAACCCAACCTGAGAAACCACCACCCTCTCCGTCAGCCCTCACTGGATGCCAGCGCCGTGGCCGTGACCTCTGACCTCACAGAGGAAATAAGAGGTGATGGTATCTGCGCGGAGGCAAACAGGGCTTTCCTTGTGCTTCCTCAGTAATCACATTGTGCAAACTCGGTCAGTTACACAACCGTCTGCAGCTCTGGAGCTAAAGGTGAGATGGAGTTACAGGAGCCAGGTTGGTGAGGAGTCAAATAATTCAGCGAGGTGTGACGGGCTGATCACGACTGTTGACTTTAGACGCACCGTGAAACTCTTCCACTCCTTATGAGTCGGCTACAGAGATTCAAACACTTAACAAACATTTATTTACTTTACATTTTAATACTTTAACACAGTTAGTCTGACTGTGTGAAGGTAAAGCTGGATTAGGACGAGTCCTCAGGGTGTTATTTACATTCTCCTCATACTTTGGGGTTATTAAAGGAATGAATTACTCAGCTGTGACGTTAGCGTTAGCCCCGTCACTGACACACAGCTCATAACAAACCGTATAGACCTCCTCACACTCATCATTTCTGCCCTCGTGTTTTCTTCATTGCTGCGTTGCTGAGCTGTGAGTTTGCCTGATAACTTTCCACTGTGTCCAGGTTGATTTTTTTTACACGCTCAGCTTGTCTCACATTCCTCACAGCTCAACCAGAGTCAGCTGAGCTCCTCCGTAATGTGATGAGCTGGACTGAAGGCTGACAGAGGAGCGTTTGTGAGCTGGTATGAGGTGATGGAGTGGCGAGGTATGACGTGGGAAAGCCTCGACACCCAGACCTGACGAAGACCTTTAGGCCCCATGCTCCCCTTAGACCTCTCTGGACCTTTCTCAGAAGTTAGCAAACCTCAAAAGCCTTAAAACCCAGACCCCAAAGAGGAAAGTCTCCCTGACACTCTACCAAAGTCAAACAGGGCTGTCCCTGAACAAGCCCTGACTTCTTTGAAAGGAATCCACAAGAAACCACCAAACCATCATTACCTGGTCCCAGGTAACCACCTCAAAGGAAGTCTCGCTGCTCGTAAAATCAACTCTACTTACAGCCCTGTCTTTGAACCTGCGTTCTGAAACTTCCAGAAATCCCAGAAAACTTTGAGATAATCTCTCAGAACTCCTGGATTAGACTCACTTAGACCCCACAGTCACCCTTCAAGCTTCTAGATTACACAAACAACTTCTCTACGAAGCTTAAAAACTTGAATAACTCCCAGTATTTTCTCTAAAGTGTACAAGCAACATTGTCCCAAAAGATCTACGGGACTATCAATCTTACAACCACCAGATAAACAAGTGGGTTGAGCAAAGTTTTTTGACAGTAGGACAGGGATGTAAGTCTAAGCTGTATCTCTGGTTAATGTCCGCTGCCATAATGCTCTAAAGCTCTACTACCTGGATGTAAACAGTCACAGCTGGCAGATATCGTTTGGTAAACAGAGATAAAGTTGTATGTCCGTCCAAAACCGCCATGCCGTACTAGCGCCCATATACCAACTGATCTCTGAATCTTTTCTTTCCGTCAGAAAAAGGGATGGGAACCTTTCATATTTGAAATGATAGAGTACTGGTTCCCGGTACCTGGTAATCGGTATCAATACTCAACAAATCTCAAAATCTATAGTTTTAATAAATCTATTTCCCAATATTTAAACTTGCAATGCTGTGTTCATGTACACCATGGAAAATCCCACTCTTCCACTCCCTCACAGTCATAAGGATGCGTTTAGGTACCTTAACATGGCACTGTTTGATTTTACCTGAATGTGTACCTTGTACTTCAGTCAGAATGTGATCAGTACCTATAAAAGTACCTAATTTGGTACCCATCCATAGTTAGAAGAGCCGGTTGGTTACAACTATGTTGCTTCAGAAGATGTAGTACCCTTAAATGGATTCTCCAATATTTATCAAAATAAGTCGTGAACAAACCAAAAAAGAAACCTCGGTACAGATGTTAGAAAATTGTGGGTGGACCCAAGAAACCACAAGTTTACAGTCTTGATTGGCTCAGAGCAAATTCTTTTCAAGATATTGAACATCCGTATGGCACAAATACAAGGCCTACGTCTTTCAAGATATTTAGCTCGATATAACATGCTACTACAGAGGTGACCAACCTGTGGCTCGCGAGCCGCATGTGGCTCTTTGTCTTTCGGTATGTGGGTCTTCGATCCATTTATCAAAAAAATATTTATATATATAAATATAGTTATGAGTAGTGGTGCGCCAATCAATCTAAACTATATATATATAGATGCTAACGTTGGGATCAGTTGGGATTGATACTTAAGTTTCAGTTTCTCTTCTCTAGTACGAATTTAAACACACAAACAATAAATCTCACTTTGAAAATTGGAAATGTATTGGTTTTCATTTTATGTCATTTCGTTAATGTGTGTTTGTAAGACCCCGTGTGTGACGTGGCTCTCTGTAGTACCACGGTCATTTTTGTGGCTCTTGCTCTCTGATTGGTTGGCCATCCCTGTGCTCCTATGAAACAATATAGGGCATTTTCCATCCTTTGAGAATAACGAGTAGTAAAAAAAACTGAAACCTTCTTTGGACTTTTCTCGATATAAATGACTACTATATCTTTATTAATCTACATTAATTTAAAATATGTGGGTGATAAAAATTCAAACCTAACGACACATCCCTGACACCACCTGGTAAAGGATTTGTGAGGCCCCTGACCAGCTCACGTCTCTGAACCACCTGATGTCTGACTTCCTCTCCCTAACTACCCAATAAAAAGAAACTTTCCAACAGCTCCGCTCTGAGGCACTCCCACATTTAAACAATGTGTACAAGGGTGAGGCTCAGGCGTCAGTGGACCCACAGAGGTTAATGTATAACCTCACGTTGGCTCATTGTCACCCAGCTCTCAGCAGAAGTTTGGTCCCCTGTGACTGTGGAGCTGTAATCGACCGTGACTCAGATATAACCCAAGTCATCATCGCTCTCTTTCTGTCTTAATGACTGCAATTAAGCTCCAGTCCCAGAAAGCTATCTCCACACTCTCCTCCACTTCCTGTGTTTGTTTGCAGGAAGCAGCCCGTGGTTGAAATCAGATGGCTCATTTGCATAAGCCCACACACGGACACGAACAGGGGCAGTGATAGTATCACCTCCTGTAAGCTGCTTACGCTCTGCACACACTGATAAACACAATAATCAGCTCGCTGCTCATCTGACACACACTTCAGTTAATCAATGTGCTGTTTTTAAACACACACACTCACTCACACACACAGAGGATATACAGTGTACTGTCAGGAGAGTGAGGCCCAGTGTGAGGTCACTGTATTATTAATGACAGAGAAATGAGTCACTGCTGTGAAGAGCTGATGCAGAGAGACAGACGCCAGAACGGACAGAGAAATCTGTCCCGGACAAATCATCCACTGAGAACTCGAGGTGGACAAACGTTTGGTTACGTATCATACAGTTGAAATACGACACCATGCTGTAAGATACTGTATGAAAACAATGACACGGTGCTATAAACACTCTGTGATGCAATGCAAAGGTGTGACAGTAAATGTCAACGTGATGTGATATGGCATTGTGTAATGTTATACAATATGATGCAATAAGCAACAACAAAACATTATATAATATAAAGCGTTATGATAGGATGACATACAGTGCAATTCAACACAGTGCAATATAATATGATGTAATGCAATCTAATACAAAGGTAAAGAGTACGGTGCAGTGTGATTGGTGCGTTTAACTTTGATGTTGTACAATTTGGTGCGAATTGACAGGATACAAAATCCAGCTGGGACGATACACTCTACCCCTTCTTTAATTCACTTTTGAGGTGCAGATTTGATCTAATTTGCGATTCCTCAGAGTCATTTTTTCCGAAAATTGCTGATCACATGTGAGTTATTTAAAAAAAAATAATTTCAGATTATCTTTTACATCACAACTCTTATCCAACACAGTTTATTTACAGACTTAAATATAGAAGTTAAAATTGGAGAAAAAAAAAAATATATATATATATATTTTTGTATATATATATATATATATATATATATATATATATATATATATATATATATATATATATATATATATATATATATATATATATATATATATGAAATAAAAAAGTATACATCTAATATAAATTTAATAAATATTTATATATATGAAATAAAAAAATGATAAATTTAATATAAATTTAATTATATATATATTTATATATATATATTTAAGAACAAAAAAAAAATCGCAATTTAAAATCAACAATTTTTTTCCCTCCCACACCTTATTCAACACTATGTAATACCACTCTTCTTAATACAAGGTGTTGCCATGCGCAGTGTTGCAATATGATATAATATGATGCATTGTGGAACAACCACAGACTGGAAAAAAAAATGGACGCCACCTAGTGCAGTTGGTGAAAGACCTTCTTTTTTGATCTGTTTCTTTTTCATTAGTCAAACACGTTAAAAACAGCCTCTTCATGACCTTTTATGATGACTGACAGCTGCTGTTCTTGTGTAGTTTTTTTTTAAGGGAATAGGAAGATACCGCGGGGAGGAGAGCCAAAAAGGAAATTAGGCTTCACAAGAAAATGAAACAACAGTACGATGAAAAAGGCGGAGCCACACTGTCTAACCTATACACAGTCTATGGGTACAACGCGATGCCATATGATGTAACACAATGCACTGCAACGTGCAACGATATGATGTCACTCTATGTGATGTGATGCATTGCGCAAAGATGCAAAACGATACAATTGTGAGCTGCTGCTGCAACGTGCAACGATGTGGTGCAACATGATATAACAGAATACCACAGACTGGGGATGTCCTGATCTGATACACTGATCAGTATCTGTGCCTGATATGGCTAGGGATGGGAACAGAATTAGGTACTTTTATAGGCACCGACCAAAATCTGTCAAAACTACCGGGTACCATCCCTAGATATGGCTACTTTTGGAGGATTGGATTTTGTTACGTGATTGGGACCAATCCAGTTTTCACATGTGTTCAGATGGTAAAACATCGTCTGGCAACATTTGTAAAGTGAGTGTTCCTCGAGGGGGAACCAACAGGGCTCACTTTAACACAACAAAAATGACAGATGAAAAAATTGGATCTGAAATAAAAAAGTCTGTAGTTTCCACGATGTCATCCGTCTCTTCCTGAAACAGAGAAATGAAGCCAATCCATGGACGCAGCCACATTTCATATAACGCCCGCTTTGAGTTTCCTTTCTAACAGCCACAGGGCGCCTGTCAGTCATGTGACCTGAGCTGCGTCTCTGATTGGACCATCAGACGGTCCTAATATCTTCCAAACCACCGATTAGAAAATCAATCTACCCAGATTTCCAGACCCAATCTGTTTTCTGAACCAGGCTGTAAATGTGTTTTTGATGCTGTAAAGTCTGTTTTATGGCTGGGTGTGTACGTGACTTCAGCCATACACTGCATCATATCACACTATAATTCAACATGGTAGATACAACTCACTGCTCCTTCCTTCAAAACCTTAATACCTAATGTATCCATGGTGATGTATGGGTTATTAAACAATTTAAAACCAAAGAGAAACTTTTTAACGTTTCCACAGACAGACTGCAGGAAAAATAACCACTGACCGCTCACAGGATGTTACAGAGGAGACGACAAACAAAATAAAGTGACGGTCTCTATTGGAACACCAACACACGAACACCTCAGAGGTGACGGCAGGAAATCATTCAAATTTTAAGATGTACGCAATAAAGTCAAACACTGTGCACAGAAAGAGGAAGCTGAGGAGAGAGTGACGAAAAATCAAGATTTTAGAGCTTCTAGAGGAAGTTCATGTTTTTTACTTTCACTCTGAAAATGTCAGTTTTATAGAATTAATCTATTTCAGATAAATATGTGTGATAAAATCCTGTTTTTATTTCACCAACTGTCATTAAAGATGTTCATGTTACAGACTTTTTTTTTAAATGACTGTTTTAAGATAAGTCATGAATGTGTTTTTCCAGCTCTTTCTCTAAAGCCGTAGGAGGACTCTATAGAGGATTACAGTTATATATAAATCAGATGAATGATGATTAGAGTGAAGTTATGTCAGGACTGTGCTGTGGAGAACAGAAATAACCGGTTTCATGGAGGATAAGCTCCACAAACACAAACATATGTGTGTGACTGAGTGTATAGATGGTGTATATAAGAGGAATGGTAGATTATATAACAGACTGTGGATGTGATGGGTCTATCTGACAGCAGTCGGTGTGTCGGTGAGTCGCACCTCCTCCTCCGCGCTCGCTCCGTTGCCTACGTGGGCCATGTCTGAGCCCGGTGCCCGTCCTCCCTCAGGTCCTCCCCGCTGGTTCCCGTGCTGCGCCTCCTATCAGGAGGAGCTCAGTCCCATGTCTGTGTCCTCCGTCCAGCTGCGCTCCACAAACGCCCGTACTCCTCCGCTTCCTGCTTTATTTCCTCGGATATATCCGGGTTATCCGACCGTCCCGGTTCGTCCTTCTCTCGGAGGATTTTTTTTGGATCCTCTGCTCTTCTTCCGTGAGGAGGAGGAAAAAAAACGGTTAGGGAAAACACACCTCCCGTGTTTCCTGTATCCCGCCCACCAGCTGTGTCCGACCAATCAGAGCGCGGCTTCACCTGGCGCGTGGACAGACAGGAGAGAAGAGTCCCTGGATCCAGAGAAACGGAAGCTGATTCAACCTGATGGGAGACGGTTTAAGACTGTAGACCTTTAAATTAATATCTTAGCGTCTAAAATAATTACATTAATCTTTATTTATATAAAAACAAGAGAAAAAAGTCCCTTTATGTTTTATTTTTATTTTCTTTTTCCTGTTTTTTTCCCTTCCCATCTCTTTCTTTTTTGTTGTGTTGTGATTTGTGTTGAGCACGTCTGTACAGTCATTGTACTGATATTTGTTCAATAATAATAAACTGAAATAAATTTAAATATATAAAAAATAGATAAATAAATAAATAAATAATAATAATAATAATAATAAAAAACATGATAGGTGACTTCAACAAGACACTTACATGACTTTGCTACAGTGGCCCTGGACATCACACACAAGAAATATGTAAAGCAAGTCAATTGCAAAATAAATAAATAAATAAATAAATAAATAAAAAATAGAAAAGAAAAAAAAAGGAGAACAGGTTATTCTAGCCAGTTGTTTTTATTTGTCTACTTTTTACTTATTTGTTTTCTTTCTTTTTCACCCTGCACACAGATTGTTAGAGACTCTCTCCATGGGACTGATTTTCTGTTTTTTATTGTTTTATTTTTTTTTACACTAACACCCATTAAACTTTCAACACTGCACAGCTCCACGTTGCACCTTGTTTCTTTTTTTTCTCATTATTTTTATTTTCTTTTATAGAATTAATTTCATATCTTAATTTTTTAAAATATTTTATTTAACAGAGTGTATAGCTTGTAATTCTGTATTAATTAAGTAGCTGCTACCCTCATGTTATTTCCTTGTTTTTTGTTTGTGCAAATGTACTTGACACTAAAACCTGGTACTGATTTTTGCATTTTGTTCTGTTTCATCAATATTTTTTGTTTTCTGTTTTTTTTTTTTTGGTTTTGGTGTCTTTTTTTTAGTGTTTTACACTTTAGGGTCACCATAATATACAGCACCATGCAAACATTTTTGGTAGGTATGGAAACACTCTGTATATTAACATGTTAAACATAGAGTATCCTGAAAAGTATTTTTTTTCTTTTTGTGAAAGTCACTCGAGACTAAAGTTACATAAAATTGAAATGCTCATATTGTTTTAACATTTCCCCACCCCCAAAAAATGTCTGCTTTAATGCCCACATTTAAAAAGAAAAACATAAAAAACCCTTTCCTGGCAAAATCTGACGTTTTTTTCCCCCTAAAACAAATCCATTGTTCAATTTTTTTGTCAGCCATTTTTAAAAAATGGAACTGAATCTGTTTTATCAACAGAATTTACTAAACTATAAAATTTTACCTAAATTATTCCAAACTAGCACACCTCCATTAAAACACGTTCAGCTCTGTAAACAGCAGAAACAAAATTTAACATGTTGATCGTCTGGACCTGCTTCCTCAGACTCAGTGGGACAGTAAGAAAAATAATCTGACTCAAGAAGCAAAAAAAAGTTTTTAAAACATCTTTAAAAAAATCTGTAAATCAAAGTTACATATGTACACCACAGAGTGAGAGTAACATTTTACAAAAACAACCGCACACACACACAAAGACTGGAGAACATCTCACTGTCACAGTAACATACAGAAAATATCCGTCTGTACACAGAGGGACAAACAGCGTCTGACAGTTTAATGCTGTGTTTCTTCATCTGTGAGAGGAAATTATGATTTTATTCAGAGTTTAATGCTGCTGTGAATGTCTGGAAGTCTCCAAAAACAGGAAGAAACGCACTAAAATCAACAAAAACAACCAAAATGTCGACTTAGCTGTGTCACACTCAGACTTCTGAAACAGATCATCTCAGGTTCGTGAGTTTATACGCCGACGATTCAGCCATGTTTAAGTCCAAAAGCACCAAAAATTCAGATGAGGAGCAAATTTTTCTACAACCTGCTCTTTCATCTTTAAAATGTTAAAAAATAACTACGAGCTCTTCAGCCAAGCTTCTTAAAGGTACAGTACACTGAAATTACAAAGAGCTAACAGGGTTGTGTCAGTTTTCACCCCCTTAAATTTGAGATTTCAGCCACAAATTGAAAACGTGTGGTAAAGCAGTGGAAGTTAAAACAAAGGAAGAAAATGAGGATGCTGAGTATAGAGTTATGGTTAATGTGATTTTAAATTAATGAGAATGCTCCACGTGAGAGAGAAACAGAAACGTTCAGGTTCATCCAAACACGGCTCACTGACTCAGAGCAGCACGAGTGACGTCTTCAGACTCTGAGCTGTGCAGGAAATGATTCACTGTGTGACGGGGGTCAGTCTTTGTGGAGGCTGCTCAGACCCCCCTCTGGTTTGAGTTGGTTCAGTCCACTGCTTCGGGAAGAGTCCTCTGGAGCTGTGGGGAGGGGGGCAAACACCACAAAGTTTATATACATTACAAGCACTTCCTGTTACCAGAACAAACACACACACACACACACACACACACACACACACACACACACACACACACACACACACACACAGTTGGAAACCAACATTTTAGCCACAGTGTCCACAGACAGAGGAGTTTACCGCTCATTGTTTTAGCTAAGGAGATAATTACTGTTCAGGGGTTTTGACCAATCAGGATCAAGCGTTTATTTTAGTCAGGTGATTGGTTAGAAAGTCCAGTAACACTGAGAGAAAACCTTTGTGGAAAATGTTGAATCTAGATGGTTCGTAGGAAAAACAAAGTGATAAATTTACATCACGTCATTGTCAGATAGACATAAAAGACAAAAAGGTGGATAAAATCCTAAACACAGTAAAAACCCATTGAATAAAAACATGAACAAGAGGTTTTTTTGTATTTATAACATTTTACATGTGATGCCCTAGTTTTATATTTGAAATAAATTATTTTTTTTTTTTTCAAAATTGAAAAATTAGGGATGTCACAGATTTCCTAAAGATCCCAAACTTGGTTGCAAAATTCCTCAAAAAATATGAAATTCCAGAAATTTGCAAAATTTTAAAAAGATGCAATTTTCAAAGTGCCAGAATCTGCAGAAATTCCCCAATTTTTTTAAATAAAAACAATTAGCAAAATTAAAAAAAGAAAAATTGCAATATCAAAAATTTGCAAAATTTTCAAAAAATTGTAAATTTCAAAAATTTTGTTTTTTTTTCCAAAATTGGGATTTAAATAATTTTCAAAATTTGCAGAAATAAAAAAGGAAATTTCCAAAATATTAAAAAATAGGCAAAATCATAAATTTGATTTTTCCCCTAAATTTTAAAAATGTCAAAAATTGAAATTCAAAAAATTTGCAAAAAATTGAAAAAAACTTGATTGCTTTATTGCAAAATATGATCCATATGTTGGCCAATGGAGCCACAAGGAGCCACTGCAAAGAAATCAGAGAGCTATAGAGGCTCCAGAGCCACAGGTTGAAGACCGTTGGTCTAGTTTTAGTCGATTAAATATCAAAACATTTTGGTCAGATACAATGTAAACAACCTAACTGTAGATAAAATTATTTATTATTAAATTAAAAATGTTGCACCAAAAATTGACATCAGAGTTATGTGAAAAACTTTTGTTAATTGGAAAACATTTCTAAAAATTGACACCCATTTCAAAATTCACCCTACTGACAATTTTTTTTTAAATTGGGTCAAAATGTTCAAAAATTGGCCCCTACCTCTTAAAATTTAGTTAATTTAAAGCAGAGGAGGAGGGTGGGAAAAAAATCAGTTAAAATACTGCACCACTTTTCAAATGGAAACCCATTTTTTTGTTTATTTTAGCAAGTAAAAAAAAAAAAAATCTCTTTTTTATTTAACAGAAAATTGGGTCTTTAAATGTTATTCTTATAAACTCGACTGGAAAATATATATATTATTTTTAATGTTAGATAAAAATATTTTTTATTAATTTTTTTTAAACTCATGATTCTCAAGGGAACGTTTTTTTGTTTAAGACTGAAAAAAAAGGAAATAATAAATAAAATTCAGATTTAATGCCTCAAAAGTTTTGTCTTTGAATTCTTCTTCCAAAAAACTTAATTTCAAATGTGACTCTTTTTATTTACCTCCAGTCTTCTCCTCCTCCATCACTCCTTCTTGGTCTCC